>NW_024429193.1:6683251-6885751 GCF_017639785.1 Mesocricetus auratus | reverse complement strand
CAGCACAGATCGGCGTGCAGCACAGATCCGTTCTAAGCTGGGCGTTAGGGAGGGCCTCCCTGCGGACTGAGCCTTCCCGGCAACAGGGAATTCCTGCCAGACTTTGAAGCCAAAAGAAGCGCAAAAGTGTCCAATTGGGGAAAAATCACTGAGCGTGCGCTGTGGCAGGGCAGGCGGAAAGTCTGGCAGGAGACCGCAAGCAGTCCCTGGAAGGGTTTATACCTATGTGGAGGACTTTTGTTTCCACAGCAGGACGGAGTTGGTGGTGATGGGAGATAATCAGATCACATATTTTCAAGATGCACAGGGCAGCTGTGACCTCAGCACCTGGGACGCAGGAGGATCAGGAACTCAAGTCCATCGCCAGCTGCCTAGAGTTCAGTGCTGGGTCACAATGAGGCCTTGCCGCAAAGCAGGAAGATAATTTTAGCACAGGCGTAGGTGGAACCGAACAGGGGAGGAGTAAGGCAGGGAGTCACGGCGTACAAGACGGGAAGCAGGCTGGGTAAAAGGCAGCAGAGATTTAGGCCGAGACGAAGGCAACAGGAATGGAGGAAAACTGAAGAAGCTAAAATATACTTGGGGGCTCCCTGGGCCCAGTTTAGAGATGACTATGGAAAAGTGGGTAACGGGCAGGAAGTTGACGGATAAGGCCCGGGTTTCTACTGATTCAGAGAGCACCGGAGAAGGAAGTCTCTGTGTGTCTGTAGCCACTGTTCCCTCTGCCACAACGTCTCTCAGCTCCCTGTAAACCCACCTACGAACTGCCGCCACAGTGAGTCCTCCCAGGCTTGGCAGGGACTCCCCCTGCCCAGAGCTAGAATGGCCATGTCCTCAATGGGTCCTGCTGTGCTTTGGTGGCTGCTGGTCAGAAGCCAGGAACAGAGCTGCTGCTGCTCCCAGACCCCGACGTAACCAGAGCCAGGAAGCGTTTGAGATCCCAAACCTTTGTACCGCTATCAAACCCTACTGCCGTGTGTAAGCTATAATCTATGGATCCACATGCAAACCCTACTGCCGTGTATAAGCTATAATCTATGGATCCACATGCAAACCCTACTGCCATGTATAAGCTATAATCTATGGATCCACATGCAAACCCTACTAACGTGTGTAAGCTATAATCTATGGATCCACATGCAAACCCTACTGCCATGTATAAGCTATAATCTATGGATCCACATGCAAACCCTACTGCCATGTATAAGCTATAATCTATGGATCCACATGCAAACCCTACTGCCATGTATAAGCTATAATCTATGGATCCACATGCAAACCCTACTGCCGTGTGTAAGCTATAATCTATGGATCCGTATGCATTCCTGCAATCTAAGTTCTAGGCTTTTCTGCCCTCTCTGACTCTGACAGTCTGCCTCTGATTTTTCTTGGTCCCTTTGCCCCTTCAGTCCTATGATGTCTGCTTCCTTGGCTTCCTAAAACGCCCTGTCTCTTGTCCATCTCAGACTGCTCTTGCACAGGACACTGCTACTGTCTCGCAGAGTAAAGCCTGCCTCTTGATTTTCAGAGGGAAGATGTGAGTGAAGAAAATGTCTTTGAGCAGTCATTTCTTTACGGCCAACCAATGTACAAAGAATGTCGTTCCCATTGTTTATGATGTCAGAAACAGGATGGTGCCCACCACCACACGGGTGGATACGATTGATGACCCCACCACACGGGTGGATACGATTGATGACCCCACCACTCGGGTGGATACGATGACCCCACCACAGGGGTGGATACGATTGATGACCCCACCACAGGGGTGGATACAACGGTACCTACTACACAACTGGATATGGCAGTGCCTTACCAACACACGGGTGGATTTACTATCACTTAAAAAAGACCAGGAAACACTGCCTTAATGAGGTAAACATTTGCAGATAACAGGAATAAAGATCATATGAAATTTGAATTTACCCCTCTGGCGGCAAGTTCCATCTCAGTACTATCCCAGTGATCAGTCTGCTCTAAAAAATAGATCATTTCATCAAAAACATCTTCAAATTTCTTTGGATTCTGCAAAGAAAACATATTGGAGTCTGAACTTAATTTTACAATAAGACTTAAGTCTATAAAATAAGTAAGTTACTTTTTGATAAAGTTAGTTGCATCTTAATCATTCTAGAAAATACCAGAATATTTATTTGTTTAAGAAATGTCTCAACGGTGAGGTCATTCTATAGTGGAGGATGACCTCACACTTCTGACCCTCTTACTTCATCTTCCTTCCAAGTGCTGGGATTACAGATGTGCCCCTATGCCTGGTTTATATGGTGCTGGGATTAGATGTTTCCCTATAACTGGTTTATACGGTGCTGGGATTACAGATGTTCCCCTATGCCTGGTTTATATGGTGCTGGGATTTTACCGAGGCCCTTTTATAGGACAGGGCAGGCAAGTAGCCTACACTCTCAGGTATTACCACCTGTTATTCTAGTTTACAGAAGCCAAGAGTGAGAGTGTCAGGAAAGCCCATAGCAAACTGCTGCTCAGACTTTAAGATGGAAACGGGATTCCAGCAAAAGGCTGGGGTCCTTCCGATGCACTCTGCTCCTCCTGGAGGCACTCTGGTTCAAACCCCGGGGCTTGTCTACAGTGGGAAGGCCAAGAAAGCAACCCACAATTTATACTTGTACTGAGTGTCACCTGAGAGTCCCTCGTGCATTTTAAGTTACTTTCCCGCCTAGCATTTCTTCAGTCACAATAGTTTCTGTATAGCAGAATGGCAACTGCATAGTAGGACGGATGCAATCCTACCACGCAGATCGAGGAACCGAGAGTGAATGGGACTAGAGCTGAACACCAGCTGGCAAAGCGCCGAGGGCCGGCCTGCTTCTGTCTGTCTGTCCGCTTGTTTGTTTTAAATCTCGACAGGCCTGCATAAAGTGAGGGGGCTCCTTGCAGCCCGGGTGCAGTTCTTATCAATGTCTCTGCTTCACTCAGTCCAGTGACGATGAGTGACAGGCAACCCAGTCTGTGCTCCAGGCTCCCCAGTGTTCTTCCTGCACAGCTGGAGGAGAGGTAGCAACAGCTGGTTACAGTGGCAGCTCCACTCACCAGAGACCTCCAGACGGCTGTGAGTTATTAGAAACAGCCCGGTCAAAGGACCACGAGCTTTACACACAGAAAAGAGCTCAAGTGGAAACTAACACTCTCTGAGCTAGACGGGGCGGTGCACACCTGTAATTCCAGCATGCGGGAGGCAGAGGCAGAGGCAGGGCAAGCAGCACACATCTGAGGCTCGCTTGATCTACAAAGAGAGCTCCAGGCCAGCTAGAGGAACGCTGACGCTTCGTCTCAAAACAAACAAACAAACAAACAAATCAACACTGTTTGGTGGATCTTTCCAATTGCTTACAAAGATTTCTTCCACTATTAGAATTTTAATACATTTAACCTTTAAAAACGTTAAAAATGTCTGTTTCTTCGTTTGGTAGACAGGTGTCTACCGTCACGGGCCACCATCTATGCAAAGGGACAATTGCGGGATTGATCGTGTGGGTTCTAGGGCTCAAACTCAGGTTGTGAGTTTGGTGACAAGGACCTTGACCTGCTGAGCTGTCTCAACAGCCCCTCGTGTTTTATTATTTACTCTTCAGTTAGACAAAGCGGTAAGAACAAAACTTGCCTAGAGAACAGACTCACCTTCCGTGCTTTCACAATTAAAGCGGATAAAATCTTCCTTCCACTTTGAGCAAGGAATATCCTGTTGGCTGCCTCTGAAAGAATCACCTGGAAAATACCAACCCGAAGACGAGAATGGGTTCCAGTGACATCAGAGACCACGCAGGACTCGGCACAGTTAATCAGTGTGCTGCTGTGACGCTAGGTCTACACTGGAAACAGAGGAGGTCCGAATTCACAGAAATAAAGAGCTCTTAAACCCGGTGGTCAAAAAGATAAGGGGCAGGTAAATTCGAACTTAAATTCTGATTTAGACAATTGTGATCTAGGGTGAGGAGCTGGAAGGACGACTCAGTGTTAAGACCATACACTGCCCTTGCAGGGGACAGAAGTCTGGCTCCCAGCACCCACGTTAGGAAGCTTAAAACCACCTGCAATTCCAGCTCCATGGTATCCTATACCCTTTTGTGTCTCCCTGGACATCTGCACTCATGTGTACCTACCTAACTATCTACACACATGCACACACACATAAAAATAATCAAAACAAATCTTGATTTTTTTTTTTGAGACAGGATTTCTCTGTGTAACAGCCCTGGCTGTCCTGTAACTCACTTTGTAGACCAGGCTGGCCTTGAACTCACAGAGATCCGCCTGCCTCTGCCTCCCAAGTGCTGGGATTAAAGACGTGCACCACCACTGCCTGGCAAGTTTTGCATTTTTTTTTTAAACCTAAGGTAAATTTCGTTTTTGTTTTTTTGAGACAGGGTCTTACTCTATAACTCTGGCTGGCTTGGAACGCCCAAGGTAGACCTGGCTGGCCTCAAACTCACAAACAGTGTTGGAATTAAAGGTGTGTGTCAGCAATCCTGGCTTTATTACTAGCAGCCTCACTTCTGTTTAGGAAATCAGTAACTTTTGTCACGGATTCAATTTTCGAAAACCTATACCTATACGCCGCTTGATGACCAGGCGGTGTTTTAAGAGCCATCCCACACACCTCCACCACCATGGTACTCTGTTTAGACAAAGTGTGGAGGGCCTGGAAAGCTGAGGGGAAGGACAATGGAGCCGGAGACGGGGCCGGGGCCGGGGCCGGGGCCGGGCAGAGGGAGAGCACACGGAGCAGACTGCCTATCTGCCACGGGCAGCCCGAATAATGGAGAGAGCTGCCCTACGCACGGGCAGGATGCCACAACATAAAGGTGTGCAACACACCCGACGCCCCAAGACGCACCTGGAAAGCCTGCCGGATACAGTGCAGTTTGGCGAGAAAGTCGCTGTCTCCCAGGCACTCCAGCATCTCAGTTCTGTACAATAAAGAGCAGACGGCAACTGTCAAGATCAAGCCTTCTGCAAATCTGGACTTGAACCGGGCTTTGCCACAGGACTGTAATGATAAACACATGTCCTCTGCACACTGGCAGACCGTGGAAAACTTTTGCTTGGACCAAAAATGTATCTTTCCCATATTCACAAGCATAATTTAATAACTGTCACCCAAAAAGAGCAACAGCACCTAAATATGTTATTATAAGATATATTTATAATACGTTATTATAAGATAATATATTAGTCATTAAGCTAAATGGTTAGCTCTAAGCTAAACCAATACCTCAGTACTCGGGAGTAAATTTTCCCTTCTTCCACCAAATGCATGGCCTCTTCATAAAAAGGACATCGACAGAAGGACTCCAGGCTGTAGGTGTGCCGTGCTTCTCTGTGCTCTGTAAGCTAAGAGTACAGAAAAGTGAATTACAACCAAGTAAGAACTCCAGAAAACCCTGGAATATTATGGAAGTACGCTAATGTGACTAAACCACAAAAACCACTAACGTTTTATGTAACTAAAACCTAAATTCATTTTAGTTCAAATTTCAGTTGTTAAAGTTCAAGGACCAACATGGGTGGGCAAGATCCTGTATCAACAAAGAAAGACAAACAACAAAAACCCAGGCGTTGGGCTGGAGGGCTGCTGAGGGGTAGCTACAGCATGTTCAGCTCCCAGCACCCTCAACGCAGGCTCGCAACCTCCCGTAACCCCAGCTCCAGGGGAATCGGTAGTTCTGGCTTCCATGGGCACTTGAATTCATATGTAGGTACCTGACATACATACACACACACACACACAATTAAAAATCAAATCTTTTGCAAAATTTTGTTTGTTTGAGACAGGGTTTCTCTGTATTCTTTTGGAGGCTGTCCTGGAACTCGTTCTGTAGACCAGGCTGGCCTCGAACTCACAGAGATCCACCTGCCTCTGCATCCCGAGTGCTGGGATTAAAGGCATGTGCCACCATCGCCTGGCTAAGATTCAGTTGTTAAAAAGTGTAGAATTAGTTGGGCACAGTGGCACACACCTTTAATCCCTGCACTCAGGAGGCTGGCCTTGCTACACAGTGAGTTCCAGGCCATCCAGTTACATGGTGAGACCCTGCCTCAATCCAAAAGAGTAAAACTTAACAATCTTAGTTCACTTTGAACCCAACTACTTAGATCCACAAGGTGTGCAAAAAAGCAGAATAACTAACGAGGAAGAGGGTTTTTATCATCCAAAGAACACTTCAAACTCGTGTGGTGAAACCTATGAGGACACAGGAACAAATCCACCTTGCTGTGGTAAGGGATTCTGTCCTGTATGTAGCTTTGGCTAGCTTTTATGTAACTGAAATATAGTGCTTCTTTGACTCTACAAATAGAATCTAACAACCCTATAAATAAAATTCCAGTCTGACGCTTCATTTAAAAAACAATTGCAAATATTATTGGGTGGCCAGCAATACAGAAATCCCCAGGACACCGTAACTTGTGTGTGTGTGTGTGTGTGTATGTGGTATTTTGGGGAGAGATCCTAGGGTCTGTGGCATGACAAGCATGCTCCCTACCTCCTCAGGTATATCCCCAGCTCTAAACTTTTGAAAATAGTATTACTGAAATTTCTTTCATATACCATAATATCCACCCTGTTAAAGCATACAACTTGCTGGGCTCTGGAACACTCAGAGTTATGCAACCAACAGTACTTTCAAGAACATATTTGTGTCCACCAAGAGGCCTCTTTTCCATTAGCAGCCTCCCAGCTGCCTCTCCTTGCTTCTGGAAACCATTACTTGGAAACCACAGAGTTTCCTACTGAGAAAATGACCTATACGTGGAATTAGCCTGTATGTGGCCTTCTGTGTTTGGTTGCTTTCGTTTAGAATGCTTTCAAGGTTCTACCGTGACAAACCGTACATCAGCGGTTCACTCATACTGAGGGGCCACTGGAGACGGCTCAGTGGTTAAGGGTTCTGTTCTCCCAGAGGACCTTGGTTTAGTTCTTAGTTCCCGTAAGGATTCAGGCATCACGCTGGCCTGCCCCTGTCACCTGGCAGAATGCACTCAGGGGGTACCTTGATTAGCCCAGGGTCCCATGATTGTGTAGTCTCACACAGGTGCAAAGGACCCCTTTAAAAACGGATCCCCGCCCACTTACAGGCTCTTCCCTGCGGTTCCCCTGGGGCACACAGGCCTTTTCCTGCCTCCCTCTCCTCTTCTGTCCTCCCTCTGTCTCTGTGTCTCTTTACCTCTTTTCTCTTTCCTTCCCCCTCCCTCCCTTTTCTGATAAAACCTCTCACTAAGCTCTGTCTGCCTGGCGTGTTTGTCCATCTGCCTCGGGCACCCTCGCCTGTCATGGAATCCACCGTGGCTCCCCAGACAGGATCCCCTTCCGGCTTTATCATAACAGTCCCTCACCAGGTGGGCCACAACCACCTGCGCCTCCACAGGATCCACTGCTCTCTTCTGGTCTCCATGGGCACCGAGCAGCATGTGGTACACACACAACATGCATACTTACATACATACACACATGCATACACACATACATATATGAATTCATACGTACACGCACACTTACATACAAACATGCATGCATGCATATATGCATGCATACTTACACACATACATGCATGCCTGCATGCATACATACATACAGGTTATTCACACATACACATGAACATATGTACATAAATCTTTAAAAACACAATGATAAATGGACACACCACATTTTGTTTATGCATTCCTAAGTGATGGCTTGGGGTTTTTCCATTTTCTGGGGTCATGAAGAGGCTGCTATGAATATCTGTGTACAAGTGTAAAAACACGCATGCTTGAGGAAACGCCAGACTGTTTCGCAAAGCGGATGTTCTTGTTCCGCGGCCGCCAGCAAGTTCACACAGCCTTTCTTAACAACTGCTTTTCTACCTTTGCGTGACAATGACCGCAGGTGACCACTGATCTGCATTCCAAAATGACTGACAGTATTCAACAATTTCCCATCTTATCCACCATTTGTATATTCTCTCTGGAGAAATGTCTTTCAATTTCTACTCAACTTGCCCATTTTTACATTAGGCTACTTACCTATTTAGTATTTCATTGTGAGAGTTCCTTATATAGCAGAAATGCAAGCATTTGTTTATTAGATATGTAATCTGTAAACATTTTTTTTGTTTGTTTTACTGTCTTCATATGATTTTGGTGCCTTTGAGGATGGCAGATCTCTGTGAGTTCAAGGCCAGCCTGATCTACTTAGGGAGTTCCAGGACAGCCAGGGCTATATGTGGAGACCTGCCTAAAACAAAACAAAACAAAACAAAACCACAAAAAAAAAGCTAAACCTAAACAAAAAGACAAATGCTGAGAATTCAGCTTTTAGAAGTGCCAAATAGGCCAAATTCTGACTATTCTCGAGGGACAGAACTTTTGGAAAGTGCCAGCCCCATTAAGTTCTTTCCTGTGGTGGCCGAAAAGATGGTGTGGTGACTATATTACAAGACTTGGTTTTTAGACTTCTGCAGAGACAGAACTGAGTGAAGAATGACACCTGCTCTGAAGACTCTGCTATTGTCTGAATAAATGCTGTGTGGACTTTCAAAGTCTCCTCAGAGCTCTGGAATTTTTGCCTCTGACAATTTATGCCAAAATATAGTCGTTGACGCTTTTCTCAGCCTTCTTCCTCCTGCCTGGGATCAGATCTCGGGCCTGGTGCAGATGGGAGCTGCAGCCCTGGCCCCTGCACTCGTGAGCGCCAGAAGCGCCCTGCATTCACGCGCAGCTGGTGCAGCGTTACAGTCTACAGAGTCCATGACCTCATTTATCCCTTACATTGGATCGTAAGTTGGGTAAGACGCCTTAGCAGCATACAGGCAAAGGAGCGGAGATTTACAGCAGCAGGGGATGTTCTTCAAGTCCTAAGAGTAAATCACTAAACTTAACCCCAGACGTAGGCTCTTTGTGCTGCGTGGGCATGGGGAGGCTGAAGGCTACCACGGCATCTATCTTGACCATTCCCCCTTATTTTTAAACACAGGGTCTTTCACTAAACCTAGAATTGCTCATGTAGCAAGACTGGCTACCAGCAAGCCCCAGGGACCTTCCTGCTTCTAACAGCCAAATTCTGGGCTTACGGGCGCTAACACATGCACCCGGTTCGTGACACGGTCCTGGGGCTGGAACTCAGACCTTCACACTGGTGCAGAAGGCACTTCGTTAAGTCATCCCTCCAGGCTCAGACCTTGCACTCTCCATCAGAATAGGCCATCTCTCAGTCTTATCTAAATGCCACGGGCGCTGCCACGGCACCAGCAACACCCAGGCTAATACACACGTGTGGCTGAGGACCAGAGAGGTGGCTCGTGGGTAAAGGTACCATACACACGTGTGGCTTAGGGCCAGAGAGGTGGCTCGCGGGTAAAGGAACTTGCATAAAGCCTGGTGACCTGAGTTCCAGCCCCAGGAGGACCATGGAAGGAGAGAACCAGCTTCCTCAAGCCATCCCCTGACACCCATGTGTTTGCATGCTCACACCTGAGGTGATGGGGAAGGTGGCAGTTAAGTCTCTCGGCAGTTTGTGTTAGCCACAGAGGAGCGTAGCTGCGCAGCACGGGAGAGGAAGACAGCAGGCAGGAGCGCAGGGTGCTCAGTCCGCGGTCACCCTGAGGGCGGGGTCGCCCAGCCTTGGAAGAGGTGACAACTCTCTAGTGGCTGGCTGCTTAGCTTTTGTGATCTTCAGCTTGAGCCCCAATATTTGTCTCTGGGGTTTTATGATTCATGCTACAACTCTCAGTTTGGGGTCAGTCTAGACTACATAGAAACACCTTGCCTTAATTTTTTAAAAAAAAAATTGGAATAAAAAAACCCCACCAAGTTGTGTATGTTCAAGAATATATTTTATGGTATCTCCATAAAGCCATTGGCTGTTAAGAGACAGAGTTCCACTATCCCAGGCTGACCCCAGACTTTCCGAGAATGGCTTTGAACTCCTGCTCCTCCTGCCTCTTCCTTCCACCATCAGAGCAGCTGGTCCTGAATCTATCGCTGCTTCAGCCGGTAACTGTGGCTCTGCGGTTACCTGCACAGTGGCCCCGCAGGACTTTTCTATCTTGCCAGATCCGTCTCCTGCTGCTGCCACCAAATGTAGGGTTTTTTGTTGTTTGTTTTTTATTTTGTTTTGTTTTTTTGTTTTTGTTTTTTCGAGACAGGGTTTCTCTGTATTGTTTTGGAGGCTGTCCTGGGACTCGCTCTGTAGACCAGGCTGGCCTCAAACTCAGAGATCCGCCTGCCTCTGCGCCCCGAGTGCTAGGATTAAAGGCGTGCGCCACCAACGCCCCCAAATGTAGCTTTTAACTAAATATTGTTCTATTTATCAGTAAGACTTGGGAGTCAGAGGCTGGGGTGAAAACCTGCTAGCTCAGAGAACTGAGGAGCCACTAGCGCACCTTGCCCCTTCGCTGCATCACAGAAAGAGAGCGCTTCTTCTGACACTCTGGACCATGGACAAAAAGGACCACCGTGCTCCAAGTGTCGCACCCTCCCCTCCCCCGCTACTTCCTGTGAGCCTCTCTCTATCTCTCCACCTTCCAGAATCCCGCTGACTATCTGTCAACCAGTTGCTGGCTCCACCTCCTGACCCAACTTAATTAACACAACTGCAGACTCAGGGTTCACAGGTGATCAAATATATCCCACAACACAGGTATCACTGTATTTCTCCAAAAGAATTTTCAGCTATATCGGAAATGAACTAAATATATGCACAGAAAATTTTACGTATAGGAAAATGTTGTCGATCACTTGGGCATATGATCGGTCTAGTTTAAAGAGAAGCTTACTGCAGTAATTGCTTTATTCTAAACAAGCAAAAAAATCTGTTCATTCTAAAAAAAAATCTATCAAGTTATCAAACACTGTTTAGCTTCTCAGGATTCTGATCCAACCTTCCTTCCTTCCTTCCTTCCTTCCTTCCTTCCTTCCTTCCTTCCTTCCTTCTTTCTTTCCTTTTTTTTTTTTTCTTCCCCTGAAGTAGGATCTCACTATGGAGCTCTGGCTGGCCTGGAACTCCATCTGTAGACCAGGCTAGGATCAAAATCAGATTTGCCTGCCTCATGCCCAGCTGCATTTCTTACAAAAGAATTTATCTTGTAACACTCATATTCCAAAAGAGTTCATAACTTATACCTTAGAAGGAGTGCTAAAATATTTCTTAAACATTGACTCCTTCTTACATATATGCATGCATTTTTTCCTATAGGAAGTTAAAAATGTATTAAACCTTTATAATCTAAACAGTAAATTAAAATGCACCTGAACACCTGAAGAGATATTCTCTGTGTGATAAGTTCTGGCCCAGCACTGGTGTGTGGTGGACAGGAATTATACCACTAAGATGTTTCCAAACTAAAAAGTATTTTCAAGTTACATATTAGAAAGGAATTAAACAAAGATGTTTTAAAATTGTATTGTGGGTACTCTGTCTACATGTGCATCATGTACGCCCCTGGTGCCCACAGAGGCCAGAAGAAGGTGTTGAATTCCCTGGGACTAGAGTACATTTTGTAGTATCTCCATAAAGATACATATTTGGTTGGTTGCTATGTGACAGAATTTTACTATCCCAGGCTGACCTCAAACTTTCCAAGGATATGTGCCCCTGTGAATGCTGGGAATAGAATCTGAGTCTTCAGGGAGAGCAGCCAGTGGTCTTAATGGCTGAGCCATCTCTCCAGCCCCTAGAAAGAAAACGTTGTTAGGGTTCACACTTCCTTCCAGTCTCAGGAGGCTGGGGAAGGAGAATTGTGAGTTCAAGGCCAGTGCGGGCTATAGCAAAACCCTGTCTCAAGCAAACGTGAAAACTAAAACCACACTGGCAGGGTTCCAGGGATGGCTCAGTGGTGATGAGCACAGGAGGGTTCCAGGGATGGCTCAGTGGTGATGAGCACAGGTTACAGGGATGACTCAGTGGTGATGAGCACCATGAGGGTTACAGGGATGACTCAGTGGTGATGAGCACCATGAGGGTTCCAGGGATGACTCAGTGGTGATGAGCACCATGAGGGTTACAGGGATGACTCAGTGGTGATGAGCACCGGGAGGGTTACAGGGATGACTCAGTGGTGATGAGCACCGGGAGGGTTACAGGGATGACTCAGTGGTGATGAGCACAGGTTACAGGGATGACTCAGTGGTGATGAGCACAGGAGGGTTACAGGGATGACTCAGTGGTGATGAGCACCATGAGGGTTACAGGGATGACTCAGTGGTGATGAGCACCGGGAGGGTTACAGGGATGACTCAGTGGTGATGAGCACCATGAGGGTTACAGGGATGACTCAGTGGTGATGAGCACAGGAGGGTTACAGGGATGACTCAGTGGTGATGAGCACAGGTTACAGGGATGACTCAGTGGTGATGAGCACAGGAGGGTTACAGGGATGACTCAGTGGTGATGAGCACCGGGAGGGTTACAGGGATGACTCAGTGGTGATGAGCACCAGGAGGGTTCCAGGGATGACTCAGTGGTGATGAGCACAGGTTACAGGGATGACTCAGTGGTGATGAGCACAGGAGGGTTACAGGGATGACTCAGTGGTGATGAGCACCGGGAGGGTTACAGGGATGGCTCAGTGGTGATGAGCACCATGAGGGTTACAGGGATGACTCAGTGGTGATGAGCACCATGAGGGTTACAGGGATGACTCAGTGGTGATGAGCACCGGGAGGTTACAGGGATGACTCAGTGGTGATGAGCACCATGAGGGTTACAGGGATGACTCAGTGGTGATGAGCACCGGGAGGTTACAGGGATGACTCAGTGGTGATGAGCACCGGGAGGTTACAGGGATGACTCAGTGGTGATGAGCACAGGAGGGTTACAGGGATGACTCAGTGGTGATGAGCACAGGTTACAGGGATGACTCAGTGGTGATGAGCACCAGGAGGGTTACAGGGATGACTCAGTGGTGATGAGCACCAGGAGGGTTACAGGGATGACTCAGTGGTGATGAGCACCATGAGGGTTACAGGGATGACTCAGTGGTGATGAGCACCGGGAGGGTTACAGGGATGACTCAGTGGTGATGAGCACCGGGAGGGTTACAGGGATGACTCAGTGGTGATGAGCACAGGTTACAGGGATGACTCAGTGGTGATGAGCACAGGAGGGTTACAGGGATGACTCAGTGGTGATGAGCACAGGTTACAGGGATGACTCAGTGGTGATGAGCACCGGAGGGTTACAGGGATGACTCAGTGGTGATGAGCACCATGAGGGTTACAGGGATGACTCAGTGGTGATGAGCACCGGGAGGTTACAGGGATGACTCAGTGGTGATGAGCACAGGAAGGTTACAGGGATGACTCAGTGGTGATGAGCACCGGGAGGTTACAGGGATGACTCAGTGGTGATGAGCACAGGTTACAGGGATGACTCAGTGGTGATGAGCACCATGAGGGTTACAGGGATGACTCAGTGGTGATGAGCACCGGGAGGGTTACAGGGATGACTCAGTGGTGATGAGCACCGGGAGGGTTACAGGGATGACTCAGTGGTGATGAGCACCGGGAGGTTACAGGGATGACTCAGTGGTGATGAGCACAGGTTACAGGGATGACTCAGTGGTGATGAGCACAGGCAGGGTTACAGGGATGACTCAGTGGTGATGAGCACAGGTTCCAGGGATGACTCAGTGGTGATGAGCACAGGTTACAGGGATGACTCAGTGGTGATGAGCACAGGAGGGTTACAGGGATGACTCAGTGGTGATGAGCACAGGTTCCAGGGATGACTCAGTGGTGATGAGCACCATGAGGGTTACAGGGATGACTCAGTGGTGATGAGCACAGGAGGGTTACAGGGATGACTCAGTGGTGATGAGCACAGGTTACAGGGATGGCTCAGTGGTGATGAGCACAGGAGGGTTACAGGGATGGCTCAGTGGTGATGAGCACCAGGAGGGTTACAGGGATGACTCAGTGGTGATGAGCACCAGGAGGGTTACAGGGATGACTCAGTGGTGATGAGCACAGGTTACAGGGATGGCTCAGTGGTGATGAGCACAGGAGGGTTACAGGGATGGCTCAGTGGTGATGAGCACCAGGAGGGTTACAGGGATGACTCAGTGGTGATGAGCACCAGGAGGGTTACAGGGATGACTCAGTGGTGATGAGCACCATGAGGGTTACAGGGATGACTCAGTGGTGATGAGCACCATGAGGGTTACAGGGATGACTCAGTGGTGATGAGCACCAGGGGGGTTACAGGGATGACTCAGTGGTGATGAGCACAGGAGGGTTACAGGGATGACTCGGTGGTGATGAGCACAGGCAGGGTTACAGGGATGACTCAGTGGTGATGAGCACAGGTTCCAGGGATGACTCAGTGGTGATGAGCACCGGGAGGGTTACAGGGATGACTCAGTGGTGATGAGCACAGGTTACAGGGATGACTCAGTGGTGATGAGCACCATGAGGGTTACAGGGATGACTCAGTGGTGATGAGCACAGGCAGGGTTACAGGGATGACTCAGGGCTATGAGCACCGGGAGGGCTACAGGGATGACTCAGTGGTGATGAGCACCATGAGGGTTCCAGGGATGACTCAGTGGTGATGAGCACCATGAGGGTTACAGGGATGACTCAGTGGTGATGAGCACAGGCAGGGTTACAGGGATGACTCAGGGCTATGAGCACTGCTGCTCTTGCACTGGCTCCTGCCACCAGACGGTGGCTAAAAACCACCTGTGACCTCAGTTCCAGAGCAAATGATGCCTCTCCTGGCCTCTGTGGGCACCAGGCACACATGTGGTGTAGAGCCATACTTGCAGGTAAAACACGCACACATGCACGTGCACATACACACAGACACATGCACACACACAGACACATGCATGTGCACACACATGCACACATATGCACGCACACACATGCAGATACACACGCACTCGCACACAGACACATGCATGCACAGACACACACATGTGCACACAGGCACACGCAGACACATGCAGGCGCACACACACGCACGTGCACACACACGCACATATACGCATGCACACACATGCAGACATGCAGACACACATGCATGCACATGCAGACACATGCACACACACACGCGCGCGCACACACACACACAACTGAAATAGAGTGCAGTGACAAAGCTCCCTCACCATGGACATAACTTATCTTACCTCTGCTGCTGAAGCAAAGAGATCTGATTCGCTGTTCAAAGTGTCCTGCGGACCAAAGTCATCCGTCGTCTCCTTCATGCTCATATCCGTGTCTTTATCTCAAGAGGGAAAGGGAAAGACAGTCCAAAGGCGTTATTCCTTGTCTCTGCCGTGTTCACCTTCTAGAGTGTGATTTCACCTCTGCTCTTCACTCAGACAGGGCCTCCGCGCAAACAGTAAGGAACCATAGTGGTCTATAACCCGACAGACTCCCGCTGCTAATCTACCGCCGTGGCATGGGACAAAGAGCTAGAAAAAGCAGACTTCTTTTTTTTTATTTAAAGAGATTAAACTTATTATTTTTTAATTAAAAGAGCTTTCCCCCGCTTCCCCCATAACAGAGTTTCTCTGTGTTGCCCTGACTGTCTTGGAACTCACTTTATAGTTCAGGCTGGTTTTGAACTCACAGAGATCCACCTGCATGCACCATGCAGGCTGTGGGGGCCCACACCAGTAAGATAAGCTCCAGAAGCGGAGGAAGAGGGAGTCACGAGTTCAAAGCTGGGCATCTACACGGTGAGACTGTCTCAAAATACCAAAAAGGCATGTGCCACTGCACGGGGATTTATTGGGCTTAACTGAACTATTAACACAAAGTTTCTGGCTAATCACTGACGGTAAGCTGCTTGTTTTCGTGTCTTCGTCAAACTCTAAGGCTGAGTTTAACAAATGGAACAACCAGTAGAGACCAGACATCAGTTTGTCATGTTCATTCTTTTTACTCAAAACCAAACTGCCTGGATGGCTTTTGTTCTGGTTTTTTGTTTGTTTTGTTTTTACGAGACAAGGTTTCTCTATATTGTTTTGGAGGCTATCTGTCCAGCCTGGCCTCGAACTCACAGAGATCCGCCTGCCTCTGCCTCCTGAGTGCTGGGATTAAAGGCGTGCGCCACCACCGCCCGGCTTGTTCTGTTTTTGAGACAGGGTTTCTCTGTGTAACAGGCCTGACTGTCCCAGAACTCGCCCTGTAGACCAACCTGACTTTGAACTCATGGAGACCGGCCTGCCTCTTCCTCTGCCTCCCGCCCCTGCCTGCTGCCTCAGTGGCTTTTTTAACGATGATAAAGCTCAGCCTTTCTGGAAATGTAAGGAAGGCCGTTGGCTAGCAATGCATGACACCTGAACGTGCGTCCTTAGAGCCTCCATACTGTCAACAGGGACCCAGTCGATGACGGGACACTTTCAGGTAAGAAACTACTTATCCGTGACCAGATTGTAGCAAATAACTAATGTGCTTAAAAAATGTATCGTGGGTATAAAAAGCACAAAATAAACTATTCTCAATCTGTCAAACTTGCAAAATGCTTTATCCCCTTTAATAAGAAGCCAAGAATTTCCATGGTTTCATTTATTCAAATTCCCATTCTACTAAACCTTCCTTAAATAAATGTCATTAACGTTGCCAGGAATCTTTCAAATCTTCTTGAGAACCCCTACTTATCAGAAAAACCTTTTGTGACTTCATTGGGAAGTAAAATCCAAACCCCCTTTAATTTAGTTTAAATTCAGAAGCTGTGCAACCGATTCCACATTCTGAGTCCCATGCAGAACAAAGGGGTGATGCACAGGGCGAGGCCTGGGCTGGCTGCGGGGACGCCCACCGGTGCTGCACATACCCCGTTCACGGTTGCTGGGAGCAGCTCTCACATTTTAACCACTTACGTTCCAAATTTTAAGTTGTAACTGTTTCATATTAGGCTTGTATGAATCCTTCGAGAGCACTTAACTTCTTATCTTAAAGTTCTGCCAAGCCAGGTGTGGCATTGCACTGGTGTAATCCTAGTTATTCAGGGGTCAGGAAGCCAGCTTAAGCCAGCAGTTCAGAGCTAATGTGGACAACATAGCCAGACCCTATCTAAGAAAGCAAAGAGATAAAATCCTTCTGCCAAATGACCATTATAAACCAAAATTAAATTATTCTATTAAAAAATAACAGTCTGGGAATGTAGCTCAGTGGTAAAATTCTTGTGTAGCATCCACAGTGACTACAGCCGTGGCTTCACTGTCCAGCACAGCCAACAAACAAATGAATCCCCCAAAGCAAACCAAAAGGAAACAAAAACCTCAGAAATTTACAATATTCTCCCAAACTAGAAAATAAAGCAAGCGTCTTGCACTTAAAATTGTATGCTAGTACTTATGCACCCCATGTGTGCCTGAGTAAGCTTATGTGAACCATGTACATGTAGATGCCCGCGGATGTTAGAAGATGGTGTCAATTTCCTGGAACTGGAACTACTGGTGTTGTGAGTCATGAAGCGTGTACTAGGAACACACCCAAATCCCCTGGGAGAGCTGTGAGCACTTTTAACTGCTGAGCCAACTTCCAGCCCAGTTGTTTTCACACTTTTATAAATAGCTTCATAACTGGAAAATGGTATCTTTGGACACTCAGCTGTGGGAGAAATTCTCTTACGTTTCATTTCAGTACACATAAGACACTTAAAATGTACACAGAGCCATGCACGCACATGCACACGCATGTGTGCATACACATAGATGGGCAGGAACACATACACATATGCAAGCACACACACATATTTTCAAATGAGCACATACACATGCATACATGCATGCACACATATGTGCAAGCACACACAAACACACACACATGCATTCAAACATACAGGTGTGCAAGCACACATAGACATACACACTTGAACACACAAATGCATGCACACACATGCATGTACAAGCACACGCACATACTTGCACATACATCTGCAAACACACATGTGCAAGCATGCATACACTTGCATACACCTGCATGCATGCAAACACACATGTGCAAGCAAACACATACACACACTTGCACATACTTGCGCACCTGAGATGTTTAAGAGTCTGCACCGTGAAGCTGTATTGTCTTAATTCCTTAATTGCTTTCCATTGTTAGTGCTGCTGGTGTAAGGACGACCATTTCATTATGCCACAGCAGCTTTAAAGCAGGATGAAATTTACAGTTCTAGGTTCCATGTGGCTGTCATCACGGTCTCTGTACACCACAGTTATCTAGAACCACTCTCTGTTCTAGGTTCCACATGCCTGTCATCATTGTCTCCATACACCACATTTATCTAGAACCACTCTCTGTGCTAGGTTCCATGTGCCTGTTGTCACCGTGTCTCTGTACACCACAGTTATCTAGAACCACTCTCTGTTCTAGGTTCCGTGTGCTGGTCGCCACCGTCTCCGTACACCACAGTTATCTAGAACCACTCTGCTTCACAGGAACTGTCAAGCCTGCTTAGCTCCAGTTGAAAGTAACTGGCCATTCAATGTCATCTAGATCAATTATGGTTGTACTTTATTTAAATAAAGAAGAGAAAATCTAACAAAGCTGACTCCATTCCAGAGGGACTAGAACTACTCATTGAGTCCAGCCCTGCTGTGGTAATGCAATATTGTGAAAACATCTCTTCCATTCTGACAGACTGGAACTTTTGCTGGACCTCACAGCCAGAGTTAAAAATACACCTTAAAGTCACTTAAGGCTTAAAACTGCTGTCCTACTGTGCACCCCGCCTGTTGGTTTAGCCTATGTTTAAGAGAAAAATGTAACAATCAACTTACTGCCGTGGATTTCCCTGTAATGAACTTTTACAATCCCAGCTAATGCACAGCCGTAATCTTAGTTATACGTACCATCCCATGGCCCTGACTCTGAGCAACATGTGTCTTATGATAACTATTTGCTGCAAACAGCAAACATGCTGAAAGCAGTCTTTAAATGGATGTCCATGATATAAGTCAGCTGGGGTCAATCCCTTGTAAAACTCTGCTAAAGATTTCTGTAAAGTGTCCCTCACAGGGTGTCTTCTGTGCTGTTCCGTAAATGCAGAGCAAAGCCCCCCTTTTAGGACAGACACATTCAGACAGACAGACACAGACACACACACAGACAGACACACACACACACACAGACACAGACACACACACACTCAGTGATGGACTCCCATGTCGCCTCCAGGCAGGAGCAGACCCAGACGCATACAGCAGGCAGAGAATGGGAGTCACACGGAAAGTGAGGGAGAGAAGCAAGGGGAAGTGCTCTCGTTTCTCTGCTTAATGGGATACCCACTAATTACTGGTGGCTCTGAGTTCATCACTAGTGTGTTGTGCTTACGTGCCCGAAAACAACAGACTGTCACTCTTGTTCCAGAGATCGCTGTAATTCCTGAACGGCAGCTTAACGACGAGGACCAGAAATAACACATCTGCTTCTTGGATGAACCGAGGAAGAAAGCTTGGGCAAGCCCCCAAGCTCACTGTTTTCACACACCCAATTAAAATGTACAACACTCTTTCAAGAGTCTCAACTCTCCACTGAGCCACCAAAACACAAGGATGGCCCGAAAGTTTGAAACTAAAGCTTTCATTGTAGCACTTTCAGAAACCCTCAGTAAGTTTTCCCTAGTGGCTGTCAGGGTTTTACTTTATTTGTATTTGTTTATTGGTTTGTTTGTTTTCCGAGACAGGGTTTCTCTCTGTAGACATGACTGTCCTGGAACACAAGGGCAGATCTGGGCCCTATTGCTTATTAGCTGTGTAACCTTGAGAGAGTTCACCTTCCGTGTTTCTCAGTGAGCTCATGTCAACATAGGAGCAAAATCTACCTCTAAGTATCACAAGAATTAAATGTTACATATATAAACATGCAAAGTTGGCCATCCATAAATGTGTCCTATTTAATAAACTGTTTTTCAGCAACCATTGCCTAACATACAACACAGGAGGAGACACCAATCTGTGGGCTGGAAGAAGCAACTTTAGCAGGGAATGTTCTTCTTTTGCCCAATAATTTATACAGTTCTTCAAAGCACCAAGGACATTAAAAGCATTTAAATGCTGGTTCATGTAAACCAACAGTTCTGATGTGGTGTTGTAAACTGGTAATTCCCAAGACATGTGAGGCATGGTTAAAGGGCCTAATGTTAACTTCTTTTGGGTCATTTTGTCTATAATAAGATTTTAACATGTTTTTAGAGCCCTGTTAAATTTCTGATGCTTCTAATATTGAGACCTAAATTAACTACGAGATATTAGTTTATAAACCTGGAACACACGGCTTATGTCCCTTAATGAATGGAAACAACCTTGGAAGTCCTCCAAGCTCTCCACAAATGACGATCACATGTTAGTGACACTCTGCAAATTATCAGGGCCCGCTCTGGCTCTCAGTGGAGGAGCTTTTATGTTGGGTTAGTTGCTTGGTAATCTTTTAAAACATAAGCAAATCTAAACATTTCTTAAAGTTTTCTGCCTGTCTTTGTCACCTGGAACTAAGAAAAGACTCACGCAGAGACAGACAGTCAACGTTCTTTGGAAGAGCAACGACACTGCGATGTTTAATTTTAGCTCAGTTATGCTGTTGGCCAAAAATCTGACTGGATTCAAGCCTTCCTCCTTCTTTACAACCTCATAATTCATATATTACTTAGGTTTTTTCCAAAGAAGAATTTGCTTTTAAAGTTTTGGGGGTTTTTTGTTGTTGTTGTTTTGTTTTGTTTTTAAGGAGGAATATAAAACTAGAAGCCATTTCCGCCTTGACCCTGGCCCTCAGGCCTTGCTTTATGTCCTCAGATCAAGCCAAGTGGGTTTTCTGTGTCTGAGTTCTGCTGTCCTGGGCACATTCTATTCCCGTCACTGAGAAGGCCCTGGGTTTATTTTAGCCTCAGCAGACTCTGTGGAGATTCCAGGGATGCCTCTGCTCTTCTCTAACCCCACAGAGAAGAGGGGCCAGCCTAGTGTTGCCAAGTCAGTCACCTGACTGCTTCCGGCCGGGCTCCAGAGTAGTTCTATCGGCTTAGCTACAGCTTACAACCTTGTCCTTTCTCTGGTTTTATTGAGAATGGGCAAGCTCCTGCTGCCAACAAGTATTTTGTAGTATTTTGTAGTTGTTCAAAATAGCAGCCGTTCAGAAAACTACTGTGGCTCTTTTGTGGGAAGGCTTCTGTGTGTGTTTCAGGGTTTGTGGTTTGTTTTGAGACAGGGTCTCACTATGTAGCACTGGCTGGCACAGAACTACATAGCCTCTGCCTGGGATTAAAAGCATGTGCCACCCATACATACATACATACATATATATACATATATACATATATATATATATATATATATATATATATATTGTATGACAATCTGCGACCCGTATTGAAAACCCGCTCACCCTGGTTTTAAGACGTTAAAACGCAAGAGTTTGGAAGAAAGAACGACGTCAAACACGGTTCCAGAAAGGGGAAGACTAAGTTCTGAAATGCTTTCTTGGCTACCATTCAGTGGCCTCTGCAGTGCTGAGAGCAGCCTCGAGGCCCGTCGGCCCACAGGACTGCCAGGTTCTGGGCGTGCCCTGACTCCCACAGCTTTACCTACACGAGATGATGGCGTGCCTAAAGAGACAGCTTGCGGCTACGGCACAGTACAGGAACAGATTGCCCTAACAGTTGGGTCTGCCTTTCCCTACTTATCAAAACATTCAGGCGCCATGATGACACAATAGGACAACTGTGATTCATAACTGGGAAATACAGCTGCCAATACAAATTGGGTGACACAGGGAAAAGAAAGGGGGGCACATTTTAGGTACTAGCATTATCTTTTTTTTTTCTTTTTTATGACTGAAATAAGATGTAATTAGGGCCAGGAAGTGGTGGCGCATGCCTTTAATCTTCGTGCTAGGGAGGCAGAGGCAGGTGGATGGAACTGAGGCCGGCCTGGCCTGCAGGGTAAACTGAGAAACCCTGACTCGAAAAACCAAAAACCAAAGCAAGCAAACAAACAAAAAGAATGGGTTTGCAGTTAAAGAGGTACAGACCTCAATAGGGCCAATAGACACAGTTGGTCTGTTACTGTACAAAGGCCCGATCCAAAGGATAAGTGAGAACAGACTAGCAGTCCAAATGCTGACTTGCTCTTAGCCTGAGGTGGGCCTGTCCCTAACACGACAAAAGCTGCGCGTGGCTGAGTGAAATCCTCGACCCACACGTCGCCGAGATGAAGATACAATTTGGATTGGGAAGGAAGGGCAGGCATCAGGCCCGCCCTTGTTTCTGGAGGCTTCAGCAACTATGGCCAAACTGTCCCTCCCGGAACCTCTTCTGACGTGCAGAGACGACACGGGTCCGGCTTCATTTTGCAGTGTGGTTATGCCCTCCAAAATTAGAATTATGAGTCCTCACATTGGACGGGGTTACCCACCACATTTCCCCTGTGCTGTGTCACCTGCACTCTGTTTACTTGGAGATCTGAGGATATAACTTAAGCCTACAGTTCAGATCATGCCCTAAAAATACAGCCTGAGGACCTTTTCAAAATAAACAAGAAAAGGTAATTAGGAAGAGATCATAAACCCTTCGAAGCTGCTCCTCTAGGACATACTCTCTTAGTTTGCTACTACAAATCCACAAGCACAGAACATACTGTACTGAATGCTCAAACACAGGTTCTAAGCAGAGGGACTGGTTAAGTTTGCTGTTTATGAACAATCTGCAGCAGGCTACTAAGCTGCACTGGACTATGCTTCAGTATTCCCTGAATATTCATTAAATGAAGGTAGCTTAACTGGAATGGAGTATTATTCAACCACTGAAAACACAAGTCCATTTTTTACCCTCATGTAAAATAGGAAAAAAAGTATGTGCCTGACTACTGTCTGAATAGGCACTGAGATAAGGGAGGGCAGAAAAAAAAATACAGCCTGAGGGAGGTTCTCCTCCTGTCACAGAACTCTGCAGGGAAAGAGGGGAACACGAGTCTCATGGTGTCAACTTTGGGCCACTTATGAGAGGAGAGCCTGGGGTCTGTCTGCTGACAGCCAAGCTCACTTATGTTTCCCAGTGCTCTGCTGGCTACTCACCAAAAACAGAGAAATACCCCTCCCCTGAACAGAGGTCCTGTCTTACAGGTGTTTGTTGTTTTTCTGTGCCAGACAAATGTGTGTACTCAGTACTAGAGTAGAAAAAGATTGTATTTTCCCTTAGAGGAACTCCCATTAACTCAAAACAAACAAACAAAAAAACAAAACCCAAAAAGACACAGGCACTTCTACAAAGAAAGGAGCTACAAGAAATGATAAAAATATTGAAATTGTATCAGCCACCCTTCAAACACATGCATTTGACCTGACGTCTAAGTCATTTTCAGCGGCCCATTTTTGCCTAAAGAAACAAGTTCTCGAGTGACTTCCCCGTCCTCTCTTGTAGGTTTACCCTTATGTGCGCGCTGCATCCACGGACAGCTGGCTGCTCCAACACAGTCTTTTCTGTAGCTTTGATCCTCTGACTCTCCCTGCTAGCCACACCCTTGTCTCAGCTCTCTTCCTGACAGACCTGCCGTGTCTCCACCGCTAACCCTTTCCTGAAGCCTTCTCCTAAGTGACCCCAAAGAATCCACGCACGTTCTTCAGTGTTTCCACGGTCCTTAACAAACACAGAGCAGGGCTTACTCCGCTGTCCTATGTGATCCCGAATGCTCCTTAAGCACCAGACTCTGGTTGACTCAAGACCACCGTAAGAGATTCATTTTCTTTTCCCCCTCCATGCCATGCTTACTATCCACAGAGAAATGGCATGTTTGACCTGTGTGGGCTAGCACACTCCTGTGATCCCAGCATGTGGAAGACATGTTCTTGACATTTATTTATGGTGCATGCATGTATGCGTGGGTGTGGGCACATATGCCATGGCATGAGTGTGGAAACCAGAGGACAATTTGTGGGCTCTGTTTTCATTCTCCACCATGGGAGGTCCAGGGGTCCCAAGTGGTCAGGCTTGTGTCTTTACACACTGAGCTATCCGGCCAGCTCAGATCCCTGACTTTAAGGCCAGTCTATGATAAGCAGTGGGATATCCATCTTCAACCCACCAACCAGTCAGCCAACCCAGCCACCCACCCAGCCACCCACCCAGCTACCCACCCACCCAAACCTGAACAACAACAAAAACACAAAAGAAAATAATGTTTTTCTAAATACATATTCCAGATCTAAGATTCTTAGTCCATTTAACTTAAAAATAGATCATGTGGAGGCCTAATACCTAAAGTATGCATACTTTATAGCAATGCTTGTCAACAGTAAAAAATTCCTGGTTTGTTTTTAAGGTCTAAATTTGTTCCTACACATCAGTGTAAAAGAATCTCAAAATCCTTTGCATCAGCCAAGAAAACAAAACACAGCCATCATTGATCATACTCAAAGTTCTAGAGTTGCTTCTAATAGTGATGCTGCAATACATACTGTTATAAAAAAAAAGCATATGAAATGTAAAGCCTAATTAACTTTTAAAGTACTATAGATTAATAAGCTAGAGCTTTATTCATATAAGCCCTATCAATGAAATTATGTCCAGAAACTATTAGCAAGCTCCATATTTTGTAAATCACATTTAGTTTTAAGCTGGAATTAAAGCCAGCAGTTTGGTCCTACACGAAAGGACCAAGAAAGTCAAGAATGCATTGGGACGGAGTATCTCAAGGTTAGAACACCTGTCTTGGCAGCCAAGGCACTGCCCTCAATTCCTAGCACCGCAAGAACGCAAAAGGAGGATAAAACTAATTCCTGAATATTTTATGTGATTCTCAGTCTGACTATTTAGAGATGAGGTTGTAACTAAAGTCTACGACTCACATCACTCCCTAAAAATAGATGACTACTGAAACAGTCATGTTGCTACTGAGAAAACACAGAACACACTACCAAAGCTTGTACTGACACATACCCAGTGTGACACAAACTTTTACACACGAGGACTCTTTCTAACATGACGTCATTCCTGGGTGTCAGTTCTTGCGACCAGATATAAAAAGAAGTTTCTATCAAAATATATGAAGTTAACAAATTTCTATTTACTGTAAGGTATAGACATATTTTCATTGTATACTTAGTATATGAAAATTGACATAATAAAACAGTATTTCTGAATCTACCATCCACCTATACTACTTCTTTCAAAATTTACAAGATTACTCATTAAAGAAAAATGCAATTTTGTAGACTACTACTACATATCCACTGCTTGATATCTGTGGTATTTGAGTCTGTAAATGAATCCACAAATTCTCAGGGATAGCAGCAGATAAGCCAAAATTAACTCACGTCCCAAACCAGATCTGTTTACTTTCAAGTTCTTTATCTTAGGCTCTTAAACAGGAGAGAGAGCTCCAGTTACAAGATACGGGAATAACAGGCAGGCGGGGAGCCAAGGGGGCAGCTCTGGATGGAGGGAGCTTTTCTCTGAGTCAATGTTAAAAATACATTGTTACTTTCCGATTGTTTCATATGAGAAGACTTAACCGGTCAATCAGATTACATGCGACACCAGGGAGGCCTGTTCTGTCCTTATTTCACAACACAAAAGGCTCGCAGTTAACAGTTCAAGAAATAACTTGCAGATTTATTCATTTGCTTTCCTTATATCCATTTACGGGTCCTGCGTTTGTGCATGTGGGGGGTCAAAGGACAAGGTGTGGCAGTTTAGCTCTCTTTACAGCACGTGGGTTCCAGGGATTGTACACAGGTGTCAGGCTTAACAGTCAGCTCCCATAGTCTCTGAGCCATCATGGTAGGCAGCAAATTGCCTTGATTTTTGAGACAGATTCACTGTGTAGGCCAAAACTCCCTATGTAGACTAACAGGCTGGTTTCAAACTTGGAGGGCTCTTCCTCCCTCTGCCTCCCAACTGCTGTATTAAGGGTACATGCCACCATGTCTAGCACAGACCAGAAAAATCGTAATGTTTTACCATCTTATCTAATTGATCCAAGTGCATGGAAAAAAATCACACATTAAAAAAAATCATCTGCTACACTCTGAGATACCAGTTTCATGGTAAAAACCCAAGGCTTCTTTTAGCAGGTCTACAGCAAGCTCAGGGATGCCTGTTATGTGCAAAAAAAAAAAAAAAAAAAAAAGAAAGAAAGAAAGAAAAAGAAAAAAGAAAAGTAGGGGACTTGTTAGGTTGTTTCTTTGGACACAGTCTCCCTAAGTAGCCCAGACTGGCCTCCAACACTTAGTCTCCCCGTGCCGGTGCGCACGGATGCAGAGGTGACTGTGACACACATTTTGACGAGACGCTTAGACCTATTAATAACCTATGCTTAATGAGCGTGACAGTCCCCCACCTGCCCTATCGCAGGATTACAGACGGGTGGAAAGACAGTCAGCAAGCGGTGTGTGTTACCACACGTGTGTGCTGGCGTGTGTAAGAGCTCAGAGGTGGACGGAGGCCGGAAGTTGATGGCGGGCATCCTTGTAAGCCATCCCCCAACTTTCTTACTGTTACCGCGCATTGCATCTGTTCTGACAGCTCTCGCGCACACGTGGTACGCTGTGCCCCCCTGTGACAGCTCTTGCACACACACACACACACACACAGGTGGTGCGCTGTGTTTCCTCCTACCCCACCCCTGCTCTCATCTCCCCTCCTCGACACAGGTCCCCTTCCCACGCTCATGCCCTACACCTCCCGTTTGGTTTTTGCGACCCACTGATTTTAACCAGACCGTCCGAGTGGGCGTGTGTTGGAGCCTTGCGAACTCACCGTTTGGCACATAATGGAAGGCATAACTGCCCCTTACACAGAATCGATCTGTTGTCAAGAGTTCAGCCGGAAGGGAGAGTGTCCCAGGAGTCCCTCCCTATCCATGACTGGTGGCTGCCTGGCCCGTCTCCTGCAGGCCCAGCACAGCTGCCGTGAGGTCGCCTTGTCGTGCCCTGCCTTTATCTCCTCTCTCTCACATCCCTTCTGCTCTCTGAGCCTTACAGGGAGTGCTCTAAGCATCCTGATTAGGGCACCTTAGCTTTTGAGTCGGGTCTCTCATTGGACATTGGACTGCAAGCTCAGTGATTCAGCTAGACAAGCTCGGGGTCTGCTTGTCTCCACCACCCCAAGATCACAGGCTCATACCGACCCAGCTGGCTTCTGCATGGGCGCCAGGGATACAAACGGAAGTCCCACACAGCACTCCGGGCTCGCATTCTAAGTTGCTTCTCCCTGTGAAGAGTGTGCGCTGGCGAACCCCGAGGATGGGACCCTCACCAAGTAGCCGGGAACACAGCGTAGCGTACCCTCACTGCGCTCCGGGACATCAGCAAGCCCACCACTGTTGTGAGGAGCTGACCTCACTCTCCTAAGCTAGGCTTTGAGGGGGGTCTCAATAGCAAGGCTAGGTGGGCACCACCAAGGCTGTGACAGGGGTCTCAACAGCTGCATGGGTAAGGCTGGCAGAACTTTCTCTCCTCCGACCTCCTGTCCAGCAGGAAGTTACAGGAAGCCTCGCCACGCGGTACAACCCAGCTTATACGAAAGGCGGTTTAAAAACCAATACCATTCAAGAGTCGGGGGAGATGAATCTGTTGGTAAAGCAGGAGTCAATAAATCGTTTTAAAGAGGAAAGAAAATGGACAAGTTTGCTGGGGTTTGAGAGAAAAACAAGGCAGGCGGGCTGGAGGTCTTGGCAACAGCCAGTGGTGCGGAGAGGGATACAAGGAAAACGGGCAAGTTTTCTGCTCTGGGAGTCAAAATGTAGGCATGCTTTCATGGGAAGTCTGTGAGCAGCTAGCTGTATGTGGAGGAGTCCTCAGACAAGTGCAGGGGGGGTGTCCAGTACCATAGAGAGGAGGGGGGGAGGGAGAGGGAGAGGGAGGGAGGGAGAGAGAAGGAGAAGGAGACAGAGAAAGAGAGGGAGGGGGAGAGGGAGGGAGAGGGAGAGAGAGAGGGGGAGAGGGAGACAGAGACAGAGACTGAGAGACAGAGAGAGACAGAGGGAGGGAGAGAGAGAGGGAGAGGGAGACAGAGACAGAGGGGGGGGAGAGAGAGAGACAGAGAGAGAGGGAGGGAGGGAGAGAGGGAGAGGGGAGGAGGGAGGGAGGGTGTCCAGAGCACTATATATAGAGAAAGTTTACTATGTAGCCAATATCGGAAAGGTGAAAAGAAAGCCTGAGCCTTTCCGAGCTTGGAAAGAGGCTGTCCTAGCAGTGAAAGCATCTGCCTAGGGGCGTGGCCCTTCTGTGGGGTAAATACCATTTAGGGTGTTTGTTCCTCTCATGTGCTTAACTTGTCTTCATGTGTATCGGCTATGTCCAACCTCTTCCATCTCATATGACCTGTGGAGGAGGGGCAAAGCTCAGTCATTCCTCCCTCATGCACGTGGTGCTGCAGACTCTAAAGAGGGACAGCTGGGGGACTTCCCTCCCTGCCTCCCTGCCTTACTTTCTTTCCTGGGTTTTCCAGACAGGGTTCTCTGTATTGTTTTGGAAGCTGTCCTGGAACTCACTCTGTAGACCAGCCTGGCCTCGAACTCACAGAGATCCGCCTGCCTCTGGGCCCCGAGTGCTGGGATTAAAGGCGTGCGCCACCACCGCCCGGCAGTGCTTTCCATTTCTTAAAATTAGTGTAGGAAACAGGAGGTGGGGTCCAAGGCTGGTTATGAAGCACAGAGCTCCTTCCACCACCTCTAGGTAGATCTAAAACTGCTAACAAGACGTGTGGTACACGGGAGACAAGCCCCTCTGGAGGCCCTCCCAAACCCCAAGATCAGGAAAGAAAGCGTGAGTGAATGAAGCGCTTGCCACACAAGCATGGGACCTTCCTCTGGATCCTGGGTGTCCACGTATGAAACAAGAGAGAGAGTTGCTGGTGGTGGCGCACATCCTTAATCCCAGCACTCGGGAGGCAGAGGCAGGCGGATCTCTGTGAGTTCGAGACCAGCCTGGTCCACAAGAGCGAGCTCCAGGACAGAGAAACCTCACTTTGAAAAATCAAACAAATGAAAAATTGTAATAGCTAGCCAGACATTGTGGCGCGCACACTTGTAACTGAAGCGTTTGGGAGACGGAGGCAGGAGGATTGTGACCTAGAAGCCAGCTTGAGAAACAAAACAAAACAATGAATTAAAAGCCAGCACTGGATATACAGGGAGACCTTAGATTACAAAGTCACCATTGCTAGTAATCTGAAAAAAACGGAAACTGTGAATAAACACAGTCCGAAACATCTAGACACTATTGGTAGCAGCGCTTACACAGCCGTGTAAATTTCCACTATTATTTCCAGTGTTTTGTGAATGTCAAGGGTTTTTTATACCCCCCCCCCTCTGAGTTACAGTGGCAGGTGCGTGCAAAATGTGCCACAAGTGTTGGCTTTAAAATTAGCTCAGTTCAGGCAGCAGCACAGAACAGCATCTGAGTCATTGGTCTCTCAACGGGAGACGAGATGTGCTGCCCCCTAGCGACTTCAACAGCACATGGACCATAAGCCTCCTGGGAGTGGGGCACTAACTCAAACTAACTCGAACCTCCATTTCATCTGTTTGTAACAGACACTGTCTACTTGAGGAGTAAGAGGTTAGCACACAAGAGTCTAGAAATACGGGGGAAGGGGGGCGAGAAAGATGGCTCAGCAGCCGAGAGCGCCTGCAGCTCCTCCCGAGGGTCCGGGGCTCACGACCCCAGTTCCGGGGTATCTGACATCCTCCTCTGCCCTCTGCGGGAGCCAGGCACACTCATGGCACGCAAAGAGACATGCATGCAAGCAAACACAGGCATTAAGGACAAAATGTCTCAAGAAGTCTGAAGGTTTGTTCTAAACTCCACCTTTTAAAGAATTGCACCGATCGATCGATTGATCGATTGACTGGCTTAGTGTGTCTGTCTCAGACTTCCAGGGTGATTCAGAACTAGGCAGCACGGGAGACAACAGAGACTGCCGTTAGGAAAGGTAGACGTCACCTGAAGCTGAAATTTGGCTTCCAAGGCTCTTTTTTTTTAATTTGCAAACACTGTTTGGCAAAGGTTAAAATCTTCATCTAACAATCTTATGGTTTTTAAAAGCCTCAAATTGCAAGAAAGCTGGAAGTGAAGGGAAAGTGGGGAAGGAAAACAGTAATTTAATTACGGTAGTTTTCTGGACTGACCGGGTTGGTGTGGGGGTCATGGGAAACTTGTAGGTGTGGATCCTGGGGGCTGAATTTGGGGTGTCAGGTGTGGCAGCAGGGAGTCATGTGGCTGGCTGACCTTTGGGGTTCTCTGTGACCTGCTGCTGTGTGGTTCGTTCACTAAATCCAGCACTCTAGAAGCACAGCACCTGGAGCTCTGCGGGTTCATGTCTGCCCCGGTCTAAATGGCAAGCTTCAGGCCAGCCAGGGCTACACAGTGAGGCTGTGTCTCAGACAGCTAAACAAAACAAGGCTTCTCGGTGACCCAAAGAAAGCTGAAAGCTTTGCGCCTCCACTCTCTCTGTCCATTTTAGACCGTCCACAAAGGTTTCAGGGCAGAGCTGACGACTATCCGGAGCTTACCAACGTGCAGAGTGATGTGGGGTGAGTAATATGACCATAGATAACAAGTCTAGGTCTGTAATCCCTTCGGCAGTTCAGAAGAATCCAGAGCTGACAGTTTAGTGAGAAAAACAAATGCCACATCTAAACTCTAGAAACAAATGCAGGCTCACGGGGAGCAAATCCAGGGTGTGGAAATTTAGCTAACCCTAGCTCAGCACTAGCAACGTTTCGGGAGTTGATGAAATAAAATAACCTCCAGTGTCTATCACCAGAATAGTCAGAACTTCTAGCTCAAGCTGATGCATGGAGTGCCTTCTCCTTCCAACGCTGGTGTGGGTCTCGGCTATTCAAAAGGCTTAGGCCAAGAATTTAAGACTATCCTGGGTGACGCAGTGAGGTCTTGGTCCCCATAAAAGCAAGTGCCAGAAATTTTAAAGATTAACTTAGAGCTGTCACATTTAGGATCAGGCAAGTGGACCAAAACATGGTAACTCCTGGCCTATGTGAAACCCTACCTCAGAACAAATAAATAAGTAAACAAAAGGTAAGCCAAACAAAATCTACAAGGGGTGTAGGTCAGTGGAAGGCGATGTCCTCACATGCACAATGCCCCTCGTGCAATCTCCAGCCCCGCAGAGGCCAGGCACAGTAGTGCAAACCACGTAGGAGACAGAGGCAGCCTCCTGTCAAGGCCGGTCAAGGCTGTCCTCAGCTAAGTAGCCCGGGACACACCCAACCCTTCCACTTCCTCCCCCAGAACGCGAGGCTAAGACTCTAAAGGCAAAATGGTTATCGTTCTGAGAGCCCCTAAGTTCCAAAGCACCTCGCAGTCACCGTCACCCTGTCCTAGAACGCCATGGCTAGCCTTGGAGTTCACATAAAACACAGACGTTGCGTGTCCCTTTGGCAGATGCGGCTCCTGAGTCTTGGGCAAGTGCTAATTGATGATGGTGGTGGGATATGGATCCGCGAGTGAAATCCTGTGGGCTTTCGGCTATTACACAGACAGAGACCAAGGGCAACGCGTTGGAGCAGGTCTGAAAGCCCACGCTTCCAACACAGTCTACCTGGGGTAGGCAGATCAGCTTTTCTCTTTTGTGCCAGGGTTAAATCCGGACAGGTTTTCTTTCCACAAGCCTCGCGCCACCGATACCCATTGTCTAAGCACTCAGGAGAGACAAGGAACCCCTGGCTGTTTGGGGTCTACGTAGTGAGAGTCAGAACACCAAGGGGTTATATGGGGAAACCCTGCCTCAAAAGACAAAGTGGGGGGCTGGGGAGATGGTTCAGAGGCTGGGAGCTCAGGATCCATTCCCAGCACCCACGTGGTGGCCCACAACTTCCCGTGTCTCCATCCAGGGGACCCAACACCCTCTCCTGGTCTCCTGGGGCACCAGGCATACACATATGGTGCACAGACATACGTGTGGGCAAAATTCCCCACGTACACATAAAAGAGAAACGTAAGACAGGAGGACAGATAAAAGAATTATTTCCACAAAACATGTGAACTGTGCCCTGCAGCCTTGAGAACCTGACAGGGGAGGACACTCGAAAAAACAAAAAACAAAACAAAAAGAACATGAACTGTTGCGCTTGGCCCCTCCTTTTCTCACCGGGAATAAGGGTGATTCCACACGGGGCTTCCTTAGGACCCTTCTGGTTCAGGTCTCTATCAGACTGGGTCCTTACACTGCTGTGCGCCCCAGGTGCCTTGCTGGAGACTGGCACTGGTCAGCTGGCCTCGATGTCACTCTCCTGCCTTAGCTTCCTGGGTGCTGGGGTACTTGTTCTGAATGACATCACAGTTTTCACGGACAGCGGAGCTTGCCTCGGAGAAGAAAGCGCGCCCCACAGAGTGTCCAGGAACGATCCGGGCACCCGGAAGCTAGCACGCTAGGTGGTTATCATAGGCTCAAGCAACCCTCCTGCCTCAGTGTACCAAAGTAGTTAGGACCATAGAGAAGATACAAGCAGATCATGACCTAAACTACTTAAAAATATTTTCCCCCCCCAGGACTTGAGAACAGAGGCAGGCTGATCTCTGTGAATTTCAAGCCAGACTGGTCTACATAGTGAGTTCCAGGAGAGCCAGGGCTATGTAGAGACCCTGCCCCTCCCCCCCCAAAAAAACCAAACAAGGAATAACAAGAACAACAAAACCAAACCAAGTGAAACACATAACATAATTTTGTCTCATTTCAGTCTTTTGGAAAACATTTTATTTTTCCTTCATGTGTATGAGTGGATTGCCTAAATGTGTGTCTGGGCACCCGTACATGACTGGCACTTAAAAAGGTCAGAGCATGGTGTTGGGGCCCCATGACGGAGGCCGTGAGCTGCCGTGTGGGTGCTAGGGATGAACACTGAGTTCTCTACAAGAGCAGCAAGTGCTCTCTACCGCTAGACCGTCTCTGCAGCCCCAGCCCTCGTTCGCTTATTTCCGTCTTAAGAGGAATTTACGGAAAGGAACAATGTTAAATCAGTCCTTTCTTCCAAACCTCATTCATGCAACCTTCTCAAGCCTTTACCCTGGCCCTGCCCCTCGGTGCCTGGGAGGCTGAAGTAGGCTCCTCCCAGCTCCAAGACCAGCCTGGTTTATGAACTCTGGTCAGCTAGGGTGACAGCAGACACTTCTTTTTCTCCTTGGGCATTTCATAAAGCATTTCTAACTGAATAATATGACTCCAACACATGAAAGAAAAATCCCACAGGTTTCAGAAAACCACAGAAACACCAACCTTACCTGTATCGTTTGCAAGGGAGTTAGGGTCAGATCCCCCAAGGGTAGCTTCAAACTCCTCCTGGAGACGATAGGCCCTTTGTAGCAGAGCCTCCAGTTTGTGGATGAATTCCGTGCTAATTATGTCCTACAAAGACAGAAGAATAACGGTAACACGCAGCAGCTATTACATTCAATGTTAACACTCTAAACACAGAAACGTGACTTCTCAAGAGAAACTTGGTGTGTAGACAGAGCGGGTGCTGGTATCACGGGTACGGGCAGCCGTACCTAATCATAACATTTCAGCCAGCCCTATTGTTTTTGTAACAGAAAGGAAGACCTGGGTCCTGTCTGACCATTGACGTAGACTAGGACTTTTTAGACAAGCATACATGAGGGTTTGCTAAGTTAGATTTATCCTGGGCGTCTCATTCTGCAATCTGCTCCAAAAGACCCCGGTTTACCTCTGTATCACACAAATAGAAATTAATTGCATCTTCTGCTTCTACAGAAGGAGGTTTGGAGGTTTGGAGCTGGAGAGCTGGCTCAGCAGTTGAGAGCGCTTAGTGCTTTTGCAGAGGACCTGGGTTTGAGTCCCAGCACCTGCCTGGCAGGTTCACAGCTGTCTGCAACTCTAGTCCCTGAGACCCAACACCCAAGCCTGACCTCTGCAGGCAGTTGGCACACACGTAGCAGAGAAAACACTAACTGTATTTAAAACATTTTTAAAAAACCGAAAGTGCTTAAAAGCTTGGATAGAAAATGCCCAGCAAGAAGTCACTCATGCTGGACACCATCCCAGCACTGGGGAAGCAGAGGATGACAAGCTCAGTGTTTCAGACCAGCCTGGTCTACTAAGAGTCCTAAGCCAGCAGGGGCTCTACGGTGAGATCCTCTCTCAAATCAAAACCAAACCAAACCCAACCCCACAAGTCTCTCATGGAGACCCAAGCTGCGAAAGCAAGCCTGTATTAACTGCCCAGAAAGAGGCTCTCCCCATAATTGGAAACAAACCATCCTTACGTCCACACTTTCTTCAGCAATGGCGTCTCCGGCTCCCAGCTTAACGGAGCTGCAGGCTTCCTCTTCAGCCTGTCTACTGCGAAAGGTCAGGGCCTGCTCCCATCGACGCAGCGCCTCTTCAAACAATTCCATCCCTAAAAATTAAGAGCGGAGTGACTGTAGGTGAGCAAAAACCATGTTTCCTCAACGTGTAAAATAAGGAAAACAGACAGCGAAAGGAAAACCACACGCAGGGAGTCATTGTTGCTGTGACAAATACGGTTAGGCTTGCAGGGGAATGTGTTTATGGCTACAGGCTGAGATGCCCTGCTCTAAGCAGAGCTTAGTGGGCCATTGTGGAGGAAGTGTGGGAGACCAGGATGCAGAAAAATGTGGCCAATGGAAGCAGGCTCATGCGGTTTCAGAAAGGAACCAGGACTCTGTTGGGAACTGCGCAAGGGGCTGTTGAGTTTATATCCGGACAATAGAATCCAGTCACTCTTTGGCCATGTCATGAGAACTTTTCTGAGGCTGAATTAATGTGTCATGAACCAGTGTGCTGTAGCGGGGCACGCCTTCAAGCCCAGCACTTGGGATCTGAGTTCGAGGCCAGCCTGATCTCACTACCGAGTGAGTTCCAGGACAGCCACAGGTATATATCGAGAAACTGGCGATTGGAGCAGTGACTCCACGACCTGGGTTCAATTCCTCTCTCCAGAAGTAGCTATGACAGGGACAGGGAAGATGAGTGGGAAAACACTTGGAAGCAGACAGCATTTTCTATCCAGCATGAACGTCTACTGAGGGGAATGCATCCTGACATAAGGAGAGGAGCATGACCGATTCCCATCGGGTGCCGCTGGCCCCCACCCGACAGCCAGCTCCCAAGCCAGTCATGCTTATGAAGTCAAGAGGGGTACCCAGGTCTTAGATACCGGTTTTCTTCTGACTTAATGGTTTTTCTGGGTATAGAACACAAGCGGTATCCAGACAGAAGAGACCGAGTAAATCAGATTCTGATAACCTCAGCAGCCAAGGTCAACAGAGTAGAGCGGGTTGGCATCCCAAAACATCAGGTCTTTGTGTCTGGAACCCGGGTTCTCTCATGAGCAAGGGTCTTTGGAGATGTGGTTAGGATCAGGGCGCCCCCAAGAGGCTTGTAAGTCAAATTACAAGCATAATGGAGAGGTTTGGGCAGATGGACACACGGACGGGAGTGTAACATGAAGAGCAGTGTAGAGGAAGAGGGATGTTGCCACAGGCCCGAGGAATGCTGGGAGCCACGAACACCGGGCGAGAGAAGAACTACATTCTCCCAAAGGTCTAAGATTTTGGACCTCTGGCTCCAGAACTCTGAGTGCACTAACCGCTGTCTGTTCTTTGTTTTTTAATTTTTTTTAGATTTATTTTTATGTACGCTGCTGTTTTGCCTGAATGTATGTCTGTGTGAGGGTGTCAGACACCCTGGAACAGGAGTTACAGACAGTGAGCTGCCATGTGGGTGCTGGGAATTGAACCCGGGTCCTCTGGAAGAACAGTCAGCGCTCGTAACAGCTGAGCCGTCTCTCCAACCACCTGATTGCTGTTTGTTTGTTTTTTTTAAGTCTCTGGGTTTATGGCAATTTATTATATCACTCTCAAGAACCTAGTGCAGTTGACTACGTTATATAACACAGATTCAGCTGACACGGGTCATTTTAAAATTACAGTCGATTCTTGTAGAAGAAATCACTGTTTTTGTTTTTATTTTCCCCACAGTGCTGAGGATCAAACCCAGGACACTCACATGCCAGCCTAGCTCTTTGCCACTGGGAACCTCCCCAGACCCAACTTACTTCCCTTCTATCTTCAAATTAAACCTGAGCACAGTATCTTAGAACTCTGAAATACTATACCCACCCATCAAGTACAAGTTCTCAGGCGTGGTCACAGGAATGTTGACGAGTTTGATGTCATCCTCATCTGCTTTGTCCCAGGAGTTAGAATTTCCACAGGCACAGCTATGACAGGAGTTGACACTCTGGACCTGAAATGAAGACCAAGCACAGCGGATCACTGTCTCACACGCGCATGCTCGCACAAGCGTGTGCACGCTCACACAAGTGCTCAAACACTCCCAGGTGTGCTTACACACACACTCACACACACACTCACACACACACACACACACACACACACACACACACACACACACGGTCTCCTATATAGCCAACGAGGACCCTGAATGTTTCATCCTTCGGCCTCTATTCCCGAGTGCTGGGATTACCGGTACATGCCCCTGTACCTGGTTTTTATGCAGGGTCAGGGATGGAACCCAGGGCTTCTGGCATGCTGGGTCAGCACTCTCCTGAGATACATACCAAACCCGCTGTGGTATTTACCGACTATTTACATATGCTCTGTAATTATAGTCCAGGTAGGTTCCACCTGAAGAGAGAATTCTGACTCTATTCTAATTTGGCTTTTCTGGTGACATCATAAACTAATTTATGATGAGTTCAGCATCCTTCCCATAGTAAAAACTCCTCCTACAAGTTCAACAGAACTTCCATTCCCATAATTTCTCAAATTTTAAGAAAAGGAAGTCATTTTTAAAACATCTCTTGTCACAACTTTAAATTTCATTTTTTTCTTTTCTGTTTTTTTCAAGACAGGGGGTCTTGGGGCTGGAGAGATTGCTCAGATGGACTGGCTGCTCTTCCAGAGGTCCTGAGTTCAATTCCCAGCAACCACATGGTAGCTCACAACCGCCTGTAATGAGATCTGGTGCCCTCTTCTGACATGCAGGCAGAGAAGTGGGTACATAATAAATAAATCTTTACAAAAAAAAAAAGAAAGAAAGAAAGAAAAGAAAAGACAGGGTGTCTCTGTGTAGTCCTGGCTGTCCTGGAACTCATTTTATAGACCAGGTTGACCTCGAACTCACAGAGTTCCCTGAGTGCTGGAATTAAAGGTGTGGACCACCACTACCACTTGGCTTAGATTTCATTTTTTAAGATTTATTTTTATTTGTAGGCTGGGCGTTGGTAGAGGACGCCTTTAATCCCAGCACTTGGGAGGCAGAGGCAGGAGGATATCTGTGAGTTTGAGACCAGCCTGGTCTACAAGAGCTAGTTCCAGGGCAGGCTCCAAAGCCACAGAGAAACCTGTCTCAAAGAAAAAAAAAGATTTATTTTTGTTTGTAATTATGTATATACATGTGTGCCTGTATGGAACTATTTGCAGTTAAGTCCAGTTGTCCAGGAAAGTCAGGAGAGTGTGTTGGATCCTCTAGAGCTGGAGTTACAAATGGTTATGAGTTACTTAACATAGGTGCTGAGACCCAAACTCAGGTCCTCTGGGAGAGCAGGACACACTCTCCACTACTGAGCCATCTCTCCAGCTCCCTTGACTCCGTCTGGAAGTTTTGTGGACCTAGATCCCTCCTGTCTTCTGTGTTGTGACCCTGACTGAGTTATTCATAACCTGCTGTCTAAAAGGCAGACCCCTGCCAAACAGCCTTGGTGGAGGAATGGCAGGCTGGCCGGGCAGGAGCCAAGAGGTGACTGGCTGAATGCTCACCCCTGCAGCTGCCTCTGTTAAGAAAAGCAGCTTCAGCACTCATTAGAGAAATGCCCAAGGCGGAGGAAGCCACGGCTACAGGAGCGCCACATGTGCCCTGCTGTTCGGCTCACACAACTGCAAGTGTGTAGTCTCCAATCTAGGCGTTCCTTCTGGGCCACAAGTCTTTAAATCTTAGCGTCTTTGCAATGGGCTTAGTGGCGCTCCCTGACTCTGCAGTCTAGCTACGCAGGAGGCAACAGGATGACTTGAGCCCAGAAGCACAGGGAGACCCACTTTATCCAAGTGCTGGAATTACAGGCGTGGTCATCACATCCAGCCCAGGAAGAAGCATGCCGGCACCTACTTCTGAATCGGCACTACCCCATCAGAGCTATTCTTAAAGGACCAAACGGACCGTATCGCTTGCTCCGTGAAACTGGAGGCCGACAGCAAAGGAAACAGATGCAAGCAGACTGCCTCCTAAGAGCAGCAGATATGCGACACTTAAGCAGTACGGTATGCAAGCAAACGTAAAAAGAGGAATAATAAAGGATGTTTTTCTTACAGAGGCCAAGCTCTGGGCAGAACCCGAGTATTTGCTGAGAAGTCCTCCATTGGTGTAGTTGTAAGACTGCGATGCTTTGTCCTTGGTGGAACTTAGGGACAAGGTCAAATTCTGTCTACTACTGGAACAACTTGAACCTGGTAAACAAACACACCCAAACCAAAAGTGTCAGCAACTCCAGCAATAACTTTCAGGAAAAAAATTCAAGTTATATCCGTTCAGAAAGCACTTGATTTTTTTAAAACACATTTTATTCAAGCACATAAGTTATGAAATGTGGGGCTGGACAGATGGCTCAGAGGTTAAGAGCACCTGACTGCACTTCCAGGAGTCCTGAGTTCAATTCCCAGCAACCACATGGTGGCTCACAACCATCTACAATTCAATCTGGTGCCCTCTTCTGGCATATAGGCAGAACACTGTATATGTAATAAATCTTTAAAAAAAAGTTATGAAATGTGCAACGTTATTAAAATACACATTTCTAATGTTTGTACATTATACATAAAAACGCCAGATGTATAACAGTAAAACATCCAGCTGACTGATCAGGACGGTTTTGAACGGCTTGCGGCAGTCAGTGTAAGAATACTGGTAACTGCCTCACGAGCTGTCAGCTTAACATGTAAGCAGTGTCCCCTGAAGTCCAGCTTCCCCACAAGCGTGTTTGGCTCTGTGCACTGCTGATCCCTTCACCTGCCTGCACACTTATCTGCAGAGTACACACTGGTCCAGCTTCTCACAGCGTGACAGGCTAGACCTTCTGGTTTTAAATCCCAGTACACATATGCTATGCGACCTCGGTAACTTCTTCATCTGTTAGGGTTTCAGATACGTAAATGAGGAGAACATGGAACTGTAGCTGCCATTCACAGGACTGCTATAAAAATTAAATAAAATGCTGGATATAGTGCTTGTCTGAGACCTAATAAAATCTCAGTAAATAACAAACAGTGACTCCCTATGTGCATCGATGAATAAATCACAAAACCATAAAATACATGAAACAGTAAAACACTAAGAAATCTAGTCTGATCAAGGAATTACTGTTTTTGTTTTTTTAAAGATTTATTTATGTATACAGTGTTCTGTCTGCATGTAACCCTGCAGGCCAGAAGAGGGCACCAGATCTCATCATATGGTTGTGAGCCACCATGTGGTTACTGGGAATTGAACTCAGGACCCCTGGAAGAGCAGCCAGTGCTCTTAACCTCTGAGCCATCCCTCCACCCCAAGGAATTATTATTATTATTACTACATTCCTATCAATGTTGTGTGTGTATGGGCCCGTGTGCGACACTGATCATGAGGAGGTCAGAGGACAGCTTTCCAGGGTCGTTTTCTTTCTATCACGTGAGTCCTGGGGTTTGGAACCCAGGCTGTCAGGCTTGCAGTGACACCTTTACCTGCTGAGACATCTCAGGGAATCATTTTTATTGCTACAGCTCGGCGGTTTGCACCGTATCTCTTACTAAAAAGACGCATTTCCTTTAAAGAAGCAATTCTAGAACTTTTGATAATAAGGAAACAGACGAACGGATGCAGGACAAGCTGGGCGTGGTATTGCACTCCTATATAATTCCTAGGAAATACATGAATGTATGCAGGACAAGCTGGGCGTGGTGTTGTACTCCTATATAATTCCAGCACTTAGGTGGTTGCAGCCCAGAAGATCAAAAGTTCAAAGCCAGCCTCAGTATACAGTGCTGTGGAATAAACCCTTTTGTTCACTGTGAATAACTGTTACTCTAATTGGCTAATAAAGAGCTGACTGGCTGATTGCTAGGCAGGATTTTCAGGGCAGAGAGAGTGCTGGGAGGAAGGGTGGAGTCTGAGGAGTCAAGGGGAGAGGCCACGAGACTCAGAGCAGGCAGGATGGAAAGTTCATAGATGAGTTAAAGGAGCCTCCGGGCAGCACACAGATTAACAGAATGGGTTCATTTAAGTTGTAAGAGCTAGTTAGCAATGAGCCTGAGCTATTGGGTGAGCATTTACAGTTAATATTAAGTGTCTGTGTGGCTATTTGGGGAGCAACTGGTGGGACAGAAAAGTCTGACTACAATATAATGAAGTCAAGGCCAGTTGGGGCTACATAAGACTCTGTTAAAAAAAAAACCAACCTCATAAATAAAAAAAAATCACGAACATCATAAAGGTAACAGAGATAGAATTCAGTCAGCTATAGTGTATTTGCACAAATGTAATTGATTACTATGTCTTACAAATGACAGCACACATTATTGACTCAGAATCTTGGAATGATACTCATACGTTATCAAAACCTTGGAAAGCAGGTTATGAATGTAGCATGGTTTCACAGTTCATTAGAACACAACTTTACATTGCTTTAAAATTATGTGTATAAGCATCTGTGTGTGGGCGTGTGCACGTGAGTGAGGTGTGCTTGGCAAACCCTTGGAGCTGCAGATGTGCGCGCGGAGATGGCTCTCAGGCTCAACGCTGCGCCGCCGTCTCTCCAGCCTCCGAAACTTTATTTCACCATAGAAACTATTGACACTTATTTGCTTCCTTTTTCGAGGCAGGGCTTCTCTGTGTAACAACAGCTCTGGCTGTCCTAGAACTCGCTCTGTAGACCAGGCTGACCTTGAACTCACAGACATCCACCTGCCTCTGCCACCCCAGTGCTTGGATTAACGGCATGCGCCACCACTGCAATACTCATCAAATTTTCAGTGAATATACTTGTACGCCGATGTACTTGTACAGATGTATAACAGTCAGTCATGACTTCTGGGCAGCAGGGCCCTAAGTGGCTTTAATATGCCTGTCTTTTCTCCTCCGCCCTTGCTAACCCTACAGACTGGCGCCCCGGCTGTGATACACAGTGTCTCATGATCAATAGACCTAATCTGGAAATCTCCACAAACCTTTGTCCGATGCTGCTCTCTTAGCGTGCTCAAGTATGAGATGCTCTGGTTCCCATGGAAGGATTTTTCCTTTCTTTTTCCCACGTCTTCTTTTAAAGTGATGGGCAAAAAAAATTACAGAGATAGCGCTCACAGCCGTTACCACAAACAACTTTTTAGCTACCGGTGAAAGTTTGATCTGGAAAAGATTGAAAAAAAACTCATATTTTTTTTCACTGAAAGCATAAGAACGAAAAATAGTTGTTGCAGGATATTTTGTCACACTATGAGCCCCAAAAATGCATTAAGACCTGCTTCTAGTTGTGGTGTGGTTCAGCCTTAGGACACACCTTTGATCCAAGAGCTTTCTGTTTGACTATTGTAAGCAGGATTAAACAAAGTGCATCATAGGTCAAGAACAAGCAACCGGTTGGTAGGAAGTGAACACTGGATTATTAGAAAACCATAGTCAGAGGAGTCGGGAGGACGGATAGAGAGACAGGCAGGAAATAGAAGGGAGGGATGGGACATACAGTCTGAGGCGGCTTTTTTGAGACTGCATACATCCGGGACCCCGCCTGAGGAGGAAGGTGGGCTGGGTGCTTTCTCTGCCTCTCTGAGCTACCGGGCACGCTTTCACCCCAGCATCTGGCTCCCGAGTCTTTATTGGTAAAATCGAACGACTGATATTTTACAAACAACTATTAGCCTTTGATCCCAGCACTCGGGAGGCAGAGGCAGGTGGATCTCTGACAGCCTGAATCTTCTATGTGAAGAATCATAAAGATTTTAACTACAGAAACAATGAAATCAGACTTTAAAACTGAGCTCGTGTTTTTATAAACATGTCTGGAGTTTTAAGCAAGCAGAAGTTAACTTGTTTTTAAATACTACAAGAATAAGTGATTTTACTCATAAGCTAATTAAAAAATATTTTTACGGGGCTGGGGATTTAGCTCAGTGGTAGCATGCTTGTCTAGAAAGCGCAAGGCCCAGGGTTAGGTCCTCAGCTCAGAAAAAAAAAAAGACAAAATAACAAAAAAAGATAAAAATAAATAAGCAAAAAGGTAGCTAAAAATATTTTTGGAACACTGCTACCTGGACAATCACACAACTTTTTGCCAATGCCCTCTCCTGGTCTCCATGGACCAAGGAGACAGAATGCCCAGACATACATACACACACAGGCAAAACACCCGCACACATAAAAGCATTTTCAAATTAGAGTGAAAGACACTAACCACGGAATACCACCCACAGGACGAGAGGAAAGATCTGGAAACCACACTCCTCCTGTAGGACGGCCCCCACAGAGGAACCAGACCACAAGCGTTAGCAAGGCTGTTGGGACGTGAAACAGTGTCCCTGCTGTGGAAGCCCGGCAGCTCACCCTCAAAATGACAACAATGACCGTGTGATCCAGACACTCTGCTTCTGAAAAATAACTCTGGAAAGATCTGAACCCGGAGCTCGCTCATCTGGCCAGATGGACTGGCTCACAGAACTAAGACCTCCCCAAGGACTGGAAAGCAGCACGTGTCCCTACTGTGCCTGGCTTTTCCGTTTGCTTGATGTTAGATTCTGGGGATCACGTGTGGGTCTGCATACTTGGACTGAGACACCTCCCCAACCCCACTGTTTTTGCCCGTTCTTTTAATTTTTAATCAGGAGTCCCTTCGTAGGCCAGGCTGGTCCTCCTGCCTTTGCCTCTGGAGCGCTGAGATCACAGGTGTACGGCACCGTGACTGGTGAAAAAAATTATCCGGACATCCGTGATCATAGAAGCATTATTCAAGATGTCCAAAACATGGAAACAACCCAAGGGATCACAGACAGATGGAAACGAAAGCAAGAATTCGTATAGCTGTACAACGGAATATTCCATATTAAAAGGAAATTCCAGTGTGGGCTACCATGTGGATAAATCTTGAAGATGTTATGCTCAATAAAATATATGAGTCATAAAAAAGAAAAAAGATGAATAACAGGATTAAAAGGCTTATGTCACCATACCTGGATAAGAAAGGAAGACTTTTTAAAGTAATGCAGTACATATACATATATTTTAATGAAACATATTTATATGTGAAATATGTAAATATATGATGAAACATGTATATGCATTTTTACATGTACACAAAATAATTTTTTTTGAGACAGGGTTTCTCTGTGTAGCTTTGGAGCCTATCCTGGCACTTGCTCTGTAGACCAGCCTGGCCTCAAACTCACAGAGATCCTCCTGCCTCTGCCTCCTGAGTGCTGGGATTAAAGGCGTGCGCCACCACCGCCTGGTTCCATAAAGTAACTTTTTAAAAGAAGGTATTAGCTACGTTAGCATTTTGACTCTGCTGTGTGAAATCCTCAGGGGCTGCTGGGAGTGTGGCTCAGTGGCCGTCTGTCTGCTTAGCAAACTCTGGGTTCAGATTCCCAGTACCACAAACAAAACAGCCTCAGCCATCGCAACCGAATTACACAGAACAACATTAACGCACTATTCCTCAAATTCCATTCACCTCTTTGTTTACCTGGGAGAGAGAACAGTACCAAGACACAGGGAGATCAAACACCCTCAGGGCGGCCGTCTTCAGGGAGAACTGTGACTCCTTGACCGACTCTCCTGACATGACTGCTCGGTCAGCTCTTAATTCAGTGACGCAGAGGTTAATCAGCCACAGGGATTTCTGGTTGCTTCATCCATGAAAGACGCAAAGTTAAAATCTCGCCAGGTGTGGTGGCTCATGCCCTTGATCCCAGATCTCGGGAGGGAGGAGCAGGCAATCTCCGTGAATTAGCGTGGTCTACACGGAGAATTCCAGGTCAGGCAGAGATACATAATGAGGCCCTGTCCCCAAAAAGAAAAAGAAAAAAAGAAGTTAAACTCTGGTTAAAAATCAGAGAACCAGCCCACAAGAGCACTTAATAAATAAACATAATAAAATACTGAAACTCCATCCGTTTTGTAGTTAGCTGTGCATGCATGATATTGCAATGGAGCTAAAACTGCATTTATCAGTCACCAAAACAGCAAAGGACACGAGCTGTGTTTATGGTGTTAACCAAAAGGCTAACAGTGAAGGAAATGGGGTAGCTTAAATCCCCAATTCCTTAGAAAACAACAGGTTTTACCAGTGAGAATGATTGAAAAGCCACTGTGAGTACACACACACACACACACACACACACACACACACACACACACACACGAGGATCCCATGGGTGAAACCCTTTACTTTCGTATGGTAACCTAAAAAGGCTATGTGGAGAGGACAGGGAGACACGCACGTTCTAGAGCAGCACGTTCTAGAGCAGCGGATCTCGACCCCCCTTAAATACAGCTCCTCATACTGCGGGGACCCCCCAACCATAAGACTATCTTCGTTGCTGCTTCACAACTGTAATTTTTCTACTTGCCACAGGGAACCCACGTAAACTTCGGTGGGTTCAGAGGGTTGCCTGCGGTTCTAGTCTCAGATTCAGAGAGAGCAGGGATCCCCAGAGCAAGCGGGCTGACAAGACTAGCTGAGGGGTGGTTCTAGGTCTGACCTCTCAGAGGGTCCGGCTCAGAGAAACACCATGAAAAAAAAATCAACCAAGGACGGCGACTCTCAGCATCGGGCTCTGGCCTCCACAGACACACACACTCACAGACACACACACTCACACAGACACACGCACTCACATATACACACACACAGACACACACACTCACAGGCACTCACACTCACATACACTCACAGACACACACACTCACAGGCACTCAGGCACACACACTCACAGGCACACAGACTCACAGGCACACACACTCACAGGCACACAGACTCACAGGCACACACACTCACAGGCACACGCACTCACAGACACACACAGACACACACTCACAGACACACACACTCACAGACACACACACTCACAGACACACACACTCACAGGCACTCACAGGCACAGGCACTCAGACACACACACTCACAGACACACACTCACAGACACACACACTCACAGGCACTCACAGGCACAGGCACTCAGACACACACACTCATAGACACACACTCACAGACACACACACTCACAGACACACACACTCACAGGCACTCACAGGCACAGGCACTCACAGGCACAGGCACTCAGACACACATACTCACAGACACACACTCACAGACACACACACTCACAGACACAAGCACTCACATCTATGCCCACAAATTCCCGCCTCCTCCCCTGTCGCCCCAACCATTGCTACTACATAACAGCAATTCTGCTACTGTTACATGTCATAAAGTAAACATCTGTGTTTCCCCACTGCCTTAGGCCACCCCTGTGAAGGAACTGAACTGTTCAACCCCGCAAAGGGGTCCCCACCATCCACATGCTAAGAACCACTGGTCTAGAGTTTGGGTTCTACAGAGTTACCAGCTCTCTGATGTTATTGGTGTACCTACTCGCACACAGTAGATACATTCACAGAGTACAGATCAGCTCACGACTGTAATTAAGAAATGCTCTGTCTGGGATAAAGACATGTTCAGTAGTTAAGAGCACCCGCTATTCTTCCGGGGGCTGCTGATTCTCAGTACTGACGTGGTAGCCCCAAATCATTTTTAACTCCATTCCCAGGGGATCGCACGCCCTCTTCTGGACCCCAAAGGCATTGCATGTATCTCGAGCACAGACAAATACACAGGCGAGCAAAACGCCCATCACTTAGGGGGTTGGAAAACAAAACCCAAAACCATTGTCTGGTGACAAAAATGTGTCTCTTGACAAACCTTTATTTTTGAATTCTAGATATCTCATTTCATTTCACCAAGGAAAACGTGAAGCACCACCAAGGCTGAATCCAAACGCAATCATTTCTGACCAGAAAAACTTCAAAAGTTGGCGTTTCAGTTGCTTACGGGAGTGTAGTTAAAAAAAACACGAAAGCAGTTTCGTGACTATTCAAATTTGTAAAAGAAATCTTAAAGCACCGCTAAAAATTTACTTCATTCTTTCCATTCCAAACACTGGCTTGGAGTTTTCGTTTCAAACGTCCTAAAACCCCTGATTCTACAACTCTGACCCTGGAGGCAAGAAGTAAATCTACACTACTGAGCCACGTTGACATAATGCATGAAATATACACAACTCCCTCTTCTGTGTCTCTGTCTCTGTCTGTGTTTCTCTCTCTGTGTCTGTCTGTCTGTCTCTGTCTGTCTCTCCCCTGTGTCTGTCTCTCCATCTCTGTCTCTCTCTCCCCCTGTCTCTCTGTTTGTCTCTCCATCTCTGTCTCTGTCTCTCTCTCTGTCTCTCTGTCTCTCTCTGTGTGTGTCTGTCTATTTCTCTTTGTGTCTTTCTCTGTGTGTGTCTCTGTCTTTGTCTCTCTCTCCCCTGTCTCTGTCTCTCTCTCTGTCTCTCTCTCCCGCTGTCTGTCTGTCTCTCTCTGTCTCTCCATCTCTGTCTCTGTCTCTCTCTCCCCCTGTCTCTCTGTCTGTCTGTCTCTCTCTATTTCTCTCTCCCCCTGTCTCTTTCTGTCTCTCCATCTGTGTCTCTGTCTCTCCCTCCCTCCCTCCTTCCCTCCCTCTCTCTCTCTCTCATCTCCCGCCCCCAGGCGTGCACCAACTCCCCTGGTTTTCTGAGATGCCTTCAAGGCAGTGGAAACCGTTGTTGACAATGACAGCTAACGAGAACAGCGGGTGAGGTCTGCTCACAACAAGACGTCCAGTGGTCACACCTGAGCTCCCCTCACTTGGGAGGCCGGGGCAGGAGGATTGCCACCAGCTGGAGCCGGGTTTCGTTTTCGCACGACCAGTCTGGTGGGTTCCAGGGTGGGACGCTGACTGAATAAAAGCCATCACGAGAGACACAAGACGTCTGGGGCGTCTCCCTGAGCGGGTAGGAGCTCAGAGATCTGGGCCAGCAGAGGCCAGCGCCCGCGACAGGCGTCATCCAGCCCCGGGCAGCGGCTCAAGGTCCCCGCAGCCGGGTCCCTGCACCCCGGACTTGCCCTGCACCCCGGACTTGCCCTGCACCCTGGATCCCTGCACCCCGGATCCCTGCACCCCGGACTTGCCCTGCACCCCGGACTTGCCCTGCACCCCGGATCCCTGCACCCCGGACTTGCCCTGCACCCCGGACTTGCCCTGCACCTCGGACTTGCCCTGCACCCCGGATCCCTGCACCCCGGACTTGCCCTGCACCCCGGACTTGCCCTGCTCTCTATGCATCCCGGATCTCTGCGCCCCAGACTTGCCCTGCCCTCTCCACACCCGGATCTTTGCACCCCGGGCTTGACCTGCCCTCTCCACACCCGGATCTTTGTACCCCGGACTTGACCTGCCCTCTCCATACCCGATCTCCGCCCTGCACTTGCTCTGATCTCTCTGCACCCCCGATCTCCGCCCCGCACTTGCCCTGCTCTTCCCGCACCCCGCTTCACTTTCCGCGCGGCCGCCCCGCTCTGAGTGGTGTCTTCCTCCCGGCGCCAGCCCCGCGCTCGCCCCGGTCCCCGGCGCCAGCCCCGCGCTCGCCCGCACCTGCGCCTCGTCCGCCCGGGTCCCCGCCGCAGCCGGCACGGAGCAGCCCGGGGCTGTGGGAGGCGGAGTCCTTCCGGGGTCAGGACGCTAAGGTAGGGAAAGTGGAGGGCCGCGGGAGGACTGCGTGAGGGGCTGCGTGCGAGGCCGCTCCCGCCATGTTTGTTGAGGGCAGTGGGGTCTCTCGAGATTGGCAGCCCTGCGTGCACCTGTCAGTGGGTAGCGCGGGAGAGAGGTGGGAACCCCGCCGGAGTGTAGGACCACTCTGGTTAAAACACGAGCTCTTCTCTGTAAAAAACGGCCACGGCTGGTCACTATTAGAGAAAATGCAAGAAACGCACACGCACACCCTTTTGAGCCCCGGAAACCCATCACGGATCCCAAACTAAGGATTTCTGGGCTGGGGGCGCCGGGGAGATGGCTCAGCGGTTAAGAGCACCGGCTGCTCCCTCCAGAGGATTCAGGTTCAATCCCCAGCACCCACAGGGCGGCTCACAACTGTCTGTAACTCCAGTTCCAGGGGATCCAACACCCTCATAGAGACACGCATGCAGGCAAAAAAACAATGCACAGGATAAAGAAAAGAAAAGAAAAGAATGCCTGGGCTGGGCATGTAGGGGTTTGTGCTGAGCACGTAGGAGGCTCTGCAATGGATATCGCCCCACCCTGACCCCAACCAAGCACCTTCTGTCCATAGACCCTGAGTCCTCAGGTGAGCCAGATTACAGGCTTGCCAAATAACGCACCTATATAAACGGCGCGTTTATTATTAACTTAAATTCTCTACAGTTGCTGGGCGGTGGTGGCGCAAGCCTTTAATCCTAGCACTCGGAGGCAGAGGCAGGCGGATCTCTGAGTTCCAGGCCAGCCTGGTCTACAGAGCGAGTTTCGGGACAGCCAGGACTGGAACACAGAGAAACCTTGTCGTAACAAAACAAAACAAATAAACAAAAGTTCTTTACTTTTTTTTTTAATCCCCCACTAAAGTACCCTTGAATTTCACGAGTCAAAATGAACCCTTCCTCCTGTACTCTCAGAAACCAGGATGCAGAGGCAGGATTGCCAAGAGTTCAAGGCCAGCCTGGGCTACATAACAAGGACCTGTCTAAAACACACAACGCCAGGGCAGGGGAGATGGCTCAGCAATTGCAAATACTGGCTGCTCTTCCAGAGGAGCTGGGTTCAATTCCTAGCACTCACAAGGTGACTTACAACTGCCTGTAACTCCAGTCCCTGGGAATCTGACACCTTCTTCTGGCCTCCAGGGGGACCCAGATATACAGGTCATACACAGACACACATGTAGACAAAATGCCATATACGTAAATAAATTAAAAAAGCAACCTCCCCCTGCCTTCCCCCCACAAGAAAAGACCTTGAATATAGTAAATATGCACCGTGTGGTACTCTGTCCTCTGGGCTGGTCATCAGAGAGTCTGTGGTGAGAAGCATGAAACCTTCATCAGACTGGACCATTAGCATCTCCCCACGGAAGGAGGGGAGGGCATCCAGGCTCAGGTAGCCCCTCCCATCTCTGAGGATATGTATGTGTGTATATACATACATACATACATACACACACACACACACACACACAGAGGCATAAGAGATACTCATGGTTGGTGTAGCTGCCCTTAAGTGGTCCATGCTTGGATAACCCCAATTAAATCTGGTTGGTTCACCAAGTTGTGTGTGGATGGAAACATTTATTTGATCTGTCTGTCGTTCTACCTGGATAACCAGAAACGGACTCCCTGGAAAAAGTCATTCAATAAAAATTGAAAATAATCTTGGTTTGGATATCAGTGAAAACGAATAGGCAATATTTGAAACAGGCTGAAAACACAGTATGGTGGCAACCACAGGGACCCTTCCGAGCCGGAGGCCCCACCCTGAATGCGGTATCGAGGCTAATGTCCTCCACCTCCACCAGGAGAGTAAGTAGAAGCCCCATATTAGTGACCTGCTTCTGGTGGAGACTGGATACCCTGCCCAACACTTAGACATGCTCCCACCTAGAGACCAGATCGTTGGAGGTAATGAGACAGACGCGTCTCTGTAAGGGCTGGTGTGGAACTAATGATCCAGCCACAGCCCACCCCCCCCAAGGGCTGGGCTTGAAGGGTGCACCTTCTTCAGTTTAGCTGTTTTTCTTCGCATCTCACAGAATCAGCCCAGTGAATCGCAGCAGACACACACACACACAGACACACACACACAGAGACACACATAGACACACAGACACACAGACACCCCCCCACAAACACAGACACACACACACACACACAGACACGCGCACCATTGCAAGCCCCCCCCCAGGGCTCTCAGCACCGACAAGATCCCCAGGTTGCAATAAATATTTCACTTGATCTTGATTTTGACCTAGTGGAAAACGGTAGCGATTAATGTCTCCTTCGTATGTATGGAAGAGAGAAAGGCAGTTGCGCTTCCAGAGAATGCAGGTCTTGAGGAAATGACAAGAAAAACAAACAAACAGTCAGGGCTGGGGTTGAACTGCGGTCGGTCAAGCCTTTCTTTAACGTTTTTTTTTGTTTTGTTTTTTTCATTACTGACAAAGTCTCATGCGGTAGCCCAGGCTAGTAGCCTTGAAATCACTGCCGGCCATCCTCCTGCCCCAGAATTTATAATTGTTGGCGCAGCATTCATTGGAGCTCGCCCTCTCGGGCTGCAAAACCGGAGACCTTCCAGTATTTTTCCGTGCTGCGGAGCCTGCCTGTCTGTCAGTCTGTCTGTCTGCCTGTCAGGCACCGCGCCGGGACCTTGGGAGGCCGCTGGGTGACTGCGGAGGGTGGGAGAAGGCGGACGCGCAGCGTCCACGTCAGCCGCGGCTCGCTCTCAGGGCCCCCGGGGCCAGCGCAGCCCGGGCGCGGGGGGAGACCCAGGCTCGACTGGAGGCCCCGCCCCCGAGGGGGCGTACCATCCGCGAGGCCCCGCCCCGAGACGCCCGCTGCGGCCGCGGAGACGCCGGAAGGAGCGGCGGCCGCCCAGGGAAGCGTCGGGCTGCGGCCGGGATCCCCGCGGGCCGCTGCGGAGCCGGGTTGCGGCCCCCGCGGAGCCGAGCGCGCAGGGCTGCGAGGAGGAGGAGGAAGGAGGAGGAGGAGCGCCCGGGCGGCGGCGGAGGTGAGCGAGCCGGCGGGCGGGCGGGCGGGCGGGCGCGGCCGGGCTGTGGCTCTGGCTCCGGCGCGCGGCCCGGGGCGGCTCCTCGGGCGGCGAGCCGGGTCCGGGGCCCGCGGCCCGTGCGCGCCCGCGCCGTCATTCATCGCCGCGGACGGGGAGGCCGAGGTGTCATCGCCCCGGCGGCGTTTGGGTGGCGTCCGGGCCTCGCGTCTGCGGGTCCGCAGCTTTTGTTCCCCCGAGCATGCCTCGGACGCCAAACGCCCTTCGCCGGGGAATTCGTGACCGTCCGCCCGTTAGGCCGCGAGGCCGGCTGCCTCTGGGGTTTTGCACCCCAGCCTGAGGCTTGTGGCGGGTGTGCGTTTCTCCCGGAGATCACTGCTGGGCCTGCAAAATGGAGACGGGGTGGGGGGTGTGGGGTGGGGTGGGGGCTTGACGTCCTGGCTGGAGCGGATTCTACACTGAGGATGCATTTTTAGGAAAGGTCTCTAGACTTTGGCGATGAGTGTGGGATGCTAAAGTATCTGCTTTTCTTCCCTCTCCGAGACCTGGCCTCCCAACCTCCCCGGGTTGCTGGGATTTTATAACTGTGTTGCCACCGTGTCCAGTAAAATATTTTATTTTCCGTTTGGTTCGATCATTTTTTTTTCTTTTACTTTAAGAAAAAAAAACAAACAAAAAACCTGTCACCAGAGATAATGAGAGCCAGGCTAGATAGCTCAGGCCTGGAGATGCCAGCCTTGGGAGGTGGAGGAACGGAAGAAAAGGACTCCAAGGCTAGCCTGGGCTACATAAAGTAGCCCCTGATTCAAAGCGAGCCAACCCTCCTCCCTCCCCCAGTCCCTTCTGCGGTTGAGAGGGCAGAGTTAATACATTTGGAAAGGTCAGAGCAGGTCAGAGGATTGCAACAGGCAGTTTGATTTTAAGATCTTCTAAATGGCTGTAGCAGATTCATACCGTTAATGTACTGGGGGGGGGATGAGACTCCTACTGATCGATAATGTTACCATCTTTTTAGCAACTCTCACTGTACTGACAGTTTTGCTGTTTCATTTACTTTGGCAAGATGCGGAAATATTCCTACAATGATACATCTGTCCTGCTATACCCTACCCACAAGGGATATTTGTACTTATGATTACAGGTTATTCTCGATCTAATTAATTACCAACTTTCAGTTGCTTTCTTTTTCTGTTCTCGTAGCGTGTGAATAAGCAGATCTTTTTTACATAGTTGCAGTGAAGGTGACTTGCTGATTTTCGGGAACCTTTTACTTACAAAATCTCATTAGGTGTCACCCTAGCTGTCTGAAGAATCCTAGTAGCCTTTCCCCTAGTCAGAAAGACTTTCAGGGTTGTGTAAGGATCAGCATTTTCCTCTGGTGTAATATTGCCAAATCAGCCTCTGATAAAAATTTTAATTCGAATAGATTAAGATTAGAAGACTGAGCCGGCCATGGTGGCACACTCTAATCCCAACGCTCCAGAGGCAGGGGCAGAGGCAGAGGCAGAGGCCGATGGATCTCTGTGAGTTGAAGGCCAGCCTGGTGTCCAGAGGGAGTTATACAGAGAAACCCTGCCCCGGAAATGAATAAATAAATAGATGGATAGATGGATGGATAGATAGATAATAAATGGGCAAATAAGAGAAGATGTGGCTTGCTACATAAGACAGACTGAGGCAGGCGGGCCTTGAACTCGCTATAAAGCTGAGGATGACCTTGAACCCCTCCCCCTTGCATTAAGTGCTGGAACCGCAGTGCTGATTGCCCTGCTGGGGTTAGACTGCCTGCTTTAAGAAAACGGTGTAAAATACTGGGATATTTCTAAGAGAGGAAACACAGATTGTTTTAAATAAGGAAATAAGATAACTAATGTGTCTTACTCTGATGCCCAGATTGGCCTGGAAGCTGAGTTTTTTTTCCTGTCCCAGACTCCCCAGTGGCTAGGACTGGAGGCATGCACGACTGCACCTAGCTGCGATGTCTTCCCCTGGTGCAGTTTTAGAACTGCTAAAAGTCCCCGTGGGATTTCAGGAGCATTTGATAGTGGAAAGCTCCAGAAAAGTCCTGTAAGAGGGTACATGAGCCTGGAGAGATAGATGGCTCTGTGGTTAAGGGTGCTTGCCGAGTCCTGAGTTAAACTTCTAGCTAGGTAGCCTGAGCACCATCTTCTGGGTTCCATGGATACCAGCCAACACACAATCGCGTAAAATAATAAAAATAAATCATACATACAGGGCACGTGGGTTATATGCAATATGGTGTCTGTATATGTAATGAGAACTCATATTTAAGACACAGTGCATGTATCAAATACTGCACTTGGGTTACTTCATACTTGGGGTCAGCTGGGGGCGAGGCTCCCTAAGTCAAAGGAGTGGGGTTGGGGCTATAGCTCAGTGGGAGATCACTTCATCAGGATGCACAAGGCTCTGGACTTTCTCTGTTCCCCAGAACCAATGGGTAGGAAATGAGAAGACCGCGTCATGCGTTCTGAAAACTCAGTTACTGACTGTGGTCTTTGTGGGGATTTATCCTGGGGCCTTGCACAAGCCGGGAAAACTTCCTTATTCCCCCAGCCACTCATTTGCTTCTTGTTTTGAAACCGTCTCAGTAAAGTGCCTACGCTGACCTTGAACTTACTTTGTAGCCTTGAACTTTGTACTTTTCTGCTTTCCTGTTCTTTTTGGTCATTTGTGTGGAGTCTAATGTAGCCCAGGCAGAAACTTGCTGTGTAGCCTATGCTAGCCTTGAACTTGAGAAGCCTACACCTAGGGTGTACACACCCCCAGTCCCCTCCACAGGGCCTCACTGTGTAGCCCTGGATGTCCTACAACTCACTGTGTGGTGGTGGCGCAAGCCTTTCATCCCAGCAGGTGGGAGGCAGAGGCACTCTGGGAGTTCAGGGCCAGCCTGGTCTACATGAGTTTCAGGACAGCCAGGGCTGTTACACAGAAAAATTCTGTCTCAAGAAACAAAAACAAGCAAAAGCCCACAAAAAAAACCTCACTGTGTAGACCAGGTGGACCTGGAATTGAGAGATCTTCCTGCCTCTGCTCCCAGGTTGAAGGCTGTACCGGCTGGCCTCTCCCTCTCCAGTTCAAGGGCACTACGACCTTTTCTCCAGCCTTGCTTCACAATAAATAAATACTAGAAAAGGCTTTTTGGGAGTTTAGTCGAGGGAGACATTCCATGTTGCTCCCCACCCCGTACAAAGTGAGTTCTTAGGGAAGTCACAGACACCTCGGAAGGTTAACTCGGGTGGCTGCAGGTTAAACTCAGTCTTCTCTAAATGAACCTGAGCTGATTGCACATAGTAGGTGGGTATAGTGTGTGCAGACTAGGTCAGCACCATGTTGGAGGCTTTTGCAGTGTTTCTTGAACTCAGAACTTGTGGTAACAACATGGGTGTGGATGCTGGTCCAGAAGATGTGAGGCCCAGGGCTTTCTACTGCAGAGACTGCAGAGGACTGCCGCAAAGTGTGGCTGGGCGTGGCGTTTTCTAATTACCTCTGTCTGACTGACTGGCCAACTCCTGAGGGGCTGGGGAACTTGCAGAGAGAAGCAGGGTTTTGAGGTGGAACTCTTAAGTGTGCCTGGAAGCTACTGAAAGGCTTGAGGTAGGTTCAACGTGTAGTTTGACTAGCTAACAGTGGTCTTAGCCGGTTTTCTCACTTAGTAGTCCTGACGTCACTTACAAGAATTGAGAAGCGGCGAAATAACAAAAGGAACCAGAATTTGGCAGTAGAAAGTAAGGAGGGAATTTAAAAGAGTAATGATGTTGGAAAGCCACCTGCCAGGGCTTTCAAATTAGTTATTTCAGGAGAATAAAGGAATGAGCATCAGCTGACAGTCCCATTGAGGGCAAGCCTGCACTAACAGTCTGTTTCCAGGCCTTGTAACAGGCTGAGGTACGGGGAGAAGGTGAGGGCGTGGTGCTGAATGTGAGTGACAGGACTCTTGCTGACAGTTTTCAATGGATCATGAGATCCCAGAGAAGGCACTCCTGATAGGTTTGCTGGAGCCCTATCCAGAATGGTTATCTGCTCTTTCAGAGAGGCCTTGAACTAGCAATCTTTGAGCTTCCAGTTCCAGGGCAGGGATTACAGGTGTGTGCTAACACTCTTTATGATCGCAGATGTTATCACCCAGTGAACAAACTGTTTTCTTTATGTCATCGGGATATGGTGCTGCGTTTGTTTTTCTAGATTGTAGCTGTCTGAATAAGTCGTTGTTTGTGGTGATGTTGGGGTGGGAGCCTAGGGTCTCATGTGCACTGGAAAGACAGGGCCGCTGAGCTGACTCTCCAGATAAGGCTGTTTAATAACTGTCCCTGTCTGTGCAGCTCTGGCTGGCCTGGAACTCACTACATAGACCAGAGTGTCCTCACATTTGCAGTATTCTCTGGCCTCTGCCTCCCTAGGGGCGGAGTTACAGGCGTTGGCTACTGTGTTGCACCAATGACTGTATTTGGTCTTTTTTCAGTTAAGACTTAAGGCACAGATTACTTGAGGCTTTTATCAGACCTCTGTGGAATTTGTTAACCCCTTCATGTTCTCTCTAAAATTGACTATGCCTTGTCACTTATTGGGTAGTTTTTAATTATTACTTTTTCTTTTTAAGACTATCATATAATTACATCATTGCCCCTTCCCTTTCCTCCTGCCAAACTAGCCCATGTACTCCCACCTTGATCTTCAAATTCTCAGCCAGGTTTTTTTGTTTGTTTTGTTTTGTTTTTTGAGACAGGGTTTCTCTCCGCCTGCCTCTGCCTCCCGAGTGCTGGGATCAGCCAGGTTTTTTATGAATTGTTTCTACATGTATGCACATATATATGTGCATAAGTATAACTTGCTGAATCTGTACGATACTAGGATGCATATCTCAGGGCTGACCATTGGTATGAGATAACCAGTTGGTGGGCTCTTCCCTGGGGAAGAAAGACCGTGTCTGCACTCTGAGGAAGTTGCGGGTCCTCCCCCTGCAGCGTTGAGGTCTTGTGGTTTCCAGGTCCACTTTGCAGTGTCTGTAGTTGTCCTGTTGTGGCAGTCATGCTGGTGAGACTGTGGGGGCAGCTTCTGAGCTTACTAGGAGGCACAAAGCATCTGGCCCTCTGGCTCTTACCGTCTCCGCACCCCCTCCTCTGCAGCGGTCCCCGAACCTTAGGCACAGGATTGTTGTCTAGGTGTGTCAGTTGGGATCAGGCTCCACAACTCTGCATTTTGATTGGTTGCAGTTTTCTGTCCTGGTCTCTGCTGCAGGGAGATGTGTCTTGATGGGGGTGTGGACTATGTTTGTGGGTGTGGGGACACATATTTGCAGTGTAGTTAGGAATCAGGCTGCTTAGGTAAGGTGGTAGTGGGTTGTTCCCTATGATCCCTGACTTCGATAGCCCCAGCTACTTAGGCTAGGTTTCCAGCGCCAGGCTTGACTTCTTTCGTAAGTCCAGCAGAGAGCTGTTGGTTGCTGCCTAGGCGTGCGCCACTACGGCGCCCACAGTTACTGTGCTGTGCTCCTCACTGCGCTCCATAGGTGTCAACGCTGGCAGACGGGTTTCAAATTGTGTAGAGTTTTTTCTTTGTAGAAAATACTACTTTACATTGACTGATCTCAAAGGATTTTGTTTGGAGTGAGGGTTGGTGTTTTGCAGCTAGGGAGTGTTAGGAATAGATTCCAGAATGGATGTAAAAGTAAGAGACTGTGATCTTTTTTTCCTAAGGTTTTTTTTTTTAGTTTTTTTTTTTTTTTTTTTGAGACAGGGTTTCTCTGTGTATCCCCAGCTGTCCTAGAACTTGTTCTATAGACCAGGCTGGCCTCGAACTCACAGAGATCCACCTGCCTCTGTGTCCTGAGTGCTGGGATTAAGGATGAGCAACACCAATGCCCGGCTTTACTAGATGTCTTAAGATTCCAGGAAACTGGTCACAGGAGGGACAGCATTGTAGTCTGGGTTTTTTTTTTTTCCTTTAAGGGAAAGCCCATTTTAGAAGTTCCTTTTCAGTCCCCACCCCATTTCTTTCCTTCAAGGCAACCTTCCACACTACTCAGGAAGCCCTGAGAACATTCCCACCCCACTAGCAAACAGCAAGAGTACTTAGGGAAAATGTATAGCTTGTGTTTGTCTGCTTCTTTTTTTAAAATTTAGATTAGAAACAGTCTTGTTTCACATGTCAATCCCAGCTCCCTCTATCTCCCCTTCTCCCTCCCCCCCGCCCTCCCCACCAGGTCCCCCAGCCCCCCACCCAATATCCACTCTGATCCCCAAGGAGGGTGAGGCCCTCCGTGGTGGGTCTCCAGTAACTCTCATTTCGTCCAGGGCAGGGCCTAGGCCCACCCTCAAGAGTCCCGGTTAAGAGAGCCTCCCGTATTGTGGCATGGGCACTCAAAGTCTATTTGTTCGCCAGGGCTAATTACTACCCAAGGCCCCATAGATTACCTAGGCCTCTCCTCACTGACACCCACATTCAGGGGGTCTGGGTCAGTCCCATGCTTTCCACACAGCCATCAATCTGGGGTCCAAGAGCTCCCCCTTGTTCAGGTCAACTGTTTCTGTGGGTTAAACCAGCCCAGTCTTAACTCCTTTGCCCATCAGGTCTCTCTTTCTTTGAATTAACAAGTTATCTTGAAAGGACTGAAAAGAAGATTAAGAATTTGTCTTTGTGGCTGGGCATGGTGTTATGTGTCTTTAACCCTGGCTGATAGATCTCCGAGTAATCAAGGCTGGCCTTGTCCACATAGTGAGTTCCAGACCAGCCAAGCTGTATAGCAAGATTTGCTCAAAAACCCAAACCAAGGGAGGCAGAGGCAGGTGGATCTCTGTGAGTTCGAGGCCAGCCTGGTCTACAGAGCGAGTTCCAGGACAGCCTCCAAAGCCACAGAGAAACCCTGCCTCTAAAAACCAAAAAAAAAAAAAAAAAAAAAAAACCCAAACCAAAACGAAACCAAAGCAAAACAAAATCCTTAATCACAAAAAGAATTGATCTTTGACAACAGCAGCATAACAGATGGCTTTAACTTAAGAACCCACCGTCTATTAGATGTAAAGTAAAGCAAAGGGTCGACAGGATACTGTCCTCAGCCCCAGAGGAACTAGGTGACAAGGAGGTCCCTCAGGGACGCATGGGTCCCCCTGGGAAGAGGAAGTAGATGGGATGTCCTGGGTAAACTGGGGGTGGGGGTGATGGGATGGGGAGATGGGAACATGAGGGGTCAGGGTGGAGGGGGAGATACCTTGATAGAGGGAACCATTGTGGAGTGCCGGGGAGGCTCCTGGGAACCCACAAGTGTAACTAAGACTCCTAGGAATAGTGGAGAGTCCTGAACTAGCCTTCTCAGATTGGTGACTGCCCTAATCGTCATCACAGAGCCTTCATCCAGGACCTGATCCAGGAGTCCAGTTGAGAAGAGGGTGGAGGGTGAGCCAGGGGGTAGGGCGGGGTCAAGATCGAGATGGGAACCCAGAGACTACTCATCTGAGCTAGTGGGGCTCACAGACTGGGCAGACAGCATGGGACCGATGCAGGTCCTCTGCATCTGGGTGACGGTTGTGCAACTTGGTCTGTTTGTGGTGCTCTTAGCACTGGGACCAGGACCTGTCCCCTGGTGCTTGAGCTGGCTCTTGGGAATCTATTCCCTACGGTGGGACACCTTGTTCAGCCTTGATGCAAGGGGGAGGAGCTTGGTCCTGCCTCAGCTTGATGTGCCATGCTTTGACTCCTGTGGGAGGCCCTACACCATCTAAGTGGAGGAGGAGTGAAGGGAAGGGGTAGGGAGGAGGGGCGGAGAGAGCTGAGGAGAGGAGAGAGGGGAGACTGTGTTGGTCTATAAAATAAATTGTAAAGTGATTGAAAAAAAAGACTTCATCATCAAGGAAAACCCTCTCTCCCCCTCTGGAGATGGTGCTCCACGAATACTATTTAATGTAAGTGTGCTTTTGTCTCTGAAAAATGTGTAAGTGCAGGGTTATCCAGCTGGGTGTAAATATGAAGCAACAGGTTAGCAGCATCCTTTGACCCAGTGGAGTAAGTTGCCTCAGCATAAGGATCATTGCCTACCCGATCTGATAGTAGGTTCTGTCAGTGAGTGAAGCAAGAAATATGGCAAGCTATCAGTGTTCTGAGACGGACTTGATGAAGCACCTAAGGTCCAGGAGACTCAGAGGCTAAGCACACTTGGTGGCTCTTCCAGAGGACCTGGGCTCTGGTCTCCATCTGTATTTGCATACACTGGTTGGTATGTACACACAACACATGACAAACAAAACAACAATGACGGCAGGTAAATGTCAAAAGTATTTAGGAGCTTGAAGAGTGAAGGACTACAATATGAGAGAAAGATCTGTTGTCAACTGTGCATGAAGATTAGTGCTAGAATTTATGAAGAACCCTAAAATTAAGCATTCCCCTAATCAATCATCCAATAAGCCAGTGGGCAAATGAACAAACAGTTCTCAAAAGAAGAAATACAGATGGCCAGTAAATATTTGAGGAAATGTTCAACATGAACATGCTGAGTTACTAGGGAAATGCCAATTAAAACTGCTTTCAGATTGCTAACAGAATGACTTTTGTCAAGAAAACGAGGAAAAGGCTCTGGGGAGAACTGAAGAGGGGTGCTGCTGCTGGGCTGTGAACTGTGGACATGGAGGTTCCTCGACCCGGAAGATGGTGTCCAGCTGTCACCCTGCTGGGTCTATACCTAGAGGAGTCTAAGCAGCATCATGACTTCAGAAGCACGAGTCACAGTAATTGAGTATAGTATAGAACCACCCTTGATGCCCATCAGCAAATGAGTGAAGGAAAATGGGGCACATATACGCAATGCAGTTTTGTTCATCCGTTTAAAAAAAGAATGATTTTTATGTTGTTTCTAGAAAAGTGGATGGACCAGAAATCATGTTAAGTGAAATTAGCCAGATTCAAAAAGCCAAATGCCGTATTTTCTGTCCTATGTAGAATCTAGGTTTTCTATTACATAGAAAACCTGAAATGGGTTTCAATTAAAGCCACATCCCCAAGCTCCTTCATCTGGCAGATGCTCTGTTATGTGCGTATACTGGGAAGACAGAAGAGGTCCCAGCCCTGTATATTGTGCAGGTTGAAGTGGCCCGTCCTCTGCCAGTGTCTAGTTGTTGTGTTGTACACCTTGATTGTGTGCAGAGAAAGTTGTATTGTGGCGTAAAAAGTGTCTTCCCTTACTTGTTAGTGAAGTAGAGGTTGTTACAGCCCCCTTGGAAAAGAATCTTGCAAAATGTATTTTTAAGAACCAGCCCTTTGCCAGACCGTGTGACACACGCCTTTGATCCCAGCACTTGGGAAGCAGAGGCAGGAGGTTTGCTGTGAGTACAAGACCAGCCTGGTTTACAAAGCAAGTTCCAGGACAGCCAGAGCTACACAGAAAAATCCTGTCTCGAAAAACAAAAACAAAAACAAAAGGACCAGCCCTGCAGGCTGTGCAAGGCTGTGGTTTCAGCCCCTCTAAAGCCAAACCAACCATCACACCCCAGCCCCCTTAGAGTTCTGTCTGTAAGGGTTTTCTTGTGTTTGTGTGTGTGTGTGGAGACTAGAGTCCGATGTTGACTTCTTCTGCTTTGTTACTTTCTGCAGATGCAGCTGGCTGGGGTAGCACAGGAGCAGAGGCAGGAGAGTCTGAATTGCAGACCTGCCCGTCTAACATAATGGGTTCCAGGCAGTCAGGGGTGCATAATGAAACCTTGCCTCAAAAATCAAACAAAATGCACTTATTTTTGTTTTATGATTATGAGTGTTTGCATTCATGTATTTATGTGTGTCGTATGTATTCCTGGTACATGGATCAGCCAGAAGAGGGCATAGGATCCCCTGGAAAGTGTCGGTATGCTGGGAGCTGAATTTGGGTCCTCTGGAGGAGTCGCCAGTGTTTTAATGCTGAGTCATCTCTGCAGTGCCCCTCCCCCCACTGGTTTTTAAAGATGTCTGGTTGAGCTTTTAAAAGGCCAAAATAGCTTTTAGTTAGTTGGGGATGGGTTTACTCTTTAGTTAAGTAGGGTGGGATTACTCTTTAGTTAGCTAGGGTGGGTTTACTCTTTAGTTAGTTAGGGTGGGTTTACTCTCTAGTTAGCTAGGGTGGTTTACTCTCTAGTTAGCTAGGGTGGGTTTACTCTTTAGTTAGTTAGGGTGGGTTTACTCTCTAGTTAGCTAGGGTGGGTTTACTCTCTAGTTAGTTAGGGTGGGTTTACTCTCTAGTTAGCTAGGGTGGGTTTACTCTTTAGTTAGTTAGGGTGGGTTTACTCTCTAGTTAGCTAGGGTGGGTTTACTCTCTAGTTAGTTAGGGTGGGTTTACTCTTTAGTTAGTTAGGGTGGGTTTACTCTCTAGTTAGCTAGGGTGGGTTTACTCTTTAGTTAGTTAGGGTGGGTTTACTCTTTAGTTAGTTAGGGTGGGTTTACTCTCTAGTTAGCTAGGGTGGGTTTACTCTTTAGTTAGTTAGGGTGGGTTTACTCTCTAGTTAGCTAGGGTGGGTTTACTCTCTAGTTAGTTAGGGTGGGTTTACTCTCTAGTTAGTTAGGGTGGGTTTACTCTCTAGTTAGTTAGGGTGGGTTTACTCTCTAGTTAGTTAGGGTGGGCTTACTCTCTAGTTAGTTAGGGTGGGATTACTCTTTAGTTAGTTAGGGTGGGTTTACTCTAGTTAGTTAGGGTGGGTTTACTCTTTAGTTAGTTAGGGTGGGCTTACTCTCTAGTTAGTTAGGGTGGGATTACTCTTTAGTTAGTTAGGGTGGGATTACTCTCTAGTTAGTTAGGGTGGTTTACTCTCTAGTTAGTTAGGGTGGGCTTACTCTTTAGTTAGTTAGGGTGGGCTTACTCTTTAGTTAGCTAGGGTGGGTTTACTCCTCTTGCTGAGGCGCTGTACCTTAGTGCTGTGCTCCTGGTGTGAGCAGTCTCCCGGCTGTGGCTGGTGGGGACACGTGCAGCCTTGCTAGGCTTGGGAAGAATGGTCTTCCCTGCTCCAGCCTGCGGCCTTGTGCTTGGTCTTAACTCAGTGATAGCAGCCATACAGTTTTCCAGAGCTAGTTATCATCTGTTCTTCTCTCTGGGAACCGTACTCTGTGAGCTCTAATCACCCAAGCTCCCCAAATCCTCTGTTGTCTCTTCAACTCTGAGACCATCCTGTTAGCGGCTCACCCTCACTGCTCTGACACTTGGAAGTTCCCTCCAGGCTCAGAGGGGCCGTCATAGAGTTCTGTCTCATTTTCATTTTGTTGGGATCACTGCTCTATACTGTGTACTGTCGGCACCTAAAAACCGTTGCTTATTTGTTTTGTTTGTTTTCTTCTGTAGTTAAAGTAAGAGAGTAATTGAATTGAATCCAGCTCTCCCTCGACTGGTAATACACGTACTTAGGTGTATAAAGGAGAGGAGAGATGAGAAATGGGTAAAAGGTTGCTAAACATTATCTTAAAAACACAAGTAAGAACACTAACAACTGTTTAAATTGAACTTCATGCCCTGAAGTCTACAGTGTGATTTACTTAATAATTTTTCAAAATTTAAAAACTATTGCCATTGTTTTTATCTGTTTATTGTCTGTGTGTGTGTGTAAGTCAAAGACAACTGTAAATGGACGTAGTATTAAACTGACTACTAACAACTTATTGCTCTACCCATAGATTAATATACCTCATCTTTATTTTTTGTTTTGGATTTTGGTTTTTGAAGACAGGGTTTCTCTGTGTAGTCCCGGCTGTCCTGGAATGCTGTAAACTAGGCTGGCCTTGAAATCGCAAGAATTCTGCTTCTGCTTTTTTTTTTTTTTTTTTTGGTTTTTACGAGACAGAGTTTCTCTGTATTGTTTTGGAGGCTGTCGGTCCAGCCCAGCCTCAAACTCACAGAGATCCGCCTGCCTCTGCCTCCCAAGTGCTGGAATTAAAGGCGTGCGCCACCACCACCCGGCTCCTGCCTCTGCTTCTTGAGTGCTGGGGTTAAAAGCATGCATCACCATCACCCAGCTGATTAATACATCTCTTAATCTATAAGGAGTCTTTCTCTGTCCCACCAGCCCCCAAATAATGATATGAAGACTTATTAATTATTGAAAGCTTGGCCTATAGCTTGTTTCTAACTAGCTCCTATATTTTAAATTAACGCATTTATATCGTCTGTATTCTGTCATATGGCTGTGGCTGTTACCTTCCCTACTGCACATCCTGCTTGCCTTGTCTCCTCACGCCCCACCGTTCTTCCCAGAGTCCTCTCTGTTCTTGGAAGTCCTGCCTAACCTCTTCCTGCCTAGCTTTTGTCTGCTCAGCTCTTCATTAACCCAGTCAGAAGGTGCCTTGGCAAAGACACGGCTTCACAGTGTAGACAAATATCCCACCACATCGACCCTCATCAGAGAAATGCTTTTTGTAGTAGACCCACAACTGTTAGAGATACTGAGAATAAGAGACTGCAGAACGCTTAGTCCCAGAGGGGTAGCTGTAGCATCCTCCTCCTCCTCCAGAGGCTTCGGGTCACTCTGGAGAGCCCGTGGGGACGACGAAAAGGGAACAGTGTTTTCTGGAAACAGCAGGGCAGCCAGCTGCACGTAAGAACACAACAGTGGTGATGACAGCATGTATAAGACCTGTGTAATCTTAGGCCAGACCAGATCCCAGCATTAAAGTGGAGTCAGCGCGAAGTTCCTAGCTGAGGCGTTGGCAGTCAGTAGCTGCTAGCCGACGGTGAGTCAGCCAGGAAGGTCACATATCCAAAAGTGAATAAGTAGGGGGCACAAACCGCATTTGGTGGGTGGCTTTTTGTTGTAGTTGTTTTTTGTTTTAGTTTTTCGAGACAGGGTTTTTCTGTGTAACAGCTCTGGTTGTCCTGGAACTAGCTCTGTAGACCAGGATGGCCTTGAACTCTTCCCAGATCCACCTCTTCTTCCCAACCCACCCATAGCTGTCTGTTTTTTTTCTTTAAAGAAACACCTATTGCCAGTGGTGGCGGCACACACCTTTAATCCAGCACTTGGGAGACAGAGGCAGGCAGAGCTCTGTGAGTTTGAGGCCAGCCTGGTCTACAGAGCGAGTTCCAGGACAGCCAGGGCTGCACAGAGAAACCCTGTCTGGAAAAACCAAACCAAACCACACCAAAAAACAACCAAAATACAATGCTAGCGCAGTGGGACACTGGAGGCAGAGATGACCCACTGTAAGTTCCAGGACAGTCTGGTCTACACAGTGAGTGCAACTTTGTCTATATGAGAAACCAGTCAGTCAGTCAACCAGTAACCAGTCTCAGGTGCAATGACCATTCTTTGCAGGTAGCGCGTATGTGTTTATTTCATCTTTTGCTTTAATCATGTTTAGCATGTTAAATTTTGTAATTTTTTGGATTATTTTTCCTGTAGGTATTGCCTGATTTGGAAAACCTTGAGAAATTGGGAAAAATTGTGAGAAAATGACGACTTTTCGAAATCATTGTCCACATTTGGATTCCGTTGGTGAAATAACAAAAGAGGATTTGATACAGAAATCTCATGTAAGTTACAGAGTAATTGTCCTTAGAAACATACTCGCTTTCCTCTTTAATATAAATTTAGTAAATTAATAGAATACGCTGTCATATTAAGACATACATGTTTTATGTGAACTGTGTGTGTTTTCTCTAACACATCGCATCTCTCCTGTGTGTCCTTTTCTAGGGTGCTTGTCAGGACTGTAAAGTCAGAGGACCCAATCTGTGGGCATGCCTGGAGGTATGTGTGGACATTTACAGATGTTTTTCCTGAAAAGTTTGCTATTCTAAATTTATACAGGTTAAGAACAATTTTTTACGCATAAAAGAATTTTATGTGAATATACTTTTAAAACATAACAAAAAAAATAAGGTTGAAGCTTTGCATGGATTTTAATTCAGGTAGCCTGTAGAGTCTTTAGTAAAATACTCAGATATTTTCATCTTTAATTTTATTGAAGTTGAGATAACTTTCAGTTTTGAATTACTTCATCTGGTCTGTGCTTGATACCTTAGAGTTATGTTATCTAACTATGGAAAGTAATGTAATCATTGAATTAAAGTATAAAATCAAAACCTAAGTGTAGATATTATTGTAATGCTATCTGTAAACTTAACATGTCTGTGGTAAAGTACTTTCCTTCTTCTGACAGAATCGGTGTTCCTACGTTGGCTGTGGAGAGTCACAAGTTGATCATAGCACCATACACTCACAGGTATGTGTGTAGTAGTTGGACACGTGGCAGTTGCTGCTCTGGGGATCGGATCCAGGGCTGTGCACACCAAGCATGCACTTTGTCACTGAGCTAAATCCTAGCCGTGGGAGGAAACTTTGGGAAGCACTGGAAGGACAGGGGAGTCAGTGTAGCATTAATGAAGGTGAGACAGGAGTTGGTGAGGTGTTTGCGATCAGGTGTAGCCAGCCTAGCCTGGCCTAGAATTTGGAGTCTTCCTTATGCCTCTAGACGTCCCCCTACAGATGTGTGACACCACACCCGCCTAGAGCTTTTGCGTTTTAGAAATTATATAAGCTAAAACTTTGAAAGGTTGTGTGTGTGAGGCAGCGTTGCTAAGAAAATGGGTATTAACACGTGACTGTAGTTGAGTATTGATAAAAGAAGTATATGAGAATATGTGTGGAGGTATCAGATTATGGAGGTTGAAGTTAGTGTAGATGTATAGGTTTCTGTTTGTTTTAAAATTTGATAATTTTTATTAGTGTGTGTCGGAGGCACGTGTGTGGAGGTCAGGGGACACCTTTGGAGTTGGTTCTGTCCTTCCTCTGGGGTCTGAGCTCAGGTTGACAAGCTTGTGCCAAGCGCCTTTTCCTTCTGTGCTATCTTGCTGGCCTGGCGACCTTACTTGTGTTCCAGCTCTTGCCCTGTCCCCTGCCACACGTACCGTTCTGAGTGGAGTGCCGTCTATCTAGGTTGTGTGGACTTCCCGTGGGACTCTGACGCGTCTTCAGTAGTGTTAGGTAGATCCTGCATTCTAAACCCTAGGTCTCTCTGATGAGAGCTATCAGAAGATGCCCATTGGCACTCTGCAGCAGCCTCTCAGCCACGCCTCCCCGTGAGACTGAGTGAGCCCCAGTGTTGGAAGCCCTGTACAGTCTCCTTCCCTGGGCTTTGATGGCTTAGCGCATGATCATTCCAGCTGCTAGGATTCAGGGCCTCACTCTACTGGTTTCCTCATCCTCCTGCTCCTGTTTGCAGAGCCTCTGGAGGAGCTTCCCCGTTGTGCTCGTCTGTGTCTTGTGAGTGAGGGAGACAGATGCCAGAACAGCTTCAGGAGTAGGCTGGGTGTCGTCACCGTGTCAGAGTCTAGAGTTCATCTACAGGGTCTCTGGTGTCTGTCTGTCTGTGTGCGTTCTACATTAGTTCTGCCGAGTAGACTGTTGCTTGCTTGCCAGGGGCGGGTGCCTCATCCCGCGTTCCTTCGCAGACGCTTTTCCAAGTATATTAATGGCGGCTCCTTTTCCTTCCTGTGAGCTGTGCAGGAGACAAAGCATCACCTGACTGTGAACCTCACCACTCTTCGAGTGTGGTGTTACGCTTGCAGCAAAGAAGTGTTTCTGGATAGAAAATTAGGAACTCCTTCTTCATTGCCTCATGTAAGACAACCTCAACAAACACAAGAAAACAGTGTGCAGGTAATCTGAGTTTACATAATAATGAGTGAGAGGTGAGGGTGGGACTCAGGTGAAATCCCCTGTGAATTGCAAACGCTCTTTGAGAAAAGGTCGAAAGGGATATCCCATACCAGGTACAAGGTTTTCAGTAGTGGTCCATGCACACTGCCTGTGTTCAAGTTCCGATAAAAATGTTTTTATTAGCTTACAAAGTAGTAGGTTTCCATACAGCTTTTTGTAAATACTTCTCTCTTTCTGCAAATTTGAATCTAGGAAGGGGGGGGACTTCTTGGCAGCTGGTGTGAATACAGCCCCTTTCCTGTTCTTTCCCCCTGGCAGCCTGTCATTTGCTGTTAACCCTAAAAACTAGCAGAGACGCTACATTTTAGCAGCAGTATTAACTTTGTCCTTTGGACCAAGAGACTTAGCAAGCATGTTTGCAAAGATGGATGACTCGTTCACAGAAGTCTCTGCTGTGTGTGTCATCACGTGTGTGTATGACCAGCACAGTAGTGCGCAGAGACACGGTGGCCTGTGGATGGGCTCATTGGTCACATCCTTTGTTTCTGCAGACGTTACAGAGGTCAGAAAGACGAGGCATGCCTCTAATTGAGATAAAATAGTTCTTGAGCTTAAATTCAGAAATGCCATTTATAAAGTGTTCTTTGGGGACTGGCAGAGGACCTGAGTTTGGTTTCTAGCACCTGTACTGGGTGACTTAAAACTACCTATGACTCCAGCTCCTGGGGGTCTGGCCTTTTCTGCACCTGTACTCACATGTACGTGTATATGCTCACATAGACCTACACATATACAACTAAAAATAAAAAGCATGCTTTTGTAGATACTTATTTCCTGTAAAATATAAATGTAAATTTTTTAATGATTGCTAGTGCCATAAACTCTTAGGGTTCTATCTTTATCACTGTTGTTACGTTTATTTTTTAACTTTTAAAATTATCTGGATGTGTGTCCATGTGAAGGTGTGTCACATGTAAGTGCAGATATCGTAGAATCCAGGAGAGACATCAGACCCCCTGGAGCTGGAGCACAGACAGTTTAGGACCACCTGACGTAGGCGCTGGGGACTGAATTAGGGCCTTCTTGCTCCTAGCACTAAAAGGCTGCTGTTTGGGCCTTTTTTTGAGCAGGGTCCCCTGCAGCCCAGGCTGGCCTCTAACGTGTTACCAGCCTGGACTGTCTTTGCACTCCTGACACTTTTGTCCGTGCCTCTTGAGTGCTGGGGTCACAGCATGTGCCACCATGCTGGTCAGTTTCTGTTGTTATGGTAATTTCTTTTAGTAGTGGTTTTGCACTGTAGATGTTATGTAAGTTAAAATTAAAGTGTGTTTTGACATTATAAGAGTTTATTCAAGTGCGTTGTCTTTTTGTTATTAAGGATTTTAAAATCCCCAGCAGTACAGCACTGAAAACCCCCCTGGTTGCTGTGTTTGAAGATCTGGACACAGAAGTAGAAGAAGAGGATGAGCTGAAGGCGAGAGGTAACGGCCGTTGTCAGCGCCGCTGTGTGGAATTGCCGTTCCGTTAGGAAGCTCCCTGTGAGAAGTTCCGCACCCAGAGCCATCTTAGGAGAGACTGGAGACGAGAGTTAAGAGCATCTGAGAAGTCAGGCCTTGCGAACTTGTGTCTGCAGGTCATAAAATGTGGTTGGTCCAGTGCCAGTCCGTCACAGCTGGATGCCACCTTTGCTAGTCTTGACTGTTGGGAGCCTTTTGCTCTCAACCCAGTTTTGAGTTCTCCCCTGCCTGTGATGGGGTTGCTGGAGAGATGTGACGGTCTTGCCTTAGCAGTCTAAGGGAAGCCAGACTGTGGGGCTGTAATCCGAGCACCCAGGAGGCTGAGATGAACTCTGAGCCACTCTGTTTTACTCCCACCTGCCAAAAAGAGAAAGAAAAAATAGCATACAGTTTTCAAGGGGGCAGCATTCGTTTGGGAAAGCAATCAGGAGGTTCCAGTGGACCTCTTGCCCTATCCATTCACCTTTCAGCTTCTAGACTGTAGACAGTCTGTCAGGATTTCCCATAGTTTTAGGTCTCAGGATTTTTAATATGATCCTTGACTTTGCTGCTTGTTCTTGGAACACAATACTTTCGTGCATATTAGACAAGCACTTTTCCACTGAGCTACATCATCAACCCTGAATTTCATTTACTTTTTTAGCATTGTTGCTGTTCTTTTGCTATGTTTTTTGAGACAGGGTTTTTCTATTATGTAGCGCAGGCTGTCCTGGAACTCAGTCTATAGACCAGGCTGGCCTTGAACTCACAGAGATCCACCTGCCTCTGCCTCCTGAATGCTGGGATTAAAGGCATGCGCCACCACGACTAGCTTATAATTCTATTTTTGGGGTATTTGCTGTTGTGTCTGTGTGTGTGTGTGTGTTGGGACTTAGTAAGAAGAAAAATAAAAACTCAGAGACAGATATTAGGGTTCAAGCTTCAAACTGAAGATCAGAGAAGCAAAGCAGCCAAGCCAGTAGCTCTTATCTCTACCTCAGGCTGAAAGGGCTGACCCAGTCTCCATGAGCTCTCACCAAACCTCAGACTGTAGCCTCTCCTCAGCGTGGCTGGAGAATCAGTCCTTCCTATCCTCAGTGTGACTGGAGAGTGAATGCCAGTTCTGAGGCCCTGTTCCTGTCTTAAATACCTCTCATGAGTCCTGGGTTGCCTTGAACTGACACAGAACCATCTGCCTTCGTCTCCTGAGTCCTGGGATTAAAGTTTGTGGCACCACTGTCTGGATGCTTTGCTATTTTGATCTCCAGTGGCTTTAATAAATCATAAACAATATGTCACCAAAGGATTTGATCTCAGGGGCTCAGAAATGTTAAGTTTGCATCTGAGTTAACATCCACACGGACTGTTTTCTCTTCTACGGGTGAAGTGAATTGATAAAAATAGAGGCCATATAGAAGAGGCAGAGAAGGCAGCCATGCAAAGGGAGGAGCTGCCATGAGGCTTAGCACTGACATCAGGCCAACGGCCCACTTGGGTGTGGTAGGAATGAAAATTGTAATCTTAACTCAAATTAATTTAAAAAATGTATTAAGCCAAGCATAGTGGCACTCACGTTTAATCCCAGCACTCAGGAGGCAGAGGCAGGGGGATCTCTATGAGTTTGAGGCCAGCCTGGTCTACAGAGTGAATTCCAGGACAGAGAGTGCTGCATAATAGACCTTGGTCATCTCCTCCTCCCCAGCCTCTTCCAAAAAATATCAACCAAACAATGTATTCTTCATTATATAACAGTAGGAAAGGGTTTTTGTTTGTTTGTTTTGTTTTTCAAGACAGGGTTTCCTTTGTGTAGCCCTGTCAGTTCTGGAATTTGCTCTGTAGACCAGGCTGGCGTTGAACTGACAGAGATCCACCTGCCTCTGCCTCCCAAGTGCTGGGATTAAAGATGTGCGCCACCAACTCCTGGCATTGTTGTTGTTTTTTAACTACAGAGTTTTGAGGTTAAATTAACAAATCCTTGAATTTATCTAAAGCTTAAAAATTTGTATAGGGAAATATTTTCAAAAGCATGGCCTCTGAGTTATCTAGACTATTGCCTTGTGTTTTCATGTTTTGTTAGTGTTCTTTCCTGTTGTCCCCCCTTCCCCGTCTCCCTGTGTGTGTGTGTGTGTGTTTGAATAGTGTACGCATGCTCTGCCAGTGAGCTAATTTTAACCCTTTCTATAGCTTTAATTTTTGAAGTTGTTCTCAATAAACGTCCAGAAAGTTGTGTCATTCATGTCTTATTGACTGATGCTTGGGTTTGTTCTTCACAGGCCTTACAGGTTTGAAGAACATCGGAAATACCTGTTACATGAATGCAGCCCTGCAGGCTCTTTCTAACTGGTGAGTAGGGAGGGGCGCAGCTCTGGCCCAGCTCATTGCTGCAGTGGGCGACGACTCCCAGCATACAGGGACGAGGACCTGCCTGCGACACCTGTGGTCCCCGGGGCTGCTGTGTGTGCAACTAAGTGTATTGTTTTGTTTTCCTTATGTTAGCCCAGGCTGGCCTGGAACTTGATAGACCAGGATAGCCTTGAATTCCTGATCCTTTGGTTACTACTTCTCAAGTACTGGGATTCCAGGCATCTATAAACGTACCTAGTTTATGCCTGTAGTTTTCTGAGACAAATGATCCTGGTTTAGACTTCTAGGATTATGTCCCTGGACAAAGTATTTGTGTTGTTTTTTGCAGAGCTTGGCCTCAAACTTAGGCCTTAAGCATGCTGTCTACTGGATGACATATATCTCTGGCAAGTGTATTTATGTGCAGATAACGAGGCACTTAAACCTATCAAATACTGAGATCATTTCTAGGTTAGAAATCTTATGAAAGTGTTGTATATATTTCTATAGATGGATCCCTTGGATAGCACAGTTGTATTTTCCTCCTTATTTGTGGCATATAAATTAGGTGGTTATCCTTGATGGATTGAGTGAGGACAGCATTCCGAACCACTGAGTTTGGCATTGTCAAAGCATAGCCTGGGTATTGAGCAATCTTGGGAAAGAGTCTAACCCTGAGAACTGGGAAGAAAGTCTGTGTGGCAAACACAGTTTCTGAGAATTGATGACCTACAGTTCCTTGTGCAGTCCACATGAAAATTAATGTCTTTGGTGGAGTAAGAGAGCACCAAAGTCCTTGTACAGCAAGTTGGCGAGTAATCTGTCTCACAGCACTGGTATATTGCTGGGGATTTAAGATGATCCAAGAAAGAAGAGAAGTCAAAGAATCTGAGTTGCAGAGAACCACTGTGCCTAAGAACAGAAAGAATACTAAGAGGAAAAAAAGCTGCATGAGAGGGATAGTAGGAAAGTACATGGTTGAGATTTGTGTGGGAATGAGGGCAGCTGAACATGGTGCATTTATGTAAGCAGGAAGAGGCTGAGGCAGAATGGTCATGGTTTGAACCCAGCCTCAGCTGAATGGAGTCCCTCCTCCCCTCCTGCCATTTCTTTCCCTTTTCCTGAATCTCTTCTTGCTCCTCACCCTATTCTCTGCTTCTTTCAATGCCTCCTTCTTTTCTTGCTTTCTTCAGATAGGAACTCTTATGTAGCTCGAGCTAGCCTTGAACTCATGGTGTTGCTCCTGCTCCTGTCTCCTAAGTGATAGAATTACAGGCTTGTGCCACCATGCCCACATTGCAAGACTCTTCCTAAAAACAGAAACAAAAACAAATTGAAAAAGAGATTGGGTGTTGTGGCTCAAGCCTTTTATCCCAGCATTCAGAAGGCAGAGGCAGGTAGCTTGGTCTCATTAGTGGGTTCTAGTTAGCCAGAGTGACCTGGTAAAACCTTGAACTTGAAAGAACAATACTCAACTTTATATGGAAAAACAAAAAGCCCAGGATAGCTAAAACAGCCCTGTACAATAAAAGAATTTCCAGAGGTAGCACTATCTCTGATTTTAAACTCTACTACAAAAGTTACAGTAATAAAAAAACACATGATATTAGTTAGTATAAGAACGTACGGTTGATCATGGAATTAAATGGAAGACCCAGACATAAATTCACACATCTATGGACACCTGGTTTTTGATAAAGAAGCCAGAAATACACAATGGAAAAAACGACATCATCTTCAATAAATACTGCTGATGTAACTGGATGTCTGAATGTAGAGGGATACAAATAGATCTGTATCTGTCACCCTGTACAAAACTCAAGTCCAAGTGGATCAGAGACCTCCACATAAAACCAGATACACTGAACCTGACGGAAGAAAAAGTTGGGGACAAAGGAGACAACTTCCTGAACAGAACACCAGTCTTAAAGGCACTAACATTGACAGCTTATAAATGGGACCTCAGGAAAGTGAAAGGCTTCTGTCAGGCAAAGGACACCATTGAAAGGACAAAACAGCAATTTCAGAAGGAGAAAAGATCTTCATCAACCCCACATCTGACAGAACACTGATCTCTAAAATATATCACAAACTCAAGAAACTAAACAATAAAAAGCCCAAATAATCAAATTAAAAAATAGGTTACAGATTTAAATAGAAAATTCTCAGAAGAATCTCAAATGGCTAAGAAATACTTAAAGAATTATTCAGCATCCTTGGCCATTAGGGAAATACAAATCAAAACAACTCTGAGATTCCATCTTACACCTGTCAGTGTCTAAGATCACAAACACAAGTGGCAGCTCACATCAGAGGATGTGGAGCAAGGGGAACACTCCTCCACTGCTGGTGGGAGTGCAGACTTATACAGCCACTATGGAAATCAACACGGCAGTTTCTCAGAAAATTGGGAATCAGTCTACCTCAATACCTAGCTATACAACTCCTGGACCTATACCTAAAAGACATGTGTTCAACTATGTTCATAGAAGTTTTATTTGTCATAACCAGAAACTGGAAACAACCTAAATGTGCCTCACTTGGAGAATGTATAAAGAAAATGTGGTACATTTACACAATGGAGTACTACTCAACTGCGGAAAAAAATTACATGAAATGTGCAGGCAAATGGTAGAACTAGAAGAAATCATCCTGAGTGAGGGAACCCAGATCCAGAAAGACAAACATGGAATGTACTCACTCAAGTGCATGTTAGCTGTAGAGTAAAAGATAACCATGCTACCGTCCATAGACTCAGAGAGGCTGAGTAATGAGGGAGGCTCGTGGATCTCCTGGAAACGGGAATAGATTTCATTGGTGGACAGGGGCCGGGTAAGGGATGGGAGGGATGGGAGGGGGAAGGGTGGAGTGAGAAAGTACTGAGAGAGATGACTGGAACTGAGGGTGAGGTAGGAACCTATCGCAGTGGAAACGCAGGAATCTATGAGGGTGACTCTAGCGAAGACTTCTAGTAATGGGGTATGGAACCCAAACCAGCCGTCTCCTGCAACCAGGCTTCCAGTAGAGGAGCACCAACCCAGCCATAAGACCTCAACCTACAACTTGTCCTGCCTGCAAGATGTGCTGGGGTAAGGTGACACAGTACCTGTGGGCGTGGTCAGCCAATGGCTGGTGTGGCTGAGACCCCTGCCATGAGAGGGAGCCCACCTGACACTTCCTGGAGGGCCAGGACCCCGAGACCGGAGAGCCCAGAGACCCAGGATAGAGCCAAACACGACAGACAAAAGCAAGGGAAAAAGTCATTCCTAATAATAGTCTGCTATACTCACAGGCATAGTTGTTGTCAGAGAGGCTTCATCCAACAATTGCTGGAAACACACAGACCACAACCAAACATTAGGCAGAGCTTGGGGAATCCTGCAGGAATGGGGTAGAAAAGATTGTAGGAGCCAGAGGATGTCAAAGGAATCACAAGAAAACTCACAGAATCATCTAACCAGCGCTCACAGGGACCCACAGAGACTGAAGTAACAGTCAGGGAGGTCCTCCGTATGTGTGTTGTCGTTGTGTAGCTTGGTGCTCTTGTGGGACTCCCAAAAATACTGGGAGAGGAGGCTGTCAGTGACTCTCTTCCTGATTTTGGGACCCTTTTCCTGCTACTGGATATGTGCCTAGTCTTATGGTAACCTGCTGTGCCATTGTTTTGGTCAGGGTTTCTATTGCTGTGGACAGAGCACCATGACCTAAAAAGCAAGTGGAGGAGGAAAGGGTTTATGCAACTTCCGCATTGCCGTTGTCACCAAAGGAGGTCAGGACAGGAACTCACACGGGGCAGGATCCTGGAGGCGGGAGCTGATGCAGAGGCCACGGAGGGTGCTGCTTACTCTTTTTTATAAAACCCAGGACTACATGCCCAGGCATGGCAGCATCACAACAGGCTGGGCCCTCCCCCATTGGTCAGTAATTGAGAAAATGCTTTACAGCTCGATTTCCTGGGAGTATTTTCTCAGCTGAGACTCCTGTCATGACTAGAGCTTGTGTCAGTTAAGTTGGCATAAAACCAGCCAGTAAAACTGACCTCTTGTCAATGTGACACAAACACATCATTGCTAAGCCACAACCCTCCCTTCTCTCTCTCTCTCTGTCTCTGTCTCTCTCTGTCTCTGTCTCTCTCTCTCTCTCTCTCTCTCTCTCTGTCTCTCTCTATCTCTCTCTCTCTCTCTCTGTCTCTCTCTCTCTCTCTCTCTCTTTGTATTGTTTTGGAGGCTGTCCTGGACTCGCTTTGTAGACCAGGCTGGACTGGAACTCACAGAGATCCACCTGCCTCTGCCTCCTGAGTGCTGGGATTAAAGGCACCACCAATGCCCGGCCAACCCTTCCTTTCTTACTCATTCATCCCCAAGATCTCACATTAAAATTTCAGTCCCTTTAAAATAGCCAATTTCTTTTTTATATTCAAAGTCTCTCAACTGTGGTCTCCAGTAAATAAAATAATTGAAATACTCTCTTTAAGAGGAAGAGCCAGGGCACCGTCACAGTCTGAACCAAGCAAGACCAAACCCCAGCAGTGTAAATAACTCCATGTCCAATGATCTGGGTTGTGTTCACAGTCTTCTCAGCTCCTCCAAAGGACGTGGGTCACTTGTCTGGCTCTGCTCTCTGCAGCACGCACAGCTTGCCTTTTAGGCTCCTGCTGGCTGTACCTGACTGCTACTGTGCTTATGGTCGTCCCGTGGTACTCTGGCACCTCCAAAACACTGGGGTCATCTGCTACAGCTGGCTTCACTTTGACCAGTAGCCTCTCACAGGCTCTCTCCATGATGCCAGGCCTCGTCTTTGCATAACCCCTTCATTCCTGGCCCTTTAACTGCGCTGAGACTGCACCTTCACTGATGGCCTCTCCTGACCTCTCCCAATGCCGAGCCTCAGCTCTTCTCCATGACCCCTTCAAAAGCAGACCACCTGGGTGGCGCTTACTCATTAATAAGTCTGGCTGCCAGCATAAGGTACAGCCTTGGCTGCCTCTGGAACATAGGTTCTCTGCACTCTCAGGAAACACTTCTCACAAGATTTCACCTTGATGATGCTGGTGATTAATCACCACTAATTTCTGAGCTCTAGCTGAGCAGCATAGAGTATCCCAGCAAAGCAAAGTTTCACCTTAGTAGTCAAACCCTTTCCTCCCCAACTTGCTTTGGTTATGGTACTTTCTCAGCAACAGAAACCTTAAGAAAGCTGTGTGTGGTTGCTACCCCAGGGAGGCATGCTGGTAAGAGAAATGCAGGAGTTGTGCTGGAGAGAGGGGAGGTGGGGGAGGGGTGGCGGCAGGACTGAGGAACACTGTGGTCAGGATATATGAGAGAAGAATAAATGTTTAACGTGGAGAAATAAATTATTAAGACATAGTATCGGGAGTGACACGTGACAGACATTAAAACCGATGGGTGTTACCTAAACTGGGCAGTGCAGAGGCCTCTGATCTGATGGATCCAAATGTGAGTGATGGAACTTCTTAGCGATGTAAAGGAATGAACATCAGACTGTAAAAGGGGGCAGGACCTAACAGATAGAGGTTGACATGGCTGCCAATTCACTGAGCAACTAGACATTAATGACAGTTCAGCTTTGATTGACTCTTGACATTTCTCTCTTTCTTAAATTAGCCCGCCTTTGACACAGTTCTTTCTCGATTGTGGAGGACTGGCGAGAACAGATAAGAAACCAGCCATTTGTAAAAGTTATCTCAAACTAATGACAGAATTGTGGCACAAGAGCAGGTACGTACTATAGAATCACCTTTGAAAATCACTATTATAAATACGGAAAGCATGCAGACCTTTGTGGAAATGAGATTTGAGTTAGGTCAGGTTTTACATTTGAAACTGAAATGCAGATGAAGGAGCTGTTGCCATTATCAATGTCACCTAGTGATATTTGAGCTGCAGTGTCTGTGTCACTGAGACGTGAGCTGCAGTCAGTGTCTGTCACTGAGACGTGGGCTGCAGTGTCTGTCACCGAGATGTGGGCTGCAGTGTCTGTCACTGAGACGTGGGCTGCAGTGTCTGTCACTGAGATGTGGGCTGCAGTGTCTGTGTCACCGAGACGTGGGCTGCAGTGTCTGTCACTGAGATGTGGGCTGCAGTGTCTGTGTCACCGAGACGTGGGCTGCAGTGTCTGTCACTGAGACGTGGGCTGCAGTGTCTGTCACTGAGACGTGGGCTGCAGTGTCTGTCACTGAGATGTGGGCTGCAGTGTCTGTGTCACCGAGACGTGGGCTGCAGTGTCTGTCACTGAGATATGGACTGCAGTGTCTGTCACTGAGACGTGAGCTGCAGTCAGTGTCTGTCACTGAGACGTGGGCTGCAGTCAATGTCTGTCACTGAGACGTGGGCTGCAGTGCAGCGAAGCCTTCCCCGACCGTGTGCATGACAGCAGCTTAGGTCTAGCCAGCTGCCTGTGCCCTGTGTCTAGGCATATTGGTAATTATTTGATGTGCTATGTTAATTTTGTTTTGGAACTTTTTAAGAAGTTGCATATTAGAAAATGCTGTGCATTGTGAGAGTAATAAAATTCTTTTAAAAAATCTATTTAAAACTGTTTTCTTTTCAGACCAGGGTCTGTTGTACCTGCTAATCTGTTCCAAGGAATTAAAACTGTGAACCCAACTTTTCGAGGCTATTCTCAGCAGGTTAGTTACTCCTTTAAAAAAACAACAACCTTAAACTTCTTTTAGATTTTTTTTTTTTTTTTTTTTTGGTTTTTCAAGACAGGGTTTCTCTGTGGCCCTGGAACTCGCTCTTGTAGACCAGGCTGGTCTGGAACTCACAGAGATCTACCTGCCTCTGCTCCCTTAGTTCTACGATTAACGGTGTGTGCCACCACTATCTAATAAAAATTTTTCTTTAAGACACAGTTTATGGATGGGAAAAGCTCTAGCTTAAACCCAACCTTACATAATATTTTAGGACGTATTTCTGAATTCTAATTGTCACCTGAGGAAAATCCTTATTTTTGTTTCATCTGGTTTCATTTCAAAGCATTGCTTTATTTGCCTAGCTTTAGGAATGCAGTGTGTTACAGCTCTGCCACAGTGTGTTACAGCTCTGCCACAGTGTGTTACAGCTCTGCCACAGTGTGTTGCAGCTCTGCCACAGTGTGTTGCAGCTATGCTGTGGTGTGGGCTACAAACATACTCAGTGTGACTACACACACACACACCAGTCCTCTCAGTGTGACTACACACACACACCAGTCCTCTCAGTGTGACTACACACACACCAGTCCTCTCAGTGTGACTACACACACACACACACACCAGTCCTCTCAGTGTGACTACACACACACAGCAGTCCTCTCAGTGTGACTACACACACACACCAGTCCTCTCAGTGTGACTACACACACACCCCAGTCCTCTCAGTGTGACTACACACACAGCAGTCCTCTCAGTGTGACTACACACACACATAGCAGTCCTCTCAGTGTGACTACACACACACAGCAGTCCTCTCAGTGTGACTACACACACACACCAGTCCTCTCAGTGTGACTACACACACACACCAGTCCTCTCAGTGTGACTACACACACACACCCAGTCCTCTCAGTGTGACTACACACACACAGCAGTCCTCCCAGTGTGACTACACACACACACCAGTCCTCTCAGTGTGACTACACACACACACCAGTCCTCTCAGTGTGGCTACACACACAGCAGTCCTCTCAGTGTGACGCTCTACACACCGTTCACACTGCTTAGGTTCCTCCATGCCTTTGCTCTAGACTGGTAATGTGGTTTGTTGTGATGTGCAGGATGCCCAGGAATTCCTTCGCTGTTTAATGGATCTACTTCATGAAGAGCTAAAGGAGCAGGTCATGGAAATAGAGGAAGACCCTCAAACACTGATGTCTGAGGAGAATGCTGAGGAAGAGAAGAGCCAGTCGGATGTTGATTTTCAGTCCTGCGAGTCTTGTAGCAGCAGCGAGAAAGCAGAAAACGAGAGTGGCTCCAAAGGCTTTGCTGAAGACAGTAATGAAACCACAATGCTCATTCAGGATGAGGACGACTTAGAGATGGCCAAAGACTGGCAGAAAGAGAAGATGTGCAATAAGATCAATAAGGCCAATTCTGAAATAGAACTGGATAAAGATAGAGACACCGTGTGTGAAACGGTTGACCTGAACAGCCAGGAGACTGTCAAAGTGCAAATACATGGCAGAGCTTCAGGTGACAATTTAATAATCAGATTGTGAGATGATAGAGTTTCCTGTGCAGGGAGTGAGCAGTTAACTGATTGTTACTTTTGGAACAACACATTTGTTTTGAGGCAGGGTCTGAGTGTGTACCCCTGGCTGGCCTGGAACTTACCATGTAGTCCAGGCTGTACTTAAACACATCTATCTGTTTCTACCTCTTGAATGCTGAGACTAAAGGCGAGTGCAGCCACACCTGGCTTACTTTTGTGGGATCTTCAATGAATAGACTCGCAGTTTAATGCTATCTGTTTGAAGTGTTGAAATCATAAAATTATGAAACTAAAAGTAAGATGACTTTATGGATCATTTCCTTAGGAATTTATTTTTTCTTTTTAAAAGCAATGGTTCCTCAGGGTTCCTGTATATAGTTACTTAGTAATCTATAAGATTAGTCCTGTATATGGTTACATAGTAATCTAGATTACTCCTGTACATGGTTACATAGTAATATAGAAGATTAGTCCTGTATATGGTTATGTAGTAATCTAGAAGATTAGTCCTGTATATGGTTATATAGTAATCTAGAAGATTAGTCCTGTATATGGTTACATAGTAATCTAGAAGATTAGTCCTGTATATGGTTACATAGTAATCTAGATTAGTCCTGTATATGGTTACATAGTAATCTAGATTAGTCCTGTATATGGTTACATAGTAATCTAGATTAGTCCTGTATATGGTTACATAGTAATCTAGAAGATTAGTCCTGTATATGGTTACATAGTAATCTAGAAGATTAGTTCTGTATATGGTTACATAGTAATCTAGAAGATTAGTCCCTTTGGAATCTTCCCTTTTATTCCAAGAAAATTCTGTTGAGATCTTGAAGTAAAAGAAAAGCAGCCCAAATTTTCTTGCCAGAAATGGGCATCAGATCCCATTAGAGATGGTAGTGAGCCACTATGTGGTTCCTGGGAGTTGAACCTAGATCCTCTGGAAAGGCAGCCAGTGCTCTTAATCAGTGAGCCATCTCGCCAGTGCCCAATTCAAATTTCCTAATCATGCATGTTATACTCCAATGGTTCTCACTATAGACATAGTCAGTATGTACATAAACTTTGTTAGGATATATTATAATATTAGACTGTGTTCCTTTGAGAAAGCACGAGTGAATTTCTTACACACCATGTTTGTCTCCTTGATATGTGGTATTGACTACTCTACCCTCCTTAAAGCTAGATGACTAGGAGGTTGGCTGATGTGGCTCAGTGGTGGAGAGGTATCGCAGTTTGTGTCTGTAGCCACTGGGGCGGCTGCTGAGCAGTTAACTGGGTGCACTGAAGGTGCTTCTTGAATAGAATTGCCGTAGCGTAGGAAGACTGCTGTGTGCCTCCCACCTGGGAAAGCCAGGGTGCATAGCTCTTTACACACTCGCTGTGGGTAGAAGTTCTTAGTCAGCAAATGGCTTAATGTCAGTTCTGATAACCAGACTTCCTGTCAGAAGCCACAGGGAAGCATAGTTCAGGGACAAGCTGCTCCTTAATTGCTTGCTTGTGGGTTTGTTCTTAGCACATAGTAACTAGGTAATGAACTGAAGTAGGTCTGAACATGTTACGTTGTAAACCCTGGGTGAAAAACTATGACCAAGTCCATGTAGTGCTCAGCACCTGAGCTCACTGTCTGCTCCCACAGGAAACACTACCTAGCCCCGAGGCCTTACCTGCTTCTGTTTAGGAAGTCCTGGAACATGGCTTCCACCACCAGTATTCTGCTGTCTTCTTTAGTCATGATTGGCATGTTTTTGTTTTAACTAAATTTGTATTTGTCTTTTGTGTGAGTGTTTTGGCTGCATGTAAGCGTGTGCACTACATGTGTGCCTGGTGCCTCATGAAGCCAGAAGAGTGTAGATTCCCTGGAACTGGAGTTACAGATGGTTGTAAGCCACCGTCATTTGGATTCTGGGAACTGAGCCCAGCCTCTCTGTAAGAGGGTCAAGTGCTCTTAACTGCTGACTCCCCAGCTCCATGGCTGACAAGTTTATCTACCATTTTCCCTCTGCCTCTCCACGTGTTGGCTACTCGTGTTGGAAGATATGCTAGGCACTGTGGAGTAGCATTCATGATTCCCCTCATAGTTAAGTTCTGAAGAGACAGTTTCCTGAGATATATCTTATTTTTATTACAGTAAGAATAAATGCGATTAATTTAGGCCTGAATTTCTTTTGAAGAAAGATTACTTATGTGTATGTGTGTCTGCACTAATGAGTTGTTGCACCTATAAATGTACCACATGTGTTTGGTATCCCACAGAGACTGGGCATGTGACCCTGGAACTGGAGTTGCAGGCAGTTGTGAGCAGTCATGTAGGTGCTGGGAACCGAACCTCTGTCTCTCCAGCTCCCAGTGTCTACATTTCTTGTATGGTTTTGATTACTAAGTTTATTTGGGACAATAATCTTTTCTCGCAGTTAAAAAGTCTGAGGGCTGAGTGGTAGAGCACTTGCTCAGCAAGCACTTCTGCGCTCATGGGCTCCCTCCCCAGCACAGGGAAGAAAAGTTCACGAGAACAAAGCTGTGGGTCTACAGAGGTGGGTCAGCACCCCAGTGCCTGGGCTGCCCTTGCGGGGACCCAGCCTTGGTTCCCAGCACCTCCTGGGGTGGCTCAGCTCCTATACCTCCAGCTCTCCCGGCCTCCGGTAGCATCTAACTCAAATGTACATGTTCACACAGAGACACAGACACACATAATTTGAAAATGTCTTACACAGATTTAGGAACCAGACATGGCGGTGCATGCGTTTAGTCCCAGCTTTTGGGAGGCGGAGGCTGAAGGATCAGGTAAAAGGCGACCTCATCTTTGACCACACAGAGTAGCCAGGTTGAGCTACACGAGACCTTGTATTAAAACAAGCAGTTCCCTCTGTAACTTGTAGGTGGGTTTTTAGAAATTTTACTAAATTTGGAAGGCGTGATCATCTTTGATTTCATATTACCTCTGCTTACTTTGGGCTAACTGTAGCAGTGGTGAGTTAGATCGTATTGAATACATAGGTGGAAAAAATCACTTTATTTTGCCTAGCAAACACTTTGTCAAGTATCTCACGTGGCATTTGTTAACATGTACCGTCTTTACTATATCAAATGCAGGCATCTACGCTAGTTAACTATTGACCACATGGAATCTAACTGCTTAATAGTTTCATTTGCAATTTTAATTGAAGGTAATAATAAAAATTTAAATATTACAGAATATGTCACTGATGTCCATTTGAATGACCTATCTACATCACAGATTCTCCCATCAAATGAAAGTGCTAGCCCACGTCTGTCAGCAAGCCCTCCTAAGTCAGGCAATCTGTGGCCAGGATTGACACCTCCACACAAAAAAGGTAAGGGAGCCCCTCACTCCAGTTCCTCTCTTTTAATTCAGGGGTTAAACTGCTGATTCTGACGCTGATAGAGTGCTATGAAATATGTGGTCTCTTAAAGTTGATAGAGTTATTCAGTCATGGCTAGAATTTTTTGTCTATGGTTCTCTACATTAAACTTTTTCTTACAGTTTTATTCATGTTAATATTTTACATATTAGTCTCTTGCCTGCATGCATGTGTGTGCACCACACGTGTTCCTGGGGCTCAGAGGTTAGGAGAGGGCCCCGGACCACCTGAACTGAAATGGATGGTGTTGAGTCCTCTGTCAGAGCAGAGTGCGCCTACCTGCTACGCCTTTCCGCCATCTTAGTCCCTTTCCTGAGCCTCCAACCCCCTGTCCTGCAGTTTCATAAGGACATTGTCATCCTACCCCCGCGGCTACCCCACGTCTCTGTTCCTGACGCCCCTGAAGCCTGCTTCCTCTTGCTCTCCGTTTTCCAGAGTGCCTGTTATGATGGTACATAGTGTGTGCCTTAGGAAACAGCACCCTGTTTTGATCATGCAGCGTAACGTGTGTAAGAGCTGGCTGCGTTATTGCATATCTGAATACTTTTTTCCTTACCAGCTTTTGTTCAGTTGTATCACCAGAGCAAGGGACTTTATAGATAATACTGCAGTAAACCTAACTTTTTCTTTGTCAAAGGCAAGGCCCGAGGATTGTGTGCCCTGGGTTTTGTGTTCGTTTTATGGCAGCCCTGTGCAGAGCTGCCCGCCTTCCCAGTGTCTGTACCGTCCTGCGTTCCCACCTGCGAGGCTGGTCCAGGGACAGACAGTGTGGTCTAGGCAGGGGCTCTGCAGTAGTCAGGGCTGCGTAGAGAAAACCTGCCTCAGACAGAGCAGTGCTTGCTGGATACAGACATGAAGACATGGGCCAGTGGATGGCAGTGCTTGCTGGATACAGGCATGAAGACATGGGCCAGCAGATAGAAGTGCTTGCTGTATACAGACATGAAGACATGGGCCAGCAGATAGAAGTGCTTGCTGTATACAGACATGAAGACATGGGCCAGCGGAGAGCAGTGCTTGCTGGATAAGCATGACAACCAGAGTTTGTTCTGCAGAACCCACAATAAAAGGAAAAGAATTGACTTTACCAAGTTGTCTTCTGACCTCCATACTTCACCTGCATATACTCTTTGTCCCCACATACCAAACAAAACACCAACTGTAAAATAATTAAAAAGTATCGGGAAAGGACCCTGTCAGGATTTTAAAAGGGGGGAGGGTAAGACTGGGAAGAAATGTTTGTAGACTGATAAGGAACCTATGTCCAGAAGAATATTTATCACAGACCACACTGACAGAATTGTCTCTTCATGTGAGCTACTGCAAAGCTGGGAAGTGCAGTTGGGGCTGCTCTGAAGGAGTAGTGTGCAGGCTGGGCCTCCTGGCTTGTCCTCACATCTTTACCCTGCCTCTCCCGCTGCGGCTCCGTCCTCTGACTTGTCGAGCATAAGTATCCCGGGTGGTGTTCCATTTTGCACATGGAACAGATGAATGAACTGTTATGCTGCTTAATATGAATGAATTCCGATTGCTTTCATGTTCCCCTATGTACATTTTATATGGCCAAGAATCATAAATATTTAAAGCCAGCTCAACCTTTAATTGATTTTTGATTGGCTTCTCTAAGTAATGATTTTTCTTTAAGATTTATTTTTAGTATTCATGTGTTTTTCTGTGTGAACATGCCATATGTTTCCTGCTTATGGAAGCTGGAGAGGATGCAGGACCCCTGTGCCAGAGTTACAGCAGTTAGGAGATGCCCTGTGTAGGATGCAGGACCCCTGTGTCAGAGTTATAGCAGTTAGGAGATGCCCTGTGTAGGATGCAGGACCCCTATACTAGAGTTACAGCAGTTAGGAGATGCCCTGTGTAGGATGCAGGACCCCTATACTAGAGTTACAGCAGTTAGGAGATGCCCTGTGTAGGATGCAGGACCCTTATACTAGAGTTACAGCAGTTAGGAGGTGCCCTGTGTAGGTGCTGGGCCTCTGGAAGAGTAGCAAGTGAGCTGTCTCTCCAGTCCTAAAGTAATGCTCTTGGATTTTTTAAAAGTTTTTCTTTAGTCCAGTAATTAAAATGTGCTATATGTGTGTGGGTGCAGATGCCACAGCATGCTTGCAGAGGTCAGAGGACATCTTGTTGATTTTCTGCTTAGACCATGTGGATCTTGGGGCTCCAACTCAGACCTAAGGCTGTACAGGAAACACTCTTCCTGCTGTGAGCATCTTGCAGGCTGAGTACTTTCTACTGTTACAAGATTCTAAAGATGAGGAGCCCAGTGGCTACGGGTGCACACAGGGTTTAGTACCCAGCGGTTACATCAGGGCAGCAGCTTCTGACTCCAGCTCAGGGAATCGGTCCAGTGCTCAGGGAATCAGAATCTTCTGATTGCCATGGGACCCACAGGCACACACACAGATGCCTAACATACACATAAATAAATAAGTCTTACAAAGGAAAATATTCTGGAAACAGGCAAGCATGGGACCACTCTTCTAATCCAGTAACGTAGGGAGATAGAGACAAGAGCATCAGCATGCAGAGTCGTCTGTCATAGGGAGAGGGAGACATCAGCATGCAGAGTTGTCTCAGTCATGGTGAGTTTGAGGCCAGCCTGCACTACGTGAGATCCTGCCTTGAAAAACAAAATCCCAAGACAATGCAAAAATACTTTAGACAAAAATATCCAAGAAATTAATGTTCTTTTTAATGTTCTTTAATTCTAGCTCAGTCTGCATCTCCAAAGAGGAAAAAGCAGCATAAGAAATACAGGAGTGTCATTTCTGACATATTTGATGGAACCATCATTAGTTCAGTACAGTGTCTGACGTGTGACAGGGTGAGTACAAGGGAACCGTGGCAACAGAACATGTCTGTCAAATGCTGTTTGTAAAAGCCCGGCAAGGTCTGAAGAATTAAATTGCATATTGCTGCTGCAGACCATGAATGCATCTCTGTTTGTGTCAATTGTGCATTGACTTTAGGTGTAGACAAAGGGTCTGAGACATGACCTTTGTAAAGGATGGTGGGCTCTCTGTTTGTTTTGGTTACATACGAAGGTGAGAAGTTGCTTGGCAACAAGAAGTGTTAACTACTTATTCTCCCAAGGGTGATGAAATTAGGTATGCCTGGAAATTGTTGTGTTTACAAGCAAAAGATAGTAAGTGTGTTTCTTACAGACTTTATATAGGGAGCTTGTAAATGACATAGGTGCTTTTTCCTGTGAATGCCAAATTCACAAACACAAGAAAAAAAAACTGACACAGGCCTATCTCAAACATGAACTAAAATTATTGTGAGGGTTTGACCAACACCTAATCCTTCGGAATTTCTTGGTTTTTCACTTTAGTGCACTAATGAGTATAGTTAGTGAATGTGAAATAACGTCTCAGAGACAAGAGAGAAGTAAGCTTTCAGTTACTGTATCGGAATGCTAAGTCATTTTCACATAGATGGGATATTACCCAGAAATGTTTTTACTTGAGTATATGGGTCGTGCTGCAGTTAAGGACTGACTGCGTGTGACTGTCATGTAGTAAGAGTCTGTCACCAAAGGCATCGTAGTCCTCTTAGTGTGTGGTGTTTACGACCCATTGTCTCCTGAAGCAGTGGTCTCCCCTGGTGTATCCCTGCTGTTAAACGCTGGGCAGTGTCGGGTTTGGTTTCCTCTTCATCGCCTTTAAACAACGTTAGAGATTATTTTCAGCCTGCAGCTTCTGTATTTGGGCAACCGAGGGGAGAGAATGACAAGAGCACCAGCTTGAGAACAGCCTGGATGATGTAGCATAGAGTAAGACCCAGTCTTCATGGAGGTGGTGTTCTGTGTATATTTCTCTAGTGGTTCATGGGTAAAACACTGTGTGGCTAGTGGCCAGGAAGGAAGGATAGGCGGGACTACCAGATGAAGAGAATTCTAGGAGGTGTAGACACAGAGGAGTCATCATGTGAGCCCAGGAGGAGAGGACCATGTAGAAATCATAGATCAGTAGTTGTGGGTTAATAATTAACACAGAGCTAGCCAATAAGAAGCCCAAGCCACTGACCAACAGCTTAATAATATAAGTCTAAGTCTTGTGTGTTCATTTGGGGCAAGACCACTCCGGAACCGGGCGGGAAATCCCGCAACACAGTCCCGTGGTGTCCCCTTCCCCCATGCTCAGAGAGTCTGAACACCAGTCTTGAGTGCCCAGGTGACTGGGTTTGCTGTGCTTCTTAACATGGTGACACCTCTGATCATGGAAATGCTAGTGGTTTGTTGGAAGATTACGTCTGGAGCAGCACCTGGTACACGGCAAGCCAGCCTCTCTTGTGCCTGATTCTAGAAGCAGTTTGTTTGTGGTTTATATTTGCGCATTGTAATAACTTGCTTTCCTCTTTGGAAGAAATCTAGTGTTATAAATAACTGTGCTGGGCTCTTTCCATCCTGTTAACACAAACCCTTGCAGGTGTCTGTAACCCTCGAGACCTTTCAGGATCTGTCCTTGCCGATTCCTGGCAAGGAAGACCTTGCCAAGCTGCACTCCTCCAGCCACCCAACCATAGTCAAAGCAGGGTCGTGTGGTGAAGCGTATGCGCCACAAGGGTGGATAGCTTTCTTCATGGAGTATGTGAAGAGGTGTGTACTCACTTCCTTTGCTTTGACTGATTGTTGACACTGCTGCTTCTGCTAGCAGAACACTTCCTTTTTCTTCTGTCAATGATGTTTCAGGTTTGTTGTCTCATGTGTCCCTAGCTGGTTTTGGGGTCCAGTAGTAACCTTGCAAGATTGTCTTGCTGCCTTCTTCGCCAGAGATGAACTTAAAGGTAAGAAGTGTAATTATATTTATGACTGGGTTTTGGTAGGTTTAGCTAATGCTGTATTTTTGAACAGCTTAAGTAGTACTTGCTTGTATTTGCGTGGAGGCACCTTCCATGCAGTGGGAATAGGATGAGAAAAGTCATGTCCTGAAGGAATGTGTATAGACTTCTCTAATGCAAACGACCCCTTTTGAAGTTCCGTGACCCAGAGAAAGGAGAACTCATGAAGACAATGGATGTCAGATGTGTCTTGGATTGTCTTGACATCTTCAGCTTCACTGAAGGTCCTACATTTTCCTTGTGTGTCCAGCATCATATGCCAGCTTGGGCGTATGACAGGGTTGTTAGTGAATTCTGTTTAGTGGATAAGTGGAAGAGACTGTCTCTTGAGTCAGTCCATGGACTGAAAGGAGGGGGAGGATGGTGATCGTGGGAGGCAGACATGAGTTGTTGACTGTCGCGTGCTGTGAAGTCCACACTGGGCACATCTGGGGCTGCGGAAGAGTTTGCTGCTGATTAGATGAGTGACTAGATCTGTCCTGTTTGCAGGTGACAATATGTACAGTTGTGAAAAATGCAAAAAGTAAGTAACATTGTGTGACATGAGTTAATAAACACCCAGAGGCTGCTATTGGGGTTCAGGCTGAAGATCAGAAAAGCAAAGCAGCCGGCCCCTAGCCCTCACCTCCACCTCAGGTTGAAGACTGATCCACACCTGAGCTCTTCACCAAGTCTCAGACTAACCCTCCCTCAGCGTGGCTGGAGAACAAATGCCTCTCTGAGACCGTGCTTCTGTCCTATATACTTCCCTAATGTTGGGATTAAATGTGTGGGCTGTAATTCTCTTTTAGACGGACTCACTCTTGTGTAGATCTGTGTGGCCTTGGACTCACAGAGATCTGTATGCCTCTTAATCCTGAGCCCTAGGATTAAAGGTGTGTATCATCACCTCCTAGCTTCTGGCTGCTGGGATTAAAGGTGTGTGTCACCACTACCTGATCTCTATAACTTGAGGCTGACTGCTTTTCTGAATCCTCAGGCAAGCTTTAATAAGTCATAAACAATATATCACCATACATTGCTTTCAGTTTCATATTTTGTATTTTTCTTGGTTATCTGAACTGGGCACATTGGAGTTATACTTGATGCTATGCCTGGAAAATTATAGGCTAGAAAACCTTCCTCCAGTAATAAAGAGATTGGTTATTTTGTAAAATACGTTTAAGGTAAATGTTTAGCGGTCCGATGTAAGATGTTATTAAATGTGTGGATTTTGAGGAATGAGGTGAGTTTGCATTAACTGTATTATGAAACACAGTGACTCTGCTTTGGATTGCCATGGTAACCACAGAGAGGTCTGCTATTACAGGGCAGAACGACAGGATGACTAAGCCTCGTCTTGTTCATGTCTACTACCAGCTTCCTTTTGTGTCTTGTAATAGTTTTGACTTTCAAAACCTCTTTTTGGGTTGCGTGTGGTGGCACACACCTTTTAATCCCAACACAGAGACCTGCCAAGTTGGTCTAGGTAGTGTGTTCTAGGCCGGCCAAAGTCCACAACTGCAGCAAACACAAAGAAACATCTCTTGATGATGTCAGAGAAAGTGAGCAGACTGATAAAGGCAAGTGCCTTTGATGCAGAAGAACTGGAAAATTTTATGAATCTGTAATGGAAAAATATTGAACTGCTAAGAAAGATTGGAATCTTTATTTTTCATTTTTAACAATGTTTGTTTATGTGTAGGGGTACTTTGTCTGCATGTATGTGTGCAGCAAGTATCTGCCCGGTGCCCATGGAGGCCAGACAAGGGCATCAGATCCCCTGAAACTGGAGTGTGGGTGCTGGGAACTGAACCCTGGCCTCTGACAGCAGCCAATGTTCTCAGCTTCGGAGCATCTCTTCAGCCCCAAAGCTGGAGTCCCAGTACAGCCCGAGATGCTGCCGCCAGTCACAGCAGATGTGTCTCCTGTTGTCCCTTATGGTAGAATAGAGTGGAATAATGTTTAACCAATAAGTGTAAGCATAATATATAAATGCCTGTCTTACCCATGTAGAAAGGTTTTGTTTGGTTTGTGTGAAAGCCCTGTCTGACCCTTGAAAAGAAACTAGAAAGGTAACCGTCTGGAAAGTGTCTGTCTCCTGTGTAGCTACACGTCAGGGAGAAGAGAACGGTGATGAAGGAAAGAACCAGTGTTCACCCCAGTTCCCAGTGGGCCTCACAAGTCTACATTAACAGTGATTAATTATAATAATCACTCTTTGGTTCCAATTTTCTCCAATGCTGAAGAGTAAAGGTTTTCAGTCTAGGTGTGATATTGACATATTATGTCATGCCATGGGCCAGCTGTGGTAACTCACGCCTGTAATCCCAGCTCTTAGGAAGCAAGGCAGGTGGATCTCTGTGAGTTTGAGGTCAGCCTGGTCTACAGAGTGAGTTACAGGACAGCCAGGGCTATGCAGAGAGACCCTATCTCAAACAACCTAAGGTTTCAGGTGTGTGGTCAGTGTTGATAATTTCAGCACTAAGATAGGAGGGTTATAAACGAGCTGTTATCTCAACACAAATTAAAGAGTAAATATATGAACTCAGACTACTGATCTTGAAGAGTTGGAGTTTGCATTATTCAGTTATACTTAATATCTGCTTGTTATAAAAGTATAGACATTGGCCCACTTTAGTGCTAATTTTTTAAATGTACCCCAGGCTGGCCTTGAGCTTGTTCTGTAGCTGAGGATGAGCTTGAATGTCTGATTTTCCTGCTCCTACCTCCTGAGTACTCAGACTGTAGGCATGTGCTACCACGTTTGACCCACGTAGGGCTGGGGGTGGAATCCGGGGTTTGTGTATGCCAGGCAAGTGTTCCCAATATAGCTAGTCCCTATTTTTTAAAAAATCAAAGCATTGTTCAGTAACTTTTAGCTTTTTATTAATATCTTATTGTAAGTTATTTTTATGATAAGGGCTATTAAGACTATTTAGTGTCTAAATATTGCTATTCTGATACCTTTTTTCTTGATATTTTCTGAAAAATTTTTGTGGTTCGTTTGAACGAAATAAACGTGTAGATTTATTAGTTTTTCTCTTTTGCCTTTAGGTTGAGGAATGGAGTAAAGTTCTGTAAGGTGCAGAAGTTTCCCGAGGTAGGGTGTCACTTTCACCTGTTTATAAAACGTGATGTATTACTGTCCCCAGTAAACTCAGCATGGCTGGAACATGGAGTAGCTATCCAATGACTTGTCACACACTCCTTCAGGATCCGTCTTCGGAGGCTGGGTTAATAGTCACTAGTGCTGGTGAGCATGTCATCAGACTTGCAGGGTCTTGCAGGTCTGAAGGTACAATCAGAAAGCAGTCACGCTGCTCACTCTGCCACATTGAAAGGATATCTGGGTTCATGTTAGAATTCAGAATGATACTTAACACTCCTACTTAAATAATACAGATACCTCAGATACTGTATTTTGGGATGAGCCAGGTATGGTGGCTATGCAGATCTCTTTGAGTTTGAGGCCAGCGTGGGTCTGTAGATTGATCGGCCAGCCATGACTACATTGATAGATGTTGTCTCGTAAAAATGAAAAACAACAACAAAACACCCCAAACCCAAAATACAATATTTTAAAATAAACATTTAAATTGCTATGATTTTATTTGATTGTATGCCTCATTTTCTTGCTTATAAAATAAAACTTTATTTTACCACTTGTAGTCTTTTCTGATAGTTAATTTGGACGTCTAACTATACTTTGTTTTAGATTTTGTGTATCCACCTTAAAAGATTTCGGCACGAACTGATGTTTTCTACCAAAATCAGCACCCACGTCTCCTTCCCGCTGGAAGGGCTGGACCTCCAGCCATTTCTTGCAAAGGATAGCCCAGCCCAGATTGTGACATATGACCTACTGTCAGTCATTTGTCACCATGGGACCGCAAGCAGTAAGTGCCAAGCCTTGACATTTGTTTTGGTTTTAAAACATGGATCTGAGTTGACTGCTTAGTTAAGTCCCACTTGACCAAGTGAAAAAAAATCTAAAACCAACTTTAAGTCCTTACTATTAGAAAATGTCAGACTAATAAACATTTAGGAAGACAGTCAGCTAGTTCAAACAGGTACCAGAAATACAGATTAGCTATCTATAACTTGACCTTAGAGGCAAACATCTAATGCCTGCCAAATTCAAGGCCACCCTGGGTCTAGCATAATAATAAAAACCCAGAAACAGATATTGGGGTTCAGATGTCAGGCTGAAGATCAGAGAAGCAAAGCAGCTAAGCCAGTAGATGTCACCTCTACCCAGCTGAAATGGCAGTCCTGTCCCCAGAAACCCTCATAGTTCCTGTCTCCTCCTCCTTGTATTCCTTTCTCCGCCCAGCCATAGCCTCCTGTCTCCACCTCCCTAGTGCTGGGATTAAAACTGTGTGATCCCAGGCGCTGACATCACCTTAGTGTGAGCTGTTTCTTTTAGGACTGGATCAGTTTCATGCAGTCAGTGTGGCTTTGAGCTAACAGAGATCTGTCTACCTCTTAATCCTGAGTCCTGGGACTAAGGTGTGGTCACCACTGCCTGGCTTCTATGGGTAGATAGTATGGCTGCTTTGCTACTGTGATCTCCAGTGGCTTTAATAAATCATAAACTATATGTTACCATACCTGGGTAGCAGAGTCAAACAAAGAACTTCCCAAGTTTAACGCAATGATGATGTAAGTTGCCTTAATTATGATCTTCTCTCCCATAAATATGTACAATTGTACAATTATTATATGTCACAGGAAGCATTTGTGATGTCAAATTTTAAGACTCTTAAGTATTTTCCCTAGAATATTTGGAATAATAGAAATTAGTTATAAGAACAAATGGTAACAGCTTTAACTGGGTGGGTTTTGTACAGGGTTTTCAGAGCTACATGGTCTAAGGTGAGTGTGGTGGAACACACCTATAATCTCAGCAGTTGGGAGGATTGTCATTTCAAGACCAACCTGGGCTACAATAGTGAGACCTTACCTCAGGACTACAACAGTGAGACTTTACCTCAGGACTATAGTAGTGAGACTTGACCTCAGGACTACAACAGTGAGACTTTACCTCAGGACTATAGTAGTGAGACCATACCTCAGAACTACAGTAGTGAGACTTTACCTCAGGACTACAGTAGTGAGACTTTACCTCAGGACTACAGTAGTGAGACCTTACCTCAGGACTACAACAGTGAGATTTTACCTCAGGACTACAGTAGTGAGACCTTACCTCAGGACTATAGTAGTGAGACTTTACCTCAGGACTATAGTAGTGAGGCTTTACCTCAAAACAAAAGTACAGGATTAAAATTCCTGTGCTTTCTGTCCTCCAGAGACTGTGCCGGGTGCAGACTGACACAGTAAAATCACAGATGTCATGTAGGTGTGACATGTGGCACACTAACAGGCTCTTTTCCTTGCAATACAGGTGGGCACTATATCGCCTATTGCCGCAACAATTTAAATAACCTGTGGTATGAATTTGATGACCAGAGCGTCACTGAAGTTTCAGAGTCCACTGTCCAGAACGCGGAGGCCTACGTCCTTTTCTATAGGTGATGAGGAATGTCATAACACTGAAGAACACCTCTGTAGGGATTTGCACTTCTGAGACTTGGGGGTTTATGCGTGAGGATTAGAGTAAGACTTACAGAAAGATCTCTGTTCAGAAAATGATGAAGTCAGACAGGCAACAATACATTTTGTTTTAGAAAGATTGTTTTTTGTTTGTTTTTAGCACTGAAGTTTAAAGGTTCACCTAACTTTATTTTATGTATGTGGGTATTTTGTGTACTGCAGTTTGTAGAGGTCAGAGAACAACTCCAGGAGTTGGTTCTTCTGCTGTGTGGGTTCCGGGAATCGAACCAGGTCCTCTGATTTGCAAGCCACCCTTATCTGCTGAGCATTTCACTGGCCCACGATTAGCTTTTTTGCTTGTTTGTTTGTTTTTTAATATAAAGTTGGAGTTAAGAACATGTCTCTTGAAGTTCCTTAGGGCTGATAGGATCCATAGTGATAGTACGCATTTTAGCCCTAACAAAGGTGGAGGGGCCTCTGCCTGTCTAAGGTAGTAAATGTTTGACATTAATGAGTGCTGTCCCCACAGGAAGAGCAGTGAAGAGGCCCAGAAGGAGAGACGCAGGATATCCAACCTGCTGAACATAATGGAGCCCAGCCTCCTTCAGTTTTATGTGTCTCGACAGTGGCTAAATAAATTCAAGACCTTCGCTGAACCTGGCCCTATTTCAAATAATGACTTTCTCTGTATTCATGGAGGTAAGGAGTGCTGTGTGTAAAACAGGGACAGAGGGTTGCTGTTAAATAATTTGCACATTAGGAAAGAGCCAAGAGAGAAAGAATTGGAGAGTCACCATTAAAAATGACCTTATGTGTTGGGCGGTGGTGGTGCATGCCTTTAATCCCAGCACTCAGGAGGCAGAGGCAGGTGGATCTCTTGAGTTTGACGCCAGCCTGGTCTATACAGTGAGTTCCAGGACAGCCAGGACTACACAAGGAAACCCTGTCTTGAAAAACTAAAAAAAGAAAAAAGAAAAAAAAAAAAAAAGAGAGAAGAAAGAAGGAAAGTGCTTGCCTTGCTTGAGTAAACTCCTGAGTTAGTCTTTAGCACTGTGAAAGTTAGCCTTTGAAAGTCCTATAAAGAAATTAAAGAGTAAAAATTAAGTGCATTTGTTAATTATTATTACTTATTTATTTATTTTTAGGTATTCCTCCACGAAAAGCTAGTTATATTGAAGACTTAGTTTTAATGCTGCCTCAGAACATTTGGGATAACCTCTATAGCAGGTTTGTTCTTGAAATCCAACGGGATAGTATCATAAAACAAATTGAGAGTAGTTACAAAAGTGTTGGGTTATGTCACATATACCTATTTGGTGCCTATGAAGAATCTTCTTTAATTTATTCATTCTAAAGTATGAGGAGGAAGACTTCTAGTTAATAGGGCTCTAGTCTAAGTAATGGGAATTTTTATGATTATCTGCAAGATATGTTGCAGTATATAACTTTATGTACCTTATTTAAAGGTTGTCACATTTCCCCAATACTAAATTTTTCATAGTTGTACACTACAAAAATGGGATGTTCTTGTTCCCAAATTTTAAGCTTTGAAATGTTATTTCCATACTAAGCTTTTGAAATTAAATATTAGAAATGCACTCAGTGAGTGCTTTTTACTTGTGCATCATAAGACTGCATTTGATTAACATTTGCTTGCATAACTAAGAATTGTTGTGCTAAGTTTTGAGCCCCCTTCCTTACTGTCATCTAATGCTGTAGCAGACATAGCTATAAGAGAAAGTTGAGGTGTAGATAAGGCAGGGTAGGTGACACATTGATAATGCTGTCTGCCCTGAGAAACATAGCATTGGGTTTTTATATGACTTTTTTGTATTTTACTTTAGAATTTTCCTATAGGATTTATTCTTTAAATTTTTCATTATTTTTTGAAAGTTATTTTGTGTATGTGTGTTCATGCTATGGAGGTGGAGATCAGAGGACAACTTGAGGTGAACAGTTCTTTGATTCTGTCTCTTGGGTTCTGAAGAACAAACACAGGACTGAACTTATTGTAAGGCCCGCTGAGCCATCATGCCAGCCTCAGGACTTACTTGTAACCGGCAATTTGCACACTGGCTGAAAAGGCAGAGACAGTTTGCTAGGACACGAGCCTGCTCTGCAGTTGTGACTTTCGCTCTCCACTTGATGCTTAGGTATGGAGGAGGACCCGCTGTCAACCATCTGTACATTTGTCACACTTGCCAGATCGAGGCAGAGAAGATTGAAAAAAGAAGAAAAACTGAATTGGAAATTTTTATTCGGGTAAAGAAGTAACACTTTCAAATTGTAAATGATATAAGATAGAGATGGCGATCAGACAGTTGTTAGTGAACGATGGTGAGAGAGTTGCAGTGGGTGTCAGGTCCTGCCTGCACAGCGTGACAGGCCCTGCTTAGTTCTCCACAGTTCTAGGCCCTGCTCACTTCTCCACAGTTCTAGGCCATCCTTAGTTCTCTATAGTTCTAGACCTGCTTAGTTCTCCACAGTTCTAGACCCTGCTCACCTCTCCACAGTTCTAGGCCATCCTTAGTTCTCTATAGTTCTAGACCCTGCTCACTTCTCCACAGTTCTAGACCCTGCTCACTTCTCCACAGTTCTAGACCCTGCTCACTTCTCCACAGTTCTAGACCCTGCTCACTTCTCCACAGTTCTAGGCCTGCTCACTTCTCCACAGTTCTAGGCCTGCTCACTTCTCCACAGTTCTAGGTCCTGCTCACTTCTCCACAGTTCTAGACCCTGCTCACTTCTCCACAGTTCTAGACCCTGCTCACTTCTCCACAGTTCTAGGCCCTGCTTAGTTTTCCACAGTTCTAGGCTCTGCTCACTTCTCCACAGTTCTAGGCCTGCTCACTTCTCCACAGTTCTAGGCCTGCTCACTTCTCCACAGTTCTAGGTCCTGCCCACTTCTCCACAGTTCTAGACCCTGCTCACTTCTCCACAGTTCTAGACCCTGCTCACTTCTCCACAGTTCTGTTTCTCTTCTTCTGGTGCATGCTCTTGTGTTTTCTGTGCATTTGCCATTGCAAGAATTCTTACTCTGCATATTTTATGTTTTCTTATTAGCGTTGTCTGTAGTCTGTTCAGGCTGCATCTGGTCATGGTTTTGATTGCTAAAGGGAGCTGCATCTTCGTTCTCAAAGGGTCTGGATCCTCAATAGTCTAGTTGTTAGATTTCTGTAAGGTTAAGTTTTAACGTCTGGTTAAAGATTATAGAAATACTGAATAGTATCTAGTCAATTGAATGTTGGATCCTAAAAGGATTTTCCATGTTGTGCCTTCTGTGAATTGGCCTTATTGACAAATGTGACCGTGGATAGAATCTTTGCATAGGATTCGGTTGGAATCATCCTGAGAAGTTTTGTTGAACCTAAATGGTCAGCGTCCCTTCAGGATACACACAGAAGGAAGAGAATGCTACGGAGGGACGGAGGGTAGCTGAAGTGACCCAGCCACAGGCAGCCCTCGAAAGAGTGAGAAGTGGTCTCTCTAGGTCTCCAGAGAACAGTGTTCTGAGCATTTTGATGTTGGATGCTTGTGTAAATAGACTTCTTAATTGGAATAAAAACTCAGAGTCAGATATAGAGGGAAATGCTGAGTGATCAGAGAGAAGGAGCAAGCTATAGCCATACCTTACCTCCTTAGTGTCTCAGCAGACAAGAGAGTGAGTTCCTGTTTCTCCCTGCTTATATCCTGTTTCTGTCCAGCTACCTCACTTCCTGTCTGTCTGCACAGTCCTCCAGACCTTTATGGTTAGCTAGGGGCAAGCTCCATTCTCTGGCTTTCAGACATTTGTGCAAGCGAGATGTCACCACATGCTTGTCTCCAGAGCTTTGAGAAAAGAAATTCCCTTTGCAGTTACCAAGTTTGTGGTCATTTATCATGGTGACACTCTATAGCAGATGCATGGGAATAATCTCTCATTTCTATTTTTTAAAGACAAGGTCTTTTTGTTGTTGTTTTTCAAGACATAGTCTCTGTGTAGCCCTGGCTGTCCTTGAACTCACTCTGTAGACCAGGCTGGTGTCAAATTCAAGATCCAACTGCCTCTGGCATGTGCCACTGCCGCCTAGTTTAAGACAAGTCTTTATGTAGTCCTGGGTGGCCTGGAACTTGCTGTGTAGACCAGGCTGCCTCGATTCACAGAGATTTGCTTGGTCATTCCTCCCAAGTGTTGTGGTAAACAGAATGTGCCAGCATCCTTAACCTAATGTCACTGTGGTTTTCTAGATCTCTTTGCTCCTGTCTGTGTAGCCATCATTTGTGTAATTACAGTTTGTAACTCAATCATATAGCTGAGTTTAATCATTTTAGCAGTATTTGAGCCCTTAATTGCACTTTCCCAGTTGGTTCCGTGATTTGAAAACACAGTATAGTCAAGGGACTGACTGTATCAGGGGCCAGTCCCAAAAAAACTGCTTTCTCCCTTTGGAGCTAACCAGTAAAGTAGTAGACGCTAGAGTCTGACTATCAGAGCAGTTTTTGTGAGTGTCAGTGTAGGAAGTTACAGGTGGGTTTTCTACATCTTTATCCACTTGTTAGCATTGTAAATTCTAGAGATGGGAAAACAGGTTACTGATTTCCAGTTTGGGGCATATACCACATTATGTAGAATACCCTCAGGTCTGCAAGCTGTTGCTGTGAGGTACAGAAGTTGAGTCTTTGACAGGCTAGCAGCGTTTGGGTGGTAGCATTTGGTGAGACAGTGAACCTTATGGATAAGAGCCCTTGCTTGTCTTGACTTCTCTGCATAAGATGAGTCCATGGTCAGAAGCAATGTAGGTGAAATCCTGTGGCAGTGATCTTTCTTTGAGAATTTCATACATGCATGCAGTGTATTTGCAACGTTTACCCCAGCTCCTCCGTAGTCTACCCCTACCCCTCACCTGTTTTCTCTCTCTCTCAACACATGGACTGTGTAGACCAGACTGGTTTTGAACTCTTAGAAAGCTGCCTGCCTCTACCTCCTGAAAGTCCTAGGATTAGAGGCATACTCCACCACTCACCCACCCCTTAAAAAGAAATAATCCGCCGATTCCAGTTTCTGCTTCTCGTATACTCATGGGTGTCAGGCTGTCCATTGTAGTATGGTCTACCTATTGGGAAACAATATCCTTAAAGGAAACTTTCTTGGGCTGGAGAGATGGCTTGGAGGTTGAGAGCATTGATGGCTTCCAGAGATCCTGAGTTCAGTTCCCTGCAACCACATGGCAGCTCAAAACCATCTGTAATGAGATCTGGTGCCCTCTTCTTCTTGTGAATCAGAGGGATCCAACTGGTCACCAGGCTTAGTGGTCACCCAGGCTTAGTGGCAAGCGCCTGCCTAGATTTCTTTCTTATTGAGACAGGGTTTCTGTATCTCAGGCTGTCTTTGAATGTCCGCTCTTCCCACATTTACCCGCAGTGTGTGGGGATTATACGTCACCATGCACAGGTCTTCATTTCTTTAGAACCACCGTATGTAGACCCAGAAACTTTCCTATCCTGTTTTATGGTTCTTGTGTAAATAGCTTCTGAGTGTCCCCGGAAGATGCTTGCCCTCAATGGACTTGAATTTGGTTAGATACGAAAGGGTCATGAGCAGCTGGGCATGGTGGATCATGCCTGTAGAGACATCCTTTGGAAGGTCTGAGCAGGGTGTCTGGGATTCAAGGCCACATGGGTTACATGAGATACTTCTTAACCCTCCCTTTAAAACAGCTATAGGAGAGGACGAAGTGCTGAGTCAGGGTTAAAGAACTTGAGAGCAGTGTGAGGAGCTGAAGTGCTCCAGACAGGTCTACCTGGGTGGAGTTAAAGACAGGCTTGTCGGGCATGGGAGAGACAGTCACACAGACAGTTGTAAGAGTGTATGCCTGTGTGTGCGCTCATGTACGATCATTGCAGAAACCTGAGAATCAGGAGTGTATCGGTCATTTCTGGGCATAACTGGAAGTTTGCTCACTGATTACATGTGGAAACAGGGACTAGAAGCAGTCAGCTCATGGAGCTCTTCTGAACTAGGACTGAGACCTTTGGGGCTAGGTGTGGAGCACTCTTCTAGATTCAGTCCCTAGACTGCATAAACATGGGTGCATGTGTGTAACCCTAGCACTTGGGAGATAGGAAGATGAGACCAACCTGAGACAGATCCAGCTGTCTTTAAAAAAAGAGAAAGTGGAGCTGGGTATGTAGCTCAGTGGTAAAGTTGTTGGCTAGCAAACAGTTGCGGGAGAGTGTAATGTCTTCCAGGATTTTTTTTTTTTGTAATTTCATGTGTGAATACAATTTAGATCATACCCACATTTTCCCGCTGTCTGCAGCTCCATCCGGACTTCCCTCCCCGGTCACGGGTTTGATTAGACTTAGTTGAAGAATCAGGGCTGTTTAGGTGCCTCTGTGGGGAAAGACTCTTGGTGCCAAGCAGGTGATCTGAGTTCTCACGTGGTGGAAAGGAAAGAACCGACTTCTTCCCGTTCTCCTTCCTCTGCATGTGTGCAATGGCATGCACCAGGGCAGGGACACACGTGTGCTCGTGTCCGCACGTCTCACACGCACGTGCACACACACACACACACCATAAACGTTTTCACTGAAGAGCTGTCCTTACCTAGGATATGTCGACAGGCAGGAGATGCTGCTGTAATTGGACCAATTCCAAATGCCCCTTGTTCTTCGGAGGGAGGCCTGTTACTCACATGTCTTCTTGTATCAGTGCTTGTAGCGCTTGATCTTTCCTTTTTAAAGTTAACCGTGGGGAAGTATTTTAAAAAACATGAAGTATTTATTGGATACTTTGCCTCAGTCCTCTTGTCTTCCCCTGTTATTTTATGCTCCTCTTTTGCATGTGCTTGTTTTATTTTGAGACATAATCTAGAGTCATTTATTGACAGACTACACTCTGTATCCTAGAACTAAGGTAACCTAGTGTGTCAGTCTTAATGTGTGTGTATGCATGTATGAGAAATTGCCTGTTAGATGCTGCAGGAGAACACTGCAGGTTCCAGATGCTAGGTGCCTGATTCTCTCTCTCAGCTCAACAGAGCGTTTCAAGAGGAGGACTCCCCGGCCACCTTTTACTGTATCAGTATGCAGTGGTTCAGAGAGTGGGAGAGCTTCGTCAAGGGCAAGGATGGAGGTGAGCGCTTAACTGAAAGCTTATTAGATATCTTCTTGTTTATTAATGTTATGAATATTAAAGATTATACCAGTGAACAAAACAAAAAGGACCCATGACTTCAAGGAACTTATATTCTAGTTTATAGTCTTACTGCTATGAACTTATAGTTATTACTTATGGCAAGAATAAAAGAAGTGAACAAAACATGTCTGTAACTTTAATGCCAGTAGCTAGAGAGGTGGCTTGGCAGTTAGGAGCCCACGTTGCTTGTCTGGGGACCTAAGTTTAATTCTCAGCGCCTATGTCGGTCAACTCACCACTACATGCTACTCCAGCTCCACGGGAATCTGGCACACTCTAGAATCCACTGGCACTAGCACACAAACCCCACACGTACAGATTCATAAGTAAAAGTAAAATTAATCTTAGTGCTGAGGTGGACATTTGTGAGTTCAAAGCCAACCTGATCTACATACTAAGTGCTGTGTAAGAGACTTTATTTTAAAAAGATCACCCCACACACACACATAGAAAAAAAAAAAGAAAAAAATTAAGATACTATACAACAGGATGGTGAGTAAATTATAGTTTATCCAATACTTTTTTTTTTTTTTTTTTTTTGGTTTTCTGAGACAGGGTTTCTCTGTTGCTTTGGAGCCTGTCCTGGAACTCACTCTGTAGACCAGGCTGAGCCTCGAACTCACAGAGATCCACCTGCCTCTGCCTCCTGAGTGCTGGGATTGAAGGTGTGAGCCGCCAACGCCCGGCTATGTTTTGTTTTTCAAGACAGGGTTTCTCGTGTAACTTTGGAACCTGTCTGTCTTAGAACTTGCTCTGTAGACCAGGCTGGCCTTGAACTCAGATCTGCCTGCCTCTGCCTCCCAGGTGCTAGATTTAAGGAGTGTGCTACACTGCCTGACCACAATGTGGACTTTTAAAACTAATTATGTATAATAATTTGAGTAGAAGGCATGCCTTCAATCCTAGCACTGGGGAGGCAGAGGCAAGGGTATCTGAGGAGTTAAGGGCAGCCTCTTCTACAGAGGCTGAGGCCAGCCAGGACTATATAGTGAGAATGTATTTCAATACCTCTAGAACTAGTACTACTAATATTAATTTGAAAATAAGATGTTCTTGATATGTTAAGTTGATGCAAAAAAGTGTATATTATTTGAATCCTTTGGTTTATTTTTCAAGTTAACCAACATAGTGATGGACTTAATTATGATATTTTCAAGCATGTATGCATTATGCTTTCTTCTCTTAGTCTTCCTGACTGCCCTCTTCAACTGCTTTTTTAAACGATGTATTGTGCAGAAGTGAAAGACCACACAGATATTAAATCCATATGCCTATTTTCTGTAAGATTTTAGTAATTTTTCTTCCTTATGCCTGCTGGCAGCTTCTGAGAATGGACAAGTACTGTACTTTCATGGCCAAAGAAAAAAGGCTTCTTGATATTTCATTTTATACTGATATTGGTTTAAATAACCAGTTTGGAACTTACTGAGAATTGTTTTTTATTATTATAAAGGGTTTTTTTGTAGCATTAAAAAATACTTGATCTGCAGTTCTCAAATGAACCGTTAAGAAATTGTTTCTGTTAGGTCTTGGTGCTGAGTAACCTCTCACCTTTATTGGTTGTTTCGGGTCAAATGAACCCAAGCCCGAGAAGACACTTAAAATAGATGGTATTTGTTAAGAACAGCCAACTCGGTTACATTGGCAGTCCTCAGTCATTTCAGCTATAAAACTGCATAGTTCTTTTCAGCTTTTCTTTGCAGTGTTCATCTTACAGTTCCTTCCTCCTTTGATTTAGATCCTCCAGGCCCGATCGACAACACGAAGATTGCAGTCACTAAATGTGGTAACGTGACGCTCAAGCAAGGTAACTTTGTTCCGTACACACACACACACACACACACACACACACACACACACACACACACACACACACACACACGGTATCATGCAGCCCACACTGGCTTTGAATAACCTACGCAGCCGAGAATGGGTTTAACTTGTGATCCTCCTGTCTCTACCTCCCAAGTGTGGGGGTCGCAGGCATGCACCGTCATGCTTTAGAAACCTTTACTTTTGACAATTTCTGATTTAAGTCCTAACCAGCTATCATGCTATTTTTTTATTAACCTAATTCAAGGATATTCAGGTTTAGAGTAGACCACAGGGTGTGAAAGCAGTGTTATTTGTGGGAGGTTTTAGAGTTGCAGGTAGGAGCTAGGGGTATGGGTCTCTAGACATGTAAAAACATTACACGTTGTTCTTGTTCTGCAATATAGACACTCATGTCTGTAAACACTCTTCTTCCCACACATTTCAGGTGCAGACTCTGGTCAAATCTCAGAAGAAACTTGGAATTTCCTGCAGTCCATATATGGTGGAGGGCCTGAAGTCATCCTCCGGCCTCCAGTTGTTCACGTTGACCCTGATGTAGCACAGGCAGAGGAAAAGATTGAAGTGGACACTCGATCTCTGTAGTTTTGAGGGCACAGAGCTCTAACAACGCACACACATTCGAAACATTCCTTAAAGCATGTCTGTCTCTTTGATTTTCATCTTGTGTCACATTTATTTCTTTGTACTGGGCATTATGGGCGGGTATGTGAAAATGTGTAATATAAGTTGGTAATATTTAATGTTAATTACCATAATGTCTTTCAGTGAACTGTTTTGAAAGGAAAGGGACACTTGGTAATTAGGTTCTCTGACCTTTGTCCCACACGCAGATCCAGGTAACCTCCTTAGCACTGTAAATACTTCTTGAAAATTTTTTCATTGCCCTAAGTCATCATAACTGGCCAGTCTTTTCAGTTCTCAAAAAAAAACTAATTTAATTATATAATTTTGACATGGCTTTGCATAGTAAGGAGCCTATTTTTAATTTAGAGTAGTGGTCAGAAAACTGTTAATTTCCTAAAGCTCAGGAAACATTAGGGTGTTACTTATTTTGCACTGCAGCATAAAATATTACATATTGAAATTTATAAAATGTCTTTTGAATGTAACAGGATGTACTTAGTTTGAGTGGAATTTGTCACCAGATTATCAGTAACTTATTGCCTCTTATAATGTAAAATGTTAAACTTTAATTCTATAGACCTGAATGGTATTCATTAATGTCAGTAACTAAAAAATAAATCTTAGTTTTAGGACACTTTTTATTTTGAGAGCATGAAGTATGGAATGTGTCAAATGAGATTGTTGATAAAGCTGAAACAACTTGCAAAATGATTTTTTAATGAAATGCATAAAGTGTTTCTGAATCCTAGAGTATGCACTGCTGTTTGCTTGATTATGTGATGTCAAAAGCTTAACTATATTCCAAGTCCAGACATGCCAGGTGACACTGAGGATGTGGAATGGCTTTGTTTCTGTGTGGGGTAGCCTCACCATCTAAAAGCAATGCTGTTAAAACTCACTCAATAAAAATGATTTTAAGATGTATAAACTGAATGTGAAATTTATGGGATAGACTTTAAAATAAGGGCATGAAGTTATGTCTTATTGAAAGCATGCAACAAAGTTCTTTGCTATAGTCAAGTTTATTAAACCAGTTCAGGATGGGCAGCACGGTGGTTTGCGTCTGTCTTCCAGTACTCAGGAGGCTCAGGCAGGCAGCCAGTGTGGGCTGTGGAACAAGGCTGACTGAAATAGCAAACTATAAACAATCTATCAGTTGTGGGTTAAGGAAGGGTAAGTTCTAATTCTAGCACTTTTTTCCTTCAGTGTAGACTCTTAGCATGTGGAATGTTATCATGTTCTGATGTGGATAACAAGTGTCTCTTGTTGAAGTACCACCCAACTGGGCATGTCCATGAAATGTGATGTGGGTGTCATACAGGGTGCCAGCATCACCCATGGGCTACCATTGATAGGTGCATTCTGAGTGGGCTGAGAGGTGTGAGACCAGTGGGAGGGAGCAGGTCACTCGGGGTATGCCTTGGAATGCCGTAGCCCCTTTATTTCTGAGGCTCAACAGTTTTTCTCAGCCATTATGTTTCTGCCTTGTCACAGGTCTAAAAACAGTGGAGCTGACTACCACGATGTATTTATCATGGAGTTACACAGGCCAACCCTAGAATTCTTCAATCTGAGTGGGGAATATTCTTCAGCATTTCAAACCAGTACTAGGTGCTTTCAACGTGTCCCCCCCCCCAAGGGTCCAAGAATCCTGAAGGAAGAACCCAGACTGGAACAGTATGTATAAACAAAGAACATTTATTCTGTAGAAACTACAGCATGTGAGGTTGACCACTTGTACAGAATGGTGATCCTGAAAGGAGCTGGCAGGTTCCTTTTAAGCACAGCTAGGGGAATCCAGGAACAGTTAGGTTATCTCAAACATGATTGGCCAAGAAGGCAACAGTTACACTAGCGTACTTTTGATGGCCTGAGGTTAGTTTTACCATCATTGGATGTACTCGGCAAGTCAGGGGTCTACAGAATTGTCCTTATGTGGTCATTGCTTTGAGACACTGGGGGTGGGGGGAACAGGCCTTGTGTCTCTCCCTAGTCCCTGCTGTCAGGGGTGTTGTTGATTAATAGCCCTGTGTTTAAGACACTGAAACTTAGGCCTGACTTGTAAAATGGAGGAAGTTTAGACCTCTCATACCCCTCTTGAGATTGGCTCCACTTCGAATCTTTGAGACAGGCCAAGGGGCTGGTATTGGGACCTGAGGATCATTAGCTGAGCTGTAGAAATCCGTTCTTTAATGAGAATGCAGGGGCCACATATTAAAATGAGCAGTAGCAAGATCATGGGTCCGACTATTGCAGAAAGGTGAGCCAGGGGAGAGGGATCAATTAAACAATGACTCAAAGTGTTGACCCTGTTGCTGGCCAGTTCATCTTCTGTAGTCTTTTCTCAACCAGTCAGAGTTCGCTAACAACTCCAGTGTGGTTAGCATAAAAGCAGCATTTCCCACCAGGGCTGCTAGAGAAAGAAATCTAGGCCACGGACTCTGTAAAGCTGCTTCAGCTAGGAAGAACGGGAGGCTCTAGGTGAGCAGTGGATTTTCTTAGTTCTAAAAGGTCCTTGTCAATGGCCTCTCTTGGCAATAGTTTTTGTCCTGTGATATGAGGGCTGAAGCTCCCAGACCCGTTGAACAGGCCATCCTTAGACCCAGTAAAGTTGAGACCAGAACAACAGCATTTCCACAGCCTGTTTATGTCTGGTCAGAGAAGAGGGAAGAAGTCATGTTTCTATTTCCTCATCAGTGTAATAAAAGAATGCGAGATGTGGACTGAACCAAGACCCAGAATTATCTGAGAGTGAACACGGGGAGCCTGAGGAGTAGGACTGCCAGGCATTGTCAGGGGTTACCAGATAGACGGCCTGACTACCTTTGGGGATGATGGTCTCATTACAAAGGTCAACAGTCAGGTGTTTACGACCATGTAGGTTGCCTTTAGGATGTCCCACGGAGTGGATAGGGTCAGGGGAGCGAGAACAGGAACCTCAGACCCAGGATGGGTCAGGGGGACCATTGTGGCAGGAATTTGTGGCCTTTGAGGGGAAACCTGTGCTTGGGATGCCAACTGTTGGATGGGGTTGGGCCCCAGCAGGATTCCCTTTGGGTTAAGTTTGGACAACACGCTGCAATATAAATGCCCATCCATAATCAGACTGTTTTTGAATATAGCCTTAGCCCCCTGGTCTTTACCCCTCCCATTGTGGGGTATCTTTTCCTTTGTGTGTGACCTGAATCATAAGTGGGTTACAGGTAAGGGAAAGAAAGGTTCTTGTGTAAACTTTGGTGACTGTTATAAGGTCGCTTTTTACAGGTGGGTCCCATGGATAGTCCTGGTTGACTCACAGCCCCATTTTGCACAGTAATGACCCTGTGAACCGCCACAATTGTTGGCTTGGGATCAGGACCGCCCAAGTGTCCTGTCTCAATAGGCACATTGGTCTTTGTGAAGGTGTGGCATGATCTCGTGGCCAGGTTGCCCGCAGGAGCAAGGCCACTGTAGTGGAATCTGCCTGCCTCATGGTCTTGGTCTGGGATCGGGTGTGAGGGGGACTCACCACACCTTATTACCACCCCCTGCTGAGTCCTGGGGCTGTTCATGGCAGCTATCTGTGGGCTCAGCGCAGGAAGGCAGGTACAGCTCTCCCACAGTTCTGCTGCTTTCACCTGCGGCACGAAGAGCTTCACCCAAGAAGGGGGTGGCGCTCTGGTGGGACCTGCTTGGGATGCCCAGGCTTTCCATACAGATGGGAGAGAGGTGGAAGTTGCCCCTTTCTGGGCACCCTACACTGAAGGTCAGTCACTCATTCCTGCAGAAGAGTTTCCCCGGCAGTACAAGCAGCCCAAGATCCCACATCTGGTGTTTCAAGTCCTTGAAATGTGACTTGAGTAGGTCCAGCGGGGTGGAGCTCGCTGCCTGTCCCATGGTAATATGCTTTAAGTAAAAGACGGGCCGGGTATCGGTGGCGCACACCTTTAATTCTAGCACTTGGGAGGCAGAGGCAGACAGATCTCTGTGAGTTTGAGGCCAGCCTGGTGTACAGGAGCAAGTTCCAGGGCAGCCTCCAAAGAGAAACTCTGTCTCGAAAAACCAAAAATAAATAAATAAAAGATGAACAAAACACACACCCACACACAGAAAAACCCACTGGAGTCTAGAAAAAAGACAAACACATCCACGGACAGACGAACTGGAGTCTGGAAAATACCAGAAAGACACAGGCAGTGATCCCACAACTGGGCTCTGTCAGACGGGAGTGACCCATCGGTGTCTACCCAAACCAAAGTCTAAGTGGAGCTTTCCATCTCTGACAGACTGGAGCTCTCCAGTCCCACCAGAGGGGAGCCTTACGGCTCCAAAAGGGGGTGGGGATGGGGATCCAGAGTGTCCTTGGAACCCCCACCCTGGCTGTAGGCCTGTAGTGGGGTCTGGCCTTGCCAGAGAACCTTAAGAGTCACAGCTTTTGTGCGTGGTTCCAGGTGCAGACATGATTGCTTTAAGCATGCTCTCTGGCCACAGAGCATCGGAAGGGCAGAGAGTGCATCTTGTGGAGCAGGAACGCGGTGGCCTTACAGGTCCAGCTGCTGGAAGATTGCAGGTGCCATCATCAGCTACAATATAATTGGCACTCTGTATTGGGGAAGATGTAACTTTGAGTTGAATTGGAAACTAAACAAATACATGGCCACTTCGATGATTTAATAAGTTAGTAGCAATTGAAAAGAAACCACACGGGGGCTGGAGAGATGGCTCAGAGGTTAAGAGCACTGGCTGCTCTTCCAGAGGTCCTGAGTTCAATTCCCAGCAACCACATGGTGGCTCACAACCATCTGTAACGAGATCTGGTGCCCTCTTCTGGCCTGCAGGGTTACATGCAAAGAGAACACTGTATACATAATAAATCTTAAAAAAACAAACCAAATAACCACAGGTACCCACTTGCTTGGAAAGCAAAAACAAAGGCACTGAGCAGTACTGTTCCAAAGAGCCCCAATTAACAGATGCCACCGGTGGGCCTGGTAGTTTTGGAACATAATCTAATAGCCAGAGCTCGGAAGTGACGGTGTAGGGTGATAGCGATGCGGAGAAAATGCTTGTGTCCACTACTGAAGGTGGGCATTACTTTCCTGCGCTCCCGATATGGTATGTAATTAAAGGCAGGTGTCAGGACTCACCCGTGAGCTTCAGCAGACTAAAAGCACACGCTGAGCCACAGAAGCCATCATTTTCTTAAAAAAACAAACAAAAAACTATTCGTTGAGCCATACTGGGAGCTAGACACGACTGTCGGGGGGAAAAGGAGGAAAGTTAAGACGTCCTGCCCGTGGAGATACTACATTCTCGGTGGCGAGAAACAACGGGGACGAGCGCGGTTTAAAGGACGCAGGGTAGGAGCGGGAGTGACGGGGAGCTCTGGGACGGCGGGGAAGGGTCCTGCCCTAGGCTGGAGGTGGGCACCGCTGTGCTGGGGCTGCTCTCGGTCCCCGGGGCCCGCCGAGCTCCCGCAGGAGCGCTGCCCGTGCCCCCGCGCTGGGAGCCGGCCGGGTGTGCCCGCTCGCTCGCCCGCCCTCCGGCTATCCCGCCGGCTCGCCCGCTGCCCCTCTCCCGCTGTCCCGCTGTCCCGCCCGCCCGCAAGAACGAGACCGCTGCACTCCCCGCGGCCACCGGCAGGCGGCGCCGCGCGCGCCCGGCACTGCCCCACCCGCCCACCACGCGTCCTCTCGCCCGAGGAAGGAGGGGACCGGAAGGAGCCGCCGCGGCTGCGGGAAGTGGAGGAGCGGGAGGCGGGGACCCACCTGGAAGCGCCGCGGCGCCGCTGTGGAGCTTCCTGCGGCGGAGGGCGCTCGAGCCAGCGCGCGGCGGGGGCCCGAGGGCGGCCACGCGGGCGGCGCCTCCCCGAGCGGCCCGGCGCGGCGCGAGAGGTGAGCGGGCTTCCCCGTCCCCCACGGGGGGCGTCCGGCGCAGGGGCCGGCGGGGAGCGCGGGGCGAGCGCGCGCGGCCGGAGCCCGGGGCCCCGGAGGGGAAGGGAGCGAGGGGAGGGGGCGGCCGAGGCGGCGGCGGCCCCACGTGGGCCGGGCGCGCGCGTGCGCGGGCCGAGGGGGCGGGGAGGCGAGCGGAGACGCCGGGGCGCGCGGCCCGCGGCCCACGTGACGGTCACGTGTCGCCCCCCCCCTCCGCGCGCGCGGGCGAGCCGGGGTGGAAAGGCCGGCTGAGGTCGAGCCGGGTTCCGGGCGCGGCTGGGGGTGGTGGTGGTGGTGGTGGGGGCGCCCAGCTCGGCTTCCGGCCCTCGGCCTCCCGCGGGGGCGACGCGGAGGAGGAGACGCCCCGGAGGGCGGGGAAGGCCCGGCCCCGCCTCCCTCCCGCCCGCGCCCCCCGGAGTCGCCGCCGTCGCCGGTGGTCGCCCCCCGCCGGCCGCCATGTTGCCCCCAGAGCGCGCCCGCGGGCCCGTCTCGCGAGATCTCCCGGCTCTCGCGGGACCTCGCCGGCCGAGCGTTTTCGCTGGACGGCGGCGCCCCGGGTTCCGGGGGCCCTGGGACCTGCGGCTCGGTTCCCGGCAGGCAAGTTGTCAGGGCGGGCGGGCCGCGCGCCTCCCCTCCCCGGCCGCTCGGCAGCAGCGGCGGCGGTGGGGCCTGTGCTCCGCTCGCCCGCTCCGGGCTGACACTGCCTCCCGTCTGCCCAGGGCCCCTTCCCCAAAGCAGCGCAGCCCCGCGCCCCCGTCCGCCCCCCGTGCCCGGGCGCCACTCCCTCCTCCCTCACGCCCTGCTCGCCACTGAGAAGCCGTCGGTGCCCCGGCGGTTGGCAGCGCCCGCCGCCCCCGTCCTCCCCGTCGGGAGGGCTTGGCTTAGCGCGGCCCCGGGTCACCGTCCTGACGGCCCCGCCGCGGCCGCTGCAGGTCGCCGCTCTCGTTAGAGTCCCGCAAACCCTCGCTCCCTCGAGCTGGAGGTGGTGTTCTCACGAGTGAGTCACTCTCTCCACCTGCCGAGTCTCCCCTGAGCGACTTTACTCCGTTTTCACTCGTCTGTATGCAGAAGCGAGCAAGTTGCACAGCCGGGAAGCCAGATGATTCATTCACGGGTGTTTGTTTTGGTTTCCCCCCTTTTCCTCTTTGGGAACGGGCTCATTATGTAGCCCCCGGTAGTCTAGAGCTGTACCTCTGACGAGGTAGACCCAGAACCCGCGGCAGCCTCCCCTCCCTGTCTGTGAACAAGACGACGGACGGGGCTGGTGGTAGAGGGGTTGGTAAGCTGCTCAGTACATGTGGGGTCGCACTCGAGGTGCGGTAGTAAGCACTGTTAGCCACTAAGCCACCTGTGAGATTTTGTTACTTTTTTTTTTTCCAAACAGGGCCTCACTCTGTAGCCCCGTATTCCCTGGACCTCCCTCTTGTAGATCACAATGGCTTCCAACTCACAGAAGTCCTCCTGCCTCTGCCTGCTTGGGATTAAAGGTGTGTGTCACCACCACCTGGCTCATACCTCCTTTTTTTTTTAACTACAAAAGTATACTTATGGGCTTTCACTGAAAGGTAGAATAAACACAGTTCACCTAACCCTCACCTTTTTTACCCGTCCCTGACCTGACTGTTATGTGGTCCTTGCTTTTGTTTGTCTTGGCAAAGTTGGAGGGCTGGGGGTTTTTGTTTCTAGTTTTTCAAGACAGGGTTTCTCTGTGTAGCCCTGGATGACCTGGAACTTACCCTGCAAATCAGGCTGGACTCCCCAACTCAACAAAATCCGCCTGCCTCTGCCTCCTGAGTGCTGGGATTACAGGTGTGTGTCACCACCGCCACCGGGCCCACAGCATTAACAAACAGCAAACTACCACATAAAAGTATTTAGTGTACTCTTTCTTAAGTTTGGATATTAGGTGGTATGGCCTGAACATTTCTCCAATAATAGGACTACTTTTTGTAGTAGAGATGTTCTAGTGTGCTGGTAGCGTTACACAAGTCTTTGTAAAACAAAGATTTAAGGAAATTATCAGTTGAGATAATTATATGTATTCTAAACTAAAAACAAGTCAGTGCATTAGGGTTTTCTAGAAGTTTAAGTTTACTAGCTCAATTAAAGTAATAGTTCTTGTAGAAAAATGTGTATTTTAAGTGTATGTACCTCTTTGTATGTGTATGAAGAAGGCTGAGAACGTCAGAAGAGGGTGTCACAGCCCCTGAAGTTAGAGGTGGTTGTGAGCCACCATGAAGGTTTCTGGGAGAGCGTAAGTGCTCTTAACTGCTAGCTGTCTCTTGAAGCCCCCAGAGTAAACAGTTCTGACCCTGCAATTTAGGGAACTCACTAGAATGAGAGACCTCAGTAGTTGATACTAACATCTACTTAAACTAAAAGATGCTAAGTATCTGTTGTTTTGTCATTATTGTTCTGAAAAAACTTAGCAGCAGTAGAGTTCTATTGTAAATTTAAAAAAAATAGGTAACAGCTCAGGCTTTACTGGAATTTAAGAACCTCTTGCCCTAGTCTCTGGAATTCTGAGACAGCAGGCATCCATTACTAAAGATAAATTCTACGTTTATCAAACCGGTTACAATAAAAAATAATCGTACACAACTCAAGTGGTGTTCTTATTTGGTTCTTAAAGTCAGTCTAGTGCAGGTTGGCGTGCTGAGGAATAGACCTGTTGAGTTATGTAGTTGACTGACGTGGGACTGTAGAGGTTGAGAAAGGGAGGCATGGAGATAGGCAGTAGCCAGAACCCAGCCATGGGCAGGCTCTGAATAGAGGGGGGGAGCGGGAATTGACACATTCTTCCTTTTGGGGGGGGTGGAGTTGTTTGTTTACCTAGGGAAAGGTTCTCAGTGTGTAGCTAGCTTGGCAGTTATGTGGCTTTGAACTCATGGCAATATTTCCACCTCTGCGCCTGCCTTCAAAGGGTTGTGAATGCAGGTTGTAGTACTAGTCCCAGATCCTAAATGTTTCATTGACAGTTCTTCAATTCACCTTCAAATTATACTAGGTATCATTTGTAATAAAGACCAGTAGATAAAGTGGATATTTAATTGAAATTTTCTGAAGTATTTAGTTAGGTCGACTTGATCTGGATGTGGTAGCTCATGCTTGTGATCCCAGCACTCAAGAGGGTGAGGAAGATGGGATCACTGAGTTTGACACCAGCTTGGACACAGTGATTTTGAGGCCATTTTGGGTGACAGAGTAGAACCCCCATTCTTGAAATACCTAGAGGAAAAAAGAGAAGGCAGCAATGCCTTTGAAATTCACACTTGTACCATGGCTTTTGCAAAGCTATCCTCCTAAATTTAGCATAATAAGGAGTGGTCTATCCTGTGGGTGTGTGTGGGTTGGAGAATAAGAAATCTCCTTCAGTGGTGGGGCATCCTAGGGTGATGTGCATGTTTAGTCCCAGGATTTGGGAGACTTCGAGGTGAATCTCTGCATTTGAGGTTATCCTGGTCAACAGTGAGTTCTAAGACAGCCAGGGCCATACAGAGAAACCCTTCCTCAAAAAACCCTTAATAAGTAAGAAGAATAAGTCGGTTGCAACTGTTGTCGTACAAACCTTTTGGTGGTGAATTTTGTAAATTACCAGTCTTACAGGTGATTTATTTTGCAGTTGAGAAAGTTTAAGGAAGAGGAGAAAAGTATTTTACATAGAACTGTTGTTCGTGTGGGTTGTAGTAAAGTAATGTCCAGAAGTCATCAGTGAAAACGCATTGCGGGGGCTTTAAAAAGAAAACTGATTTCAAGTAACAATGGAGTTAGGCACTAGACTGTAAGTTACAGTTGGATATTATATGTTTGGCAGCACTGAGTATAATTGTGATACGTTTTTGGTATAATTTTCTGTAATTAGTACTCTGGTAACCACTGTCATACTAGAAAAGAAGCATGTGTGTGTATCAGTCAGCATTGCAAAGTCCAGAAGGTGTGTCTGGACTTGGCATTTTTGTTTGATGGGAAGGCACTTTACCTTTCTGCTTTCTCCTCAAGTAGTCATTCTTCATGTAGTGTTGTATAATAATTTCTATCTTGTCAGATAGGTGAGTTCCGTAACTTGCCCTGAGGACAGTATTGTTGCCTGACAGGTCAAGCTAGTCATTTATTCCTCCTCCCCTTTCTGTAGTGCTGGGAACTGAGTCTAGGACTTCACACGTGCTGGATGAGTATCCCACTGCTTAGCTCTGCTCCCAGCCTCTTCCTCTTCCTCCCCAAGTCTTCTGAGGAAGGCCCCGAGCCCTTTTTCCTCCAGTGAACGGTGATGGTCTGCTGGTGGGTCCCACGTGTATCTTCTATATTATTTTGGGTTTCTCTGAGTAGTCCTGTGTCTTTTATTGTTTGAAATTAGTGTTCTTACATGTTAAGAGTCCTTCATGTAATGGCTATTGAGCAATAGTGAGCTCAGTCATTTGTAGTATAGCACAGATTGTGGGCCTTAAACCATTGGTGACCCAAGTGTCTGGCACATCGTTTCATGGGAGAGGAGCCTTGTGTGCGGAAGTTAGAGGACAGCTGCCATTTGGTTCAGAGTGAATTCGGGCTGTCGATGGCAGGTGCTTTTTGTCTGATGTGCATTCTTGATGTCCAGCTAGTTGTCTTTTAGCTGCCTGGAAGTTCAAGGAGATAGACCTCTTGTGCTTTCCTTTTCCCTTCCTCGTCCCTTAGTGCTGAAGGTCAGACTTTGGGCCTTGTACACGTTAGTTCTGTACCGTTCAACTAATTTATGTGCCAAGCAGTATGACGTATGCAGAGGCAGGCGGATCTCTGAGAGTTCAAGGCCAGCCTGGCCTACTGAGCCAGTTCCAGGACAGCCAGGGCTGCACATAGAAACCCTGTCTAGAAACAAACAGACAAAAAAAAAATCAAGTGTATGTTCCTCATAAAAGAAGTGAAATAATGCTTTGGGTTTGTGTGGATATATTGCTTGTCAAGATTGCTTTCTTGGGAAAGATTGAGTTTTGGGAAACTACCTTGCTGACATCTCTTTGAGGACTTTGTGAATACCTCAGGAACCCGGGACAGATGGCTAGGTGGGGTGCTATTTAACATGCCAGAGCACACCTGCCCCACCAGGTCCTTCAGCACCCCACGGTCCCTACCTGTGCAGACTCTGGCTGGCATACGCTACCCCTACCCTGAATTTCTCTAACCCAAGGAGTGGGCTGCCCGTCCTTCCCTTCTATAAGTCTCTGGTCCTTTGTCTACCCTTGGTCCTCTCGGTGTCCTGACACCCCACCGCCTTGCTTGGCCTGGCTCACGGACATGCTGACCCTGAACTCTCCTCGATGTCCCTGCCTGTGAGTGACTTTTGCCTTTTATCTGTAATGAACTTTTGCTTTAGCACACCTAGGAGTAGTAATGTCCTTCCTTTATTTCTTTTTTCACCTCCAAATCCCACAAGTGCACTGTCCCTCGGGCCTTTCCTCTCTCCCTCTCTTTCCAGGGTCATGTACCCCAGGCTGGCCTCAAACTTACCACAGAGGTTAAGGTTGGCTGTAGGTTGTTTTGAACCTCCTGCCTCCACCTCCCAGAGGTTGGGTTATGAGCCTGTGCCTCACACGAGGCTGTAACAGTCTTCTGTACTGCCTACCCTCCTCCAGACCTGCGCCTCCCCACTGCCCAGCCTCGCACGTGCTAGGCAAGCGCTCTGCCACACACCTCAAGTTCTTAGCTGAACTATTTGCACTAAGTATAAGCTTCTGTGGTGTCTTTACAGTGAGTTTCTTTCCTTGGGAAGACATTTTGTTTTTTCCCTGCCCTGTCTTTTTGTAAAGGCCATTTTAGTGTGATGCACATTGAACGTTTTCACACGTGCTCAGCTGGGTGACTTTGGACAGACTGGGCATGCTGGCAGTTCTCACTGAGAAAGAAGCAGGGTTTGAAACCCCAGAAACTCTTGCACCCTTCCCCCTGGCTATTAGTCATCCTTTCCTTCTCCCGGCGAGACTGTAATTTTGATGTCCAGGACCACAGTGTCTTGTTTACTCCCCAGCAAACAATGTGTGCTTCATTGTGTTTGGCTGCTTGTGCTCAGCACTGAGCTCTTTCGCCTAGTCGTCACACAGTTTGTAGCCTGAGATGGGCATCTCCACACTGACTTGGATGTTTTTCTCCCTGCGGTCAAGTTTTCAGGAAGCAGGGGGGGTGGCAAAGACAAGCTGCCTACGTTTGGGCTGGTGGACATGTTTGTTTTAATGTAGCTGAAGTAAACAGCGTCTTCGGTGTCTGTCATGGGCTGCCTTACATCAGTGCAGTGCTTCAGCCACGCCCCAACTTCATTTTGCTCTGGAGACTGGAGTCCAGCATTCCTGCCCAGCAGTGGCTCGCTTTGCATTCTTGGAATTCCTCAGGTAGTGATTCCTGTGCCAGTTTGGGGGGGCGGGGTTGCTTGTGAGTCTTCAGTTATTATAAAAGACTATTGAGAGATTCCACCAAGAAAAACTCCTAATTTAAATTAAAGCTGTTACGCATTCAGAGATATTTATGTACATGGTAGTGTGCAGATTATAAAGTCACCTTGTGAGCTACTATGCAAATGTGGATCATGGGAGACCCTTACCAAGTTCGTCTCTTTCAGGCTGCCTTCTGATGTAAGTGCAACTTTCTTAGCAGAAACTATTCTCTGTATTTTTCTACCACTTTACTTTCTTAATTTTAAGGTCATTATGCAAGATTCATTCCTGTGTTTTCGCACATAATTTATGCACTCTTACTTAGCCGCTGAGCTCTCTCCATCTCTGTCTGGTTTTGAAGGAACGTTTAGGAGAACATTATGTTATGGATAACAGAGGACAGAGCGACATGTGCGTGTTAGACAGTTGTCTTTCAGTCTCACTAAGTGTGTGTGTTTCTGTGTTGCTAGTGATGAAATCCTTTCCTTGAGCAATAGTCTTCTAGTCAGCGCAGGGGAGGCCCATCTTTCCAGGCCAGCCTCACACTCATGGTGTCTCTGAGGGTGACTCTGAACTCCTTCAGACCCTCCTGCTCCCACCTCTCAGGCGTTGGGTTCCATATATGTACTATCACGTGTGGGCCACAAGGGCTAGTGTTGGTGAACTAGTCACAGAGTTTTCCTGCTGGACCTTAGATACCTGCATACCTTTCTTTCTGTTAGCTGACTGCGACTAAGAAGCTTTTGATTAATTTGTAACTGTAAGGCACAGCTTCTCAAAATTCGCTATGCTTCATAAATCACTTTAAAGGTTGCTTTGTCTTACTTGGTTTTGTTTTTAGGATGGAATTTCATGATATAGTCCCAGATGTTCCTGAACAGAAACTCTCTGCCCTGCCTACTGACTGTGGTACCCCGAAGCACCGTCCTGCTTGCTTGCACAGGCTTTGTTTTGCTTTTTGAGACAAGGTCCCTCTAGGCACCAAGACTGGCCTCAAGCTTGTCATCATCGTCAGCCTCCCATGTGCCTCGCTGAGATGACAGCCGTGCCACCAACCCATGCCACGCCTGACTCTACACTTGTGACTCCTGAGTTTTTATGGCTCTGCTGTCAGTGCTCTGAGGTAGAGAGGCAGAAACAGTTCCCACATGGTTCCCTCAGCAGCCTGAGGGACTCTCCCAGAATTTCAGGGGTCTTGCTTGACTCTTGTTGAACTAGGATTTGTGGCTTTGACCCTGAAGAATTTCAGGACTAGCCAGCTAATGAAGCAGAGTTGTGAATTTTATTAGAGATGGTTTAATACTTGCCTCCGCATGAGAGACAGGCCGGAAGGCCTACTGGAGCGGAGGGCGCACATGGGTGTGGGGTGGGCTTCTTCAAGAGGAGTTGCTGGTTTTTGTAGATTTTACCTAATAGGATTATGATTGATAAAGTACAAGTCTAGTCCATGGGGTTACAAGAAAATAGAATATCTTTGCGGTTAAGTTTTTTTTTTTTAAGAAAAAATTACTTTATTTTGGAGGCCAAAGAGGGGTCAGATCCCCTGAAGCTAGAGTTATGAGGTGTCATGTTGGTGCTAGGAATTGAACCTAGGTCTTTGGAAGAGCAGCTGGTACTCTTAACTGGTGAGATCTCTGTCTCTAGACCCTGTTGTAAACTGTTCTTTAGATTATCTAGCCCGGTCTGGGGAAAGGAGTGAGGCCTTGCCCAAGGTCCTGGATGTTGAGGCCTCAAGCTTAGGCCGTTGCTACATCAGCATAAAATGTCTGTATTTGAAAGATGTGCTGGCAGCCTCTGTAGCGAATGTTAGTGACTGGACCCTGTTCTTGCCATTGTCCCCATGATTCCCATCTTCTGTCCTGCTGCAGTGCAGGAGGCTCCTTGACACTGAAGAATTTGAAGAGTATGTTTGGCATAATTTTGAGATGTTAGTTTGTGGATTAAATAACAATACATTACTAATAAGAATTAACAGCATTTGCTAAGTTTTTATTTTTGCTGGTAATTTAAAAGTTAAAAAGAATTGGGATTGAGAAATAGCTCTGAGGTTGAGAGCTGTTGCTCTTGCAGAGGGCCTGGGTTCTGTTCCCATCATCTATATGGTGGTTCACAACCACTTGGCGCTACATTTTCAGGGGACCTGGCACCCTCTTCTGAACTCTGCAGGCACTAGGCAAAAACACTCATACAAAATAAATAAAGCTTTTCTTTTTTTTCTTTTTTTTCCTTTGGTTTTTCGAGACAGGGTTTCTCTGTATTATTTTGGAGGCTGTCCTGGAACTCACTCTGTAGACCAGGCTGGCCTGGAACTTATGTTTAACCTTTACACGTGTGTTTGTGTGTTTGCCTGCATGTATGTCTGTGTGTAGCTTGTGCATGTAACACCTGCAGAGACTGGAAGAGGACATCAGATCCCCTAGGGCTGATGTAACAGAGGGCTGTAAGCTGCCATGTGGGTTATACTGCTGAGACATCTCTCCAGCCCCAAATAAAGCTTTATGAAAGAGTTTATAAGAATTGCGGTATAGCATGGGTTCTGACCACTGAAGAAGAGCAATGAGAGACTTGAAATTTGCCATTATTGAGCACCTGTCTGTGGGCCGGTGGCCCCTTTTTGTAGTCATGGTTTGGGATGGTATAATAGAAAGAACATGCGCATGAAACATGACTTTAAATTATGACTAACCGTTATTAGCTCAGTAAGTTTAATGAGTTCTTTTACCTCTACTCTGTATTTTCCTTATAAATAAACCTGGTGCATTCCAGTCAGAATCTCTAAAGGGTCTTGCTGGCTCTTCTTACTAATGAAGAAATGGGAGGTCAGGGTTTGTCACAAAGTGGAGTAACTTGTGTGACTCCAAAGCCTATGTTCTTCCATGGCTCACAGCTGTTAACTGAAGTGTTGGAGTTCTCAGAAAAGTAGGTTTAAGAAAACTCAGAAAAGTGATAGACAATGGCCATGACTAGTATAAGCTGTCAGTACTGATAGAGAGCCCTTGACAATACGGTGTTACTGAAATGTCAACAGATTGCTATTGAGATTTGAGAAGCGAGCGAGTAATCTAAAATTATAATTTCCTTGGGTGTGGTGGCGCTGCACACCTTTGGTCCCAACACTTGGGAAGCAGAGGCAGGTGGATCTCATCTGCATAAGAAGTTGCAGGCAAAACCACAAAACACTACTTCCCTACCCAAACAAATGAAGTGCTAGGCTGACCCAATAGGATTCCATGTTGGCTGTTGAACGTTTGCAGTGTGAAAGGTGTTTTAGGGAAGGTGAGCTTGGGAGAGCTGGACCCCAGTTTAGTTTACAGTACCAGCATCAGGCTGCATGACATCATAGACACACATAGAATTAAGAAGTTGAAATAGTGGTTTTTGCCTCTGTTACTTTGTTTTTTTAAGGGAGGATATTGATGTGTCAAAAGAACGATTGAGTGTGGAGAGGAGAGGAGGCCTGATAGGGACAATTGTTTCCATAGAGCAGATTAGATTCCGGGGACTGCTAGCTGTTTTCCCTACGCAATATGGTTTTTTTTTAAGTCCCATTAAGACAAATACAATCAAGGGACTGGAGTGAGGGCTTAATGGTTAAGAGTGTCTACTGATCTTACGGAGGATCCAAGGTCAGTTTCCAGCACTGATGTCAGGTGTTCACAACTGTCTGCAACTCTAACTTCAGGGGCTTTGATGCCTGTGACCTCTTCAGGCATCTGGACTCATACACATACCTACAGGGTCTGTGTTTGAGATAGGGTCTCTCTATGTAGCCCCAGCTATCCTGGCTCTGTGTAGATCAGGCTAGCCTCAAACTCCTGCTTTAGAAGTGCTGGGATTAAAGGTGTGCACCACCATGCCTAGCCTTACCCACTGGTTTTCGTTTCTTTTTTTCTTTTTTTTTTTTCAAGACAGGGTTTCTCTGGCTTTGGAGCCTGTCCTGGAACTCATTGTGTAGACCAGGCTGGCCTCGAACTCACCTGTGTCCTGAGTGCTGGGATTAAAGGTATGCACCACCACTGCCCAGCTACCCTTGGGATTTTTAGTCCTGACATTTTTGGAGAGCGTGAGTCATTAACTTTGTTGATCTGTAATCTGTGTTTGTGAGCTTGGCTTGTGGCAAGGTTCGGGTTGTCTCTACTGATGTTTCTTTCTGTTGTAGCCGCTGCAGTGGTGTGTATGCGGGTGTTCTACCTCTTCATACCTGCTGCTACACTTGGTTTCACGGTTTAAAATGGCTGTTAGTTATTTAAACTGATCAAAACATGAAACAGAATGCCTTGTGGTTTAAGAAACGTCTGCAGTAGACAAAAGAAACTGACAGTCTTGAGTGCCTGTTCTGTGTGTGTACAGTGTGCACAGAAGACAGAGGCTAGCATCAGTTGTCTTCCAGAATCACTCTCTACCGAACTTACTACGATTTGTGAGACTGGCTCTTCTCTGGACCTACAGCTTACCTCTTAAACTATATTGGCTGGCCAGGAAGCCTCCTGTCTCTGCCTCTTTAGTGCTGGGCTTACAGGCATGTGACAGCATGCTTACCTTCTGTGTGGGCACTAGAATGAATTTACATCCTCATGTCTGCTTAGCAAGCCCTTTACTGATGGAACCTTCTCCACCCCTCCTGATTGTCTACTAGATCCAAGACCTTTTGTAACTTATTCATATGATAATTCCAAGCCATTTTGCTTTTTAAATCAAATGGCATTGGGCAGTGCCCTCTGTTTCCCTGTCACCGAGCAACTGTCAGAAAATAGTGGTTTACTACAGCCCTAAACAACCTTTAAAGGTTCCTTCTATTCATTTATTTATTTATTTATTTATTTATTTATTTTCGGTTTTTCGAAGCAGGGTTTCTCTGTATTGTTTTGGAGGCTGTCCTGGAACTCTGTAGACCAGGCTGGCCTCGAACTCACAGAGATCCGCCTACCTCTGCCTCCCGAGTGCTGGGATTAAAGGTGTGCACCACCACCACCCGACTAAAGGCTCCTTATAGAAAGCTTTGAATATTTACTTGGGGTTTCTGTGCCATGACTGATGTCAGTTTCTGTGAGTTTTACAGTGACTGAAGGTGTATCTCTGTGAGTGGGGCCCTACATTCAATGTCCTGCCCTGCACACTTACACTTGTGTTGGTAAACACAAGGAGATTATGATGAAAATCATCTGTTAGGTGAGCTTTATTCAATTATGAGTTATATGGCTATTGGCTGTGTGTTAAGTGTTAATGAATGAGTCAACAGCATACGTTATCTTTAAATAGAGATCCACATAAAATAAGAGTACGTGTTGATAGGTTAATGGATGTCTTGACTAAAGGTTGGCAGGAATTTAACACTATTTCATTAACTACCATCTTTATTGGAGTCAGGAGGCTAAAACAAAACCATAGCATGGGGGATTAAAACAAAAGACACTTTGCTCCCAGTTCTGGAGGCTGAGAAATAAAGTGTCAAAGCCTAGATAGAGTCAGTGTTGCATGCAACCCAGCTCCTTTCTAACATGTTAAGCTGTTACAGTTCATTTGTTGATTGGTACGGGGACATTTGAGTACTGAGAGGCCCGTGTCACCTTTCATAGAACTTTCTAGAAGAATTCTGAGCTTAGAGAAAGCAGCACCATGGTAAGGGAGAAAACTTGCTGGAGAAAGTAATATGGGTGTAGTTAAAGGTTAGGAAGTCATCTGGGGAAGGGAACCCACGGGAAAGTGGTGGCCTGTTTAGCTGGTATTTGAGAGACTGAACTTTGAAGTCTCCAGTTCCCCAACATTAAACCCATTCTGTTTTGGGTTACTTGCTAATTGATGTTGAACCTTGGTGGAGTTAACCTCTCATTGTGACTCAGCAGTAAACTAAGAATTCTAACAGTAATTGTGATGAATTCTAAATGAGGTATAGAATGTGCATGTATAATAAAGATGTTTAAAAATAATTGTGGGGGTGAGGCGGGCGCTACAGTTTGTGTATGGGGGTCAGTAATTATTTTTTTCAGAAGCTGGGCAGGATGAAACACGTGTAACCCTACCTGCCATTGAGGAGACAAGGAAAGAAGTGAGTCTGAGGTCAGCCTGGGTTACTAGGGAGACCCTGTCCCAGACCAGAGCAGCAGGTCTCTCACCGTGTGGCAGACAGCACACTGCCGTGCGTGTTGCCCAACAAGGATGAAGTTGGCTTGAGTAATTGGGTGTGTATGGGGTTACCAGTGGTACTTTGGATTGGCAGAATGGGTTAGCTGGAGAAGGCACCTGCTTCGAAGCTGCCATTGTCGTTCCGTCCCTGGACCCATGTGGTGGAAGAAGATGTGGCTGTTACACCTACACATGCACAGTCTTCAGCACATGGTCACTAGTGCTAGTTTGGAGTAGATGTTGTTTTGCAATGCAGGCATTCACATACATATGAGGGAAGGACCAGGACAGTTCTAGAACTGAAAGGAAGGTGGTTCTTGGAGTTTGTTGTGACTGGAAGGCAATGTACTTTGCTATATGGACCTGAGGCTCAGGAGGGAAATGTAAAGCTGTCATGTGGACTTGGAGGAGCCTAGCAGATGAGTCACGGTGTAGTTGGGAGAGTAGCCCTGAAAGAGCACTGCCCAGGTAGGAGAGTGAGTTTACAGTCTTGGATTAGCTCTCCAGCACATTAGTGGGTTCTGTTAGGCTTGCCTTTGAAATCTAAATTGACGTGGATAATTTCTTAGCCTCTCCTACTGCTTCTGGCCATTGCTTCTGTGGCAGTAGTGACTTTCTAAGCCATCTTTTATTTTTTCTACTCTTTTGGTGTGTACAGTTTGTTTTCCAGACCACAGTCTGAATGATTAAAATACTGAATTATGTTACTGTTCTCATGATCAGAGGTTTTCCAGTGGCTTCTGTCTTACTCAGGAAATCCCAAGTCCTTAACTCTGCACGATTGCAGTTGAAGTGTTGATTCTTCAGAGGGAACCTCGGTGGAATGCTGTTATTCTTGAGTCATTTCTTGTCTTATTTATTGTTGCTGTTGTTATTTGTAGAGAGACCATTTCAGGCCAGAACAACACATTTTAATTCAGTTTATGATTTAATGACAACATGCATAATATCTACCAGAACTATCTGGTAATGTATATCTTGTTTGCTTACATGCAGTTACAAGCTTTGTGAAAGCTCCACTGAAAACGTAGTTGTCCTGGTTAATTTGTTTTGTTGAATAGATGTAAGTGACAAAATTGAATTATGACATAGTCTACTTAAAACTTGTTATTCCTTCAACTGTGTATTACATTGTGCTGTATTAATGTATTATTGTTTTCCTATTAGGCATGAGTCTGAATTCATTCATACAGCAGCCAGTATAATATTTGAAAAGTTTTTAGTAGATTGTCTTCTTGATAATTCTGAAAGAGAATAAACAGACCTCTAAATTAACATTTGAGACATACAGAGACGTGTCAAATACAGAGTAAATCTCCACCATCGCCTACAAAGCTCTTTCTGGTTTGGTGTCTGGTGTACTGAAAGTTTATTTCATGATAGTTTACTCTTTGCCCTATGGGTTTCAGTCTTAAATGGCATCATTCTTCAATGGCTTACTTCATTTCAGGGCTTCTGTACATACGGTTTTACTACTCCAGACAACTTCTAAGATCTCATTAGATAACCTGGACTGGCCATGATCTCTTCTTCTCATGTCTCAGACTCCTGAGTGCTGGGACTATGGACATGTGCTGCCATACTTGGCTTTGTGGGCTTTTCTTTATATACACCTGTACTTCATATAAAAATTACAAAAATATCTTACAATTAAATTCCATATTTCTGGGGCCACAAACCTCTTGTTCTCTCTGTATTTCATTAGATGATTCTGACACTTAGGTGTGCTTGAAGACCTCTGGTTTTGTTGTGTAATCCAGATTTAGAGAGGTGGTTAGTTTTAATTTTCAATTTGGCACAAATGTAGAGTCACCTAGGAGAGTGCGTCTCTATAAAGGGTAGTCTTGATTGACTGTCAGGGATTGTCCTAACTGTGGATTGAGGTAAGAAAATCTCCTCAGAGTGAGTCGTCTCTGGTCCCTAGGTAGGGGATCCCGAACTGTGGGACTGGAGAAATGGAGTCGACAGAAGCAAGCGTCTCTGTTTCATGCTCTCTGCTCCTGACTGGGTCTGACCAGCTATTTCAGGTTCCTGCTGCCCTGGCTTCCCCCACTAGAATGGACTCCCGTGAGTTTGTTTATCTCCCCTGAATTAGTTTTGCCAGAATATTTTTATTACAGCAAAAGAAACTACTGACAGTTAATAACTGGGGAGGCTTGGGCTGGAAAGGTCAGGTAGTTTGTATCCCTATTAAAACACATAGGTCTTGAATATTTGTGATACATAATCTTATGTAAGATTTAAAAATGATGAAAAGCAATTGGATGTTGAATGTCTAATTAATGGTTACCTTTAGGGAGTAGAATGGAAGGGAACAAGATGGATTCAAGAGTGACCAGTAATATTCATGATGTAATTTGTTCATTTTTTAATGTCTTTTACAAGTGTGTTTAAAAAGTTAATCTTTATTTCACAGATGAAAAGAATAAGACTCCCAGAAGCTTAAAAATAAGATTGAAGTATTACAAGCTGAGAATATTGTCTTTCACTTCTTGTCCAACTTGGATGTTTTGTTTTTTCTTAGCAGTTGAAGTTAGTCAGCTGATGTTTGATGTGTTCCATTTTCTGCCACAAGCAAAAGGATGGGAGATGAGTACTTCTGTTTGTGGTCCAGATGTGGAGTAAAGGTCATAGGTTGGGTCTTTCACTTTCGTGAAAAGTGTGGAGTAGAGCTCAGAAGAGTCTGGACTTAATGCACAGATGTTACCAGTCAGTCACATGCTCTCCCTGTCTAGCTTTTGATGTTTCTCAGGAAGGTGTCAGTGTGCTTCCTGTGCCCCAAGAAGCACAGTTAATAGGCGAGGGCCTTCCTCATGAAGTTAATAGGCGAGGGCCTTCCTCATGGAGGTTCTGTCTAGCGCCATCCTCAGCTCAAGGTGGAAGAAAGCCTTTGTAGGGTTTCTGTGGGCGAGCTCCCGTTCTGTGCTGCTCTCTGCTCTGGTGCTCTATCTGTGGACTCCTGTTGATGATCTTACTCTGGAAAGCTATGGCGCTTGCCACTGACTGCTCTGCAGCGCAGGGCCTCAGCAAGCAGTGCGCCGTGGCCGTCGTAGGCATCATTGTGTGTTCACTCATCACTGTCCTGTAATGTTCTTAGTTGTTTCGGGTAGAACAACTAGAGGCGGGCTACAGAGATGGCTCAGAAGTTAAATCCTCCCTACCTCCAGCTTTAGAGGGCTCTCACACTTCATATTCCTACATAAGTACACATAATTATAATTATATAAAACGTTTGGCCACATGGTGGTGGCATATGCTTTATCCTGGCACTTGGGAGGCAGAGGCATGCGGATCTCTGTGAGGCCCAGGCCAGCCAGGACTGTTACACAGAGAAGAAACACTGTCTGGGGCGGTCACACACACACACACACACACACACACACACACACACACACACACACAGTGTTTTAGGAGAGTGAAATAGTCAAATGTGTATTTTGTGCTGTTTTTTTTTTTTTCTTCTTTTCCTTTTTGGTAAACTGCATTTAAAGGGACAAAATTTAAAGTAGTTGACTTAATTTCTTTTTCTGTTGCTGTGTTAAAAGACACATCTTCAGGGTTAAAGGGGTTTATTTTAGGTCACAATTCTAGGTTAAAATCCATCATGGTACAGCAAGTTAAGGCATCAGGGGCTAAGACAGGTAGTGGCATGTCCCCAGTCGTGCAGAGAAATCAATGAACACATAGATGCCATTGCATGGCATGTTTTCTCTGCTTATACAGCCTAGGGTCTCCAGCCTGGGATGTGGCCCAATCCGCTGTAGACAAGTCTTCTCACTTCAGTTAACACGAGATAATCCTTCACAGACAGTTCAGTCCTATTTTCCAGGTGATTCCAGAATTTCTGCATATGAAAATGATCATGGGTGACTGTACAACAAAGTGAGAAACAATTTGGGAACTATATAGGAGAAAGAATGTAGTGCAGAATTTTTTAAAGGATGGTTGTATGTATGAATGCCCTATGTAATAGTTGATAAAATGAAGATTGTTGTTGCCCCTTTTCAGTGAAAATTTCTGTGGATGTAGTCAAGTGTGTTTATAGCCCATACTCAATTGGATGCTTACTGACACCATAAGGCCTTAGAGGAAGCTGATGTAAAGTGAAGAAGTCTAGAATGAAGCTTATATACTACTGTCAAGACCAGCTGAGTCTGTTTGGATTTGGAATAGAAGCAGATACACAAGAGTATTCTACAGGAGTAGTCTCCTCTGAACTAAACAATAGTTCCCTGGGGTGGAGGCAAGTGGTAATTCCACATTTTACAGATGAAGAAAGGAATGTAGGCAAAGTGACTGCCAGGGACAGAAAATGAAACATCTGTCTGCTTCTGAATCTGATGTTCCCCTCTGCTGAGACATATTTTTGGACCTGTGGCAGGCATCCAGTTTAACCTGTGCCTTTGAATACTCCAGGAAACAGGAGAGTAGAGGGTTTTTTTTTTTTTGGTCTTGTTTTATTTATATCAAATAATTTCTTTTTTTAAGTGGAAAGTAACTATGAAAGAATGTCTAGGAGAAGTGTTTATATCCTTGTCTATTATTCTAATGCTTTTTACAGTTGACTTTAAAAATCATACTACAGAACACATAGTATTTTTACTTAGACTGAGTAGAGAATTGGGTATTAAAAATGACTCTATACTATAACCTTTTATTTGATCCCTGGGTCCCAACACAGAATATTGCAGTATCTTGAAACTCAAGTTAGCCTGGATTTTACAGTTTATTTTTAATAGTATTAGTGTTTATCCCTTTGCTTTATGACCAGAGCTGACATTTGGTAGGGAGGTTGCTATAGTCTTTTGAAGGACTCTCGTGTGTCATGAATCTACTAAGGTCCTATAATACAGTGAGCACAGTAGTTCTAGTGTTCAGTCGCAAGGAGTAGAGAAGAGAATTCTTCGCAGTGAAGATTGGTTTTTAGATTTGCTGTTGCTTGTTTGAATAGCCCATGAATTTGTTAGTACAGGAAAACAACCGAGGCTTTGTAGCAAGGATCGAATAAAATAAGGCTTAAGAACAGGGCTCACATAGCTTGTTGCTATTTTGTGCATTTAACAGACAAATAGCTATTTTTCAAGTGCCTAGAACTTGTTACTGAAGTAAAGGAATTCAAATGAAAAGTGTTGTTGTAATTCAAAATATTTTATCTGCTTTATTTTTTTTGTGGAATGCCTGGCTTTGAAATCTATGTGAATAAACTAAGGGCATTACATTGGATTAGCTGAATTGCTTTTCTTTTTAGGAAATGATTTGGCTTACTTGCATTGGTATTAATTTTTTTATTTTGTTTTAGGTCTCATGTAGCGCTGGCTACCTATATATCTGTATATCTATATATCTATAGCTGAGGGTGACCTTAAACTTCGTATCCTCCTGCCTTTACATTACTGGTGTATGCCACCATATCTGGTCTAACAATTTTTTCCCACCAAACAGACACATGGTTACCTATGTCTTTTTCTGTATAGCTTTTGACTTCTCTATTGTAGGAATTTAGAGTGGCACATATGGGTGCCACACACGCACACACACACACACACAGTGGCACATATGGGTCTCTCTCACACACACACACACACACACACACACATACACACAGTGGCACATATGGGTCTCTCTCTCACACACACACACACAGTGGCACATATGGGTCTCTCTCACACACACACACACACACACACACACACACACACACACACACACACACACACCCTGGAGAGGGAAATACAGTAGTGACTGAAATGATTCAGGACTTTGCTTTGGAAGTGCAGTGTTCACCAGGACTCAAGTTCAGCCTCCTAAGCAGCAGAGCAGCAGGTGAGCCTGCTGCTGAGCCTGGTGACTTAGTGTACGTTCTTTCTGCCATCCTCTGATCACAGGGATGCATCTTGGGTATGTGATCAGTAACAACTGCGTTAAAGGAACTTAATCGTTCATTCATTTGGCTTTTCAAGGCACAGTTTCTCTGTGTAGCCCTGACTATCCTGAAACTCACTCTGTAGACCAGGCTGGCTTCAAATTCAGAGATCCACCTGCTCTGCCTCCCTGCTTAGTCCTGGACTAAGCACTTTGCTTTTAAGAAATGTTGGCACAGCTGTATTTCAAGGGTGTTTTTGAGTTTGAGGGTGCTGAGATTTGACTTCAAGGTCCTGTACATGCTAAGCCCATACTCTATCATTGAACTGTAGCCTTAACCCCGTAAATTAGTTGTTTTGAGACAGACTGTCAGTGTGTCATGGTGGTAGGATCTATATATCCTTGTGCCTAATTAGACTACTGAGTGTTGGGTTACAGTCTGGAGCTACCACAAACTCAGCTTCACCTTATTTTGAATATTTTCCTGTTTATTCTGGTGTATAATTAAGCTATGATAAGAATACTATAAAAGGACCATGTGTGCACATGTGTCTGTATGCTCTGTGTCTGTGTGTGATGCATGAAATCAGAGCTAGGACCTCATGCATGGTAGACAAGTGCTATGCTATTGTCCTGAATGATGCCCAAACTAGATAGAGCCTGTGCAGCCCCTATCAAGAGTTTTCAAGTTATATTTAAGAGGAACTCATGATCCAATCCCCCTCCATTAGATGGAGCATTAGATGTCTTCTTCACTTGCTTTGCGAGTCAGCATTAGACGTCTTCTTCACTTGCTTCCAACCTTACTGAGATAGAGCCGCTCACCGAACCTGGAGCCTTACCAGGTTGTTAGGTTGGCAGGCCATCAAGACCTGCCCATCTCTGGCTCTTGACTCCCAAGGTTTAGGCATATCCCCTGGGGAATCTGGCCTAGCATCCTCTGTGTGTGCGGCAAGCATGTTATCAGTGGTGCCATCTTCCTGGCCCTGTCATGTCCTTCTTTTCTCACATTTAGTGTGTGTGTTCATGTTTTCACCTGCTCACTCATCTTGCTGGCCCCTGTCAGGTTCTAAGTATCCTAAAACACCAAAAGGTGCTTTCTTGTTAATGTCGGATGGATTGTGAACTTCAAAAATGAGATACGTCTTCAATCTAAGGGCCTCTGCTTTGCACAAATTTAAATTGTGAATACATGATCCTGTGCAATGTCAGATACGTAAGAATGTTAACAAACCATCTTGCTTTGATAGTATGTATCATGGTAAATAGAAGGAATTAGTTATGACACTTAGCAATTTGATGTGTGCTATATCTATCATGAAATATTTTTGTTACCTACAAATCTGTAAACAGTGATATAGTCATAGTGACCATATTGTGATTTCCCTTCACAGATAACAAGTTGTGCTAGTACAACCGTATAAATAATTCCTGAAGTCTCAGTGTAATATGGACATTAGCAGTGATGACACATAATACAGATGCTTGGGAATTAAGTACTAGTCGGCACACCTCAAAAGGTAAGAAAAGACTGCCATGCTCTGTAAGGCCATGGGAGGCAGTTAGAAGGTGTTGGCTGATGTGCCTTCAATGTGTCCATGGGAGCCTGTCTAAAACCAGCAGGACTTGGCTCTAGGCTCTGTTGTAAAAACTGTTTGCCAAGTACTGCAAGTGATGCTCTGTAGTGAGCCCTCCTGAGCAGTGACAGCAGTGTGCCTAGGATCTTAGAGTGCACGGAGCCTTGGGTCCTCATGGGGCCACCGCTGTGGACTGTGTCCTGCTCTGTGTTGTGATGGACTTCTGGGGAGCTTGGGGAAGTTTGGAGGCTAGGTTTTTAAGTCGGCTTTCTTTTTGTAGGATCATGTTTTCCCTGTGCACCACCTCTTCTTCAAGTTGATTTAGAGCTGTAAACAAACAGGGGAAATGGCAGTTTTTCTACTTGTGTACTATAGAATTTGCAAGGAGAGGTTCTGTCTGTAGTTGGTAGGTCACACCTCTGCTCCTCTCTTTGAAGTAATCTCTTCCTACTTCATATTTTATGAATGTAAACACTAAGGAATCTCAAGGGTAAAGATGTATAGAAGAGTACAATTCTTTTATTATTTTATGTTCATGGGTTTCCTGTCTGCACATCAGAGGAGGGCATGGATCTTGTGGGACTGTAATTATAGATGGTTGTGAGCCATGTGGTTGCTGGGAATTGAACTCAGGACCTTTGGAAAAACTGAGCCATCTCTCCAGCCCTAGATTCAATTCTTTAGGGTATTAGAATGAGTATGCAGGTTTGAAGACAAAAAGTAAAAAAATTAATCTACTTTGGAATATTGCAGCAGTGCTGGACATGGAAGTGTATGCCTTTAATCCTGGCATTTGGGAGGCAAAATGAGGTCTAATCAACATCCCGAGTCCAGACAACCAGGGCAATATAGAAAGGCCCTGTCTGGAAACTAACAAAAGAAACAGCAGGAGGCAGAGGCAGGCAGATCTCTGTGAGTTCGAGGCCAGCCTGGTCTACAAAGTGAGTTCCAGGACAGCCTCCAAAGCCACAGAGAAACCCTGTCTCGAAAAACCAAAAGAAAAAAAGAAAAAAAAAAGAAACAGCAGGCAGATGATTTGTGCACCTGTAAACCCAGCCCTTGGGAGTAGGGGTTGAGTAGCATAGGGAGGTTTGAGGTCAGTCTGGGCTATTGGAAACCCTATCTTAAAGCCACAGACTAGATGTGCTGGGTCACATGGTTAATTCTAGCACTCAGGAGTCAGGCAGGTGGAGTTCTGTGAGTTAGAGTAGCCTGGGCTACATAATGAGACCCTGTCTCAACAAAACAAAAAGACACATAGACCAGCAAAATACTATAGCATTTACAGAAACAAAAAGCTTGTGCATTAAAATAAGTATAGCAGGCACTAAATCATTGTAATATTTACTTAGATTCTGTTGGCTATACTTAAGTAGGCCAGCACATCACCTTTAACAATAATCTATTCATTTTTACTAAATAGAATGCTGACTTAAAGAGTTGATGAGTACATCAGCCCTTAATTATAAGTCTTCATTTAAAATAGTATCCATCTAGTTTAATGCTTAGAATAAAGTAGCAAGGTTAATCACAAACATCGGCTTGTCTTTTTCTAGTACTATTATTTGCAGATGGCCACTTCTAATGACCCAGTTAGCTAGAGCATATAGTTTCCGAAAAAGATGTCATACCATACTAGTAAAACTGCAGTTAAATATAAACATGCCAAGAATTAGAATGTTATTATTAGGTTAATTAAAATGCCAGACTGAGTATTTAACTCAGAAAACATTATTGATTCTTTGTGGACTTCACATCATGCATACCAATCCCATTCATCTCACTCTTTTTTTTTTTTTCATTGAGAGTCTGTAATGGCGGGGCATGATAGTGCACACCATTAATCCCCTCACTTGAAAGGTCTCTGCGTTTAAAGCCAGCTTTATTACACAGTTAGCTCCAGGACAGCTGGGGATGTGTAGGGAGACCTTGTCTCAAAACCAAAAAAAAAAAAAAAAAAAACCCACAAAAGATTAGGGGAAGAGGGTGGAGGGGGAGAGGGGGAGGAAAAACACATATGGAAAAAGTACCAGAAGCTTGGATGGTAGCTGTGTCTTTAATGTATCACCTGTGCTGTGATGTTAGTCTCCTGGTTTGTTGTTAGGCCCTAGTTTTTGTACTCAGTCTTAAATCTAGGAAGTCCCACAGAAATCCTTTAGGTCATCTTTAAGCTTTAAGCCGGGGAAGGGGTGAGGGACTTAGATTAGAGCAAATTGCAAGAAAGGACTGAGTCATGTTTTACTCAAATTAATAATTGAGTTGTTTATAAGGGTTTGTTATATTTCAAGTTTCTTCATGTCTGTCCTGGTTGCTTAGTGCCCCTGAGACCACTTAACAGGAAGCATCCCTGTGAAGACACTGCTGCCTCTGTGTGCTTCTGTAGTCAGAGTAAATTGTAGCCTGAGTTAATTTCCTTATTTAATGCCTTTTTTATCATTTTATTTTAAAGAGAGGCGGTTAAGAGGTTCTAGTAGTCTCCGAGGTTGAAGCTGAGAGCCTGAAGCTTAAGCTGTATTGTAGATCATAGCTTCATTTCCTTGCGGATACAAGGAGAAGAAAGACTATTCCACAATGGTAGACCTTTGGTTACACAGGTAAGTCATGTGGCTGTGCAGTAGAGAAGACAACGGTGGGGGGAGACATGTTATTTTCCGTCTTTCTTCCTCTGCCTTGCGATCTCAAGCTCTAGGAAATGGACTGAAGACTAAATACATTTCCATTTCTTTCTCTTGAACAAATGGATGAATGGAATGACTGTTGATGTCTTGAGACTAGACCATTAAACCTGTCTTTGCAGGGTACACGTTTAAGGGCAGTGGGACATTCTTTGACTTCTTCTGAGTTGTCTTCAGTGTGTATTCATTTGAATCTGTTCTGTCTTCCTATATAGCTCTCTGTCTGTTTTGTCAATCATCTATTGTATATCTTGATGACAAAGAAGAGGTCCCTTTATATATAACTGCATGATAGAATTTCTAGACTTCTAATCGGTGACTATTAACCTTTCAATAATCGAATGGATAAGGTCACAGGTGTTGTTCTACTACAATGATCAATAATTGTACAATTGAAATAATTTGTCTTTTAAAAGAGTTGTATGATTAAGTGTGACAATGCGCACCTGTGATCCCACCATCTGGGATGCAGGAGGGTTGTTAAGAGTTTCAGGGCCAGGCCATCCAGGGCTGCATAGTATGAACCTGTCTCAAAAGTCATCTCAGAGACTTGTGTGGTGAGCTAAGCCTGAGCACAACTTATGCTATAGGGACCTCTCAGTTACCCTGACTTGGTTTTTCCTTTGATTTTGGCCTTTATACCTGAAAATATATGGATATTGTGACCAGTTTTCTTGAAGCTGTTCACATAGTAAAACTAATGATGATAATAATACTGGTGCTAGCCAGGTGTTGGTGGCACACCCCTTTAATCTTAGCACTTGAGAGGCAGAGGCAGGAGGATCTCTGTGAGTTCAAGGCCAACCTGGTCTACAGAGCAAGTTCCAGGGCAGGCTTCAAAGCTACACAGGGAATCCCTGTCTCGAAAAACAAAACAACAACAACAAAAACCCAAACCAAAAAACTGGTGTTACCTGGGCATGGTGGCGTATGCCTTTAATCCCAGCACTGGAGAGGCAGAGGCAGGATCTGTGTGAGCAGGAGGCCAGCCTGGTCTACATAATGAGTTCCAGGACAACCAGAGCTACATAGCAAGACCCTGTCTTAAAACAAACAAACAAAACCCAAAATAATAAAAATAAAATAATATTGGTATTAATTACCAACTCCTCAATTCCTAAAGTAAACTGGGACACAAAAGTATCCCAGTTTTTACTTTGTCCCAGAGATTACAGGTGCCAACTGTATTAGAAATAGTCTTTGAGTAAAAGTGTAGCTGCAGCATATATTGTTTCTAGTAGGCGAGTCTTTCTTGTCTGGTCTGTCCTGTTTCTTTGGGTCCTGATTCAGTTATGTGGGTGTAGTCATGGGTTAGAGGTTTATGATAATGTTTCAGGATTTTATACTTTTATGAACGTAGGTTCAAGTTCAGGAGAAGGTGGTTCAGTGGAAGGCTAATAATAGTTAGGATGTATGGAGTTAGGGTAGCTTGGGAACTCTGTGGGCAAGCTGAAGTTTGGTTGATTGGCCCTTTTCATTCCCTTAAGAGGATGGAGAATGCAGGACAGAGTGTGCTTAATTCTGGTGAGGGTCATACTCTCACTGTCCCCTAGAAACGCTGCTGCCCAGTAGTTGGTGGGTAGCATAGGACAGCGTCAGTCTCATTACTAGTTTAGGCTTTGCCCACATGAAAATGGGAACCCAGGGTTTCCCTTAATTCTAAAACTTTAATGCAATGCCTGTTACCAAAGGGTGTGACTAAGACTGTCACCAGGTGTCTCTTACCTTAGTTTATTAATGAAAGTGTTCCTGGGCTAGTTGGCAAATGGGTTCCATTCTATTCCCATAACAACTTCATATTTGGCAAGAATATAATTATATGCCCAAACCTCTTTGGATTCTTTAGTGACTGTGTTTAGCTAAAATGAGGAAAATACCAGCTTTAGTGTGTACTACTTTGCTAAATAAATAAGCTTGGTACAACAATATTGAAATAGACATCCTTCAGTTTATCGTATAATTACAAAATATATGTATGGTTATGCAAAAATAGGAAAAAGAAATAAAAATATAACAAAGATTTGTTGTACTTGGCCTTCATAATTTGATTAGGTTTTACTTTAAGTGTATAAGGTAGTTCTATAAGCTGCTGTTTGGCGCTTCTTTAGCCAAAGTGATCATGACCTGACATAATGATTTGTTTTAATCATCACGATTTAATAAAATATTAAGGAGAATTATGGATCTAATTTGGTTTGCAACTTTATGATTGAATTACCCTGTTAGGCTACTGCCTGAGTGAAGTGATATTAGTGTTTCTCATACCCCAGCAGGTATGCACGGGTCGGATAGGGCCTAATAGTCTGCAGGTCTTTCTCTTTTCTTGCCTTTTTTCCCCTTCCACTCTGAGTATCAAACACAGATCTGATTTCTAGCAAGCTTCATGACTTGGGCTCTCAGGCTGTGTGAGTTACAACAGATTGAAATACCAGAAAATACTTTGTGTAAAATGTGCTCCTTGGTAGTCTTCAAAAACATTTATGTCTTCTAGCATTTCTGTGGTTTATTAGTTCTTTCCCAAGACAGCTTCTTGATAATTGTAGCCCAGTAGTTGGATAGTACCAAAACCTTTTTAAGGAATAAAAGACACTAATCGGTGTTTTAGTTTTATAACAATCATAAAGAAAAGTACAGGCTTTCACAGGCTATTTGATAGTGATTTTCATATATATTTATATATACATACACATGTTTGTGTATTTGTACTTACACACATACTTATAAGTAATTCTCAGTACTGGTGACAGATGTCTGACTCAGTAGTCTCTTGTGGAAATTGGATTACAGAGAAAGGTTTTGTGCTTTGTTCAGATTGGTGTGGAAAGAAAAGAATGGTTAAGGAAAGCCAGTTAATTGAAATCACTTCAGAATGGGCATTCTTTTCTTAATAAATTTTTATTTGAATTAAAACAATCTTACATGCCAATCCCAGTTCCCTTTCTTTCCTATCCTCCCATGCGCCTCACCAACCTCCATCACTCCCCATTGAGGGTGAGGCCTCCCATGGGGATAATCAAAGTCTGTCACATCATTTGGAGTTTAATGGGCATTCTTATTGAAAAGTAAAGCTTAATGAATTTCTTTTACTGTTTTTCAGTCACCAATTATGAAGATAATTAAATTTGTATTTTATAGTTTGTTTATAAAACTAATTTATTTTTAGTTTTATATTCATATATTTACATAGATATTTACTATATAACCTTCAGTTTTGAGAGCTTCATACTTTGGTACGCCAAAGAAATAAATTGCTTTAAATTTTTTTCAGTTTGTGTTTACACATTGAGCTTACATTAATTGTAATTGGAAGTGAAAATTGATCAGTATTTATTACCAGTACGTAAAGCAGGACTGTCCTCTTGATGGCAGGATGTTAGGAAAATAAGTTGCAGTCAGATGGCTGCTGCCAGTCTTTAGACAGTGGAGTTGGTGTGAGAGGCTGTCTCTGTACTGACGGTATGGCCCTGTCCCATACTCACTGCTAACTTGGTTTCCATGACTCTCTCCAGAACAAGTACTTGTGCTTTAAAGCTTTTAAAGTGTGCCCTGCTTTGAAACAAAGCTAAGTCTAACCAGTGTAACATGTCTCCCAGAGTGCTTTTCTTCCTCAGCTCATTAGCAGCAGTCTCCTGTAGTGCTGGTTGTGTGACAAGTGCCTGGGGTCTTCTGCAGCTCCCCTTCCCAGTGAGGCCTCTAGGCAGTGTGCTTGATTGTGTGGGGAGGGGATAAAATGGTGTTAGGGGTTCTGCAGGAGTTGGAGGGTGACAGGGCAGGAGGAGAGCGTGGTAAAGTTACATCATAGTGTTACTTATCCTTTCTTTACCCATTCTGTACCCACGTGAAGCTAAGCAGCAGTGAAGTGACAGATATCTAAGAAAGGCAACAGAAGGGGAGGAAGGGGATGGAGACTGTGAATATTGTGCCTTTGTTTTCTTGATAATATGGAAGACCTGGAGAGTCATTAGCTCTTCAGAGTTAACCCAATAAGGACATCCCAGTAAACTTGAGCATCCTTACCCGAAAACTCACTGTCTCCTAAGCAGTGAGTTAAAGCTATCTTGTACTACATACAGAACTTCAAAGAAAAGGGTGTGTGCATGTGTGTGTGTAAATACACACACGTGTGATATGTGAAATGATACTCGTTACTTCTGAAGTGACTGTTTCCCTTTGAGGACTGCTAGCTTTCTGTCCTCCTCAGAATACACTCACATAGTGCCATGCTTTTCTCTAGAGACTAAAGTTTTGATTGGCTGTGTTGTTACCCAGTGCAAACTAACTAATGTTGGGACTTCTGGCCACTGTTTAATTACAGAGACTCCATAGCAATGTGCCAAATAGCTTGTTTTCAAGAGGCTTAACCTGAAGGCATTTTAGTAAGAACCCCAGACTGACTGGAGTGTGTTCTGTAAGATAACTAGCTGACCCGTAACTTCAAGAGTGTTACCTTAAGGTTAATCAACTCTGAGTACTTTGTGCCCTCCTGATTCTCTATGAACTGGTTATATGACCGCCAATAGACTGTTGAGGCTGTCTCTGCCTCAGCCTTCTCAGTTGTAAAACAGGTACAATAACTGTACCTGTGTGAGTTGTGAGACTTCAGGGAGTGGAGGGATGATAAACATAAGCGTGGAGTTCTAGAACATATTAAATGGTATTTAGTTGTTAGCTGATATTAATGTCACTATTGGACATTTTATTAAAGTAATCTTTGTCCCATTATTTATTACTAATGGGTGTACTTGGATAAAAAGTTATAACTTTATACTTTTGTTTTAGATATATTAACTATTACCTTTTTCTCATTATTTTGTTTACATTTTTGAAGGTTCCCCAATGAGTGGATCATGATGACCGTATGGTAGGGACTTGCCATAGTATGGCTGCTTCCCGATCTACTCGTGTTACAAGATCAACAGTGGGGTTAAACGGCTTGGATGAATCTTTTTGTGGTAGAACTTTAAGGAACCGTAGCATTGCTCACCCAGAAGAGATCTCTTCTCATTCCCAAGTACGGTCAAGATCACCAAAGAAGAGGCCAGAACCTGTGCCAGTTCAGAAAGGAAACAGTAACGGCAGAACTTCTGATGTAAAACAGCAGAGTGCGCGAGAGGCGTGGGTAAGCCCTAGGAAAAGAAGACTTTCCTCCTCCGAGAAGGATGACCTAGAAAGGCAGGCCCTAGAGAGCTCTGAAAGAAGGCAGGCAGAGCCAGCCCTGCCCGTCCTGAAGACCATCAAACGCTGCCTTAGAGCCGAAGCCACAAACAGTTCAGAAGAAGACTCTCCTGTGAACCCAGACAAGGAGTCGGTAGAACACAGGAGAACAGTAGTGGACCATGATGCAGAGTTCCCAGGGACTAAACGAGCTTGTCGATGTCTTATATTGGATGATTGTGAGGAAAGGGAAATTAAAAAGGTGAATGTCAGTGAGGAAGGCCCACTTGATGCTGCATTAGTAGAAGAGATCACAGGCTACTTGACTGTCAATGGTGACAGTGACTCAGCTGTTGTAAACTGTGATGACTGTCAGCCTGATGGGAACACTAAACAAAATAGCACTGGTTCCTACGCGTTGCAGGAAAAATCAGTAGCTGGAAATGGGGATTCAGAAACCCAGACTCCAATGTTCTTTGGTAGTAGGAAGGAGGACAGTTGTATAGACCACCTTGTGCCTTGCACAAAGTCGGAAGTGCAGGTCAAGTTGGAGGACCACAAACTAGTAACTGCCTGCCGACCCGTGGAACGTCGTAACCAGCTGACTGCTGAGCCCGCTTCAGGCCCTGTCTCTGAAACTCAGTCATCCTTCAGAGATTCTGAGGAGGAAGTAGATGTGGTGGGAGATAGCAGTGTCTCGAGAGAGCAGTGTGACGAGAGCAGCAGTGACCCTCTGGACTCAGGTACTGGAAGCATGCCAGTCTCTGCGGAGCCAGAGCCCTCCTCTGCGCTGGACTGTGCCTCGCCTCAGATGACATCTTTAGCTGAACCTCAAGAACACAGATACACCCTGAGAACTTCGCCCCGAAGGGCAGCTTCCAGCAGAGGTAGTCCCACTAAAAACACATCTCCTTACAGAGAGAACGGACAATTTGAGGAGAGTAATCTGAGTCCTATTGAAACAAATACAACCGCTAGTGATAACGTAAGTGAGCCTCCCACAAATCCTGTTGAAATTTCTCAAAATGCAAAGGTTCTGTGTTGTGACTCTCAAAGCTGTGGAAGTGAAGGACTGAGTAAGTCACCCTCAGAGGCCAGAGTGAATATGGGACATTTGCCATCTGCCAAAGAGAGTGCCAGTCAGCACACTGCGGAAGACGAGGACGATGACCCTGATGTGTATTACTTTGAATCAGACCATGTGGCCCTCAAACACAACAAAGAGTATGTGTGAGCACGGTAACCATGAGCCCTGCTTGTTTGTCATCTCCCAGGCTCTCAGGGCTTACTCCTAAGTGTCTGGTCTCAGTGCTCTCCCTGCAGATGAGGGTGACACCTAGCAGTAAGTTTAGACTAACAAGCTTTAACAAGCACAGCTGACATTGCACATTGCGCTTCATTCCTGGTCTCTGTGCAGTTCCCGTCCTAGAGCTGAGTCCCCGGAGTCCAGATAAGAAAGGGCAAGCGAAGCCAGGCTCCGTCACACAGAGGCCAGTGGAGACTTGACTAGCAGTGCTTTTGATGTTGAGTCAGCACTGGTCACTCTGGCTTAACTTGTAGGGATTTGTAAGATCTGCCTTTAAATATGGCTGAAATAAATCGTGAGCATGTAGCTAGCTGTCATCCAGGGACTAGAATAGGAATCTGGCAAACTAGGCATTATTTACATTTAAATCCCTATTACATTTTTGACCCGAGCCATCATCATTGCAGCTTAGAGACATAGATAGTGCTGTTAACATTGTGATGCAGTAGTGACTATAATTTCTCAAGCCTGTACGACAAAGGTACTAAATCATTCAGCACCAAAGAAGAGGCCAGAACCTGTGCCTTTACAATTTTGCTCACTCACTTTAAGGTATTCTGAAAATAACACAAATGAATCAGAGCTAACTGTCTTAATAATCTCGGAAAGATTATAAAGTGCTCATCAGAACTACTTAATGGGTAGCAGTGACCAACATGGAAGTCCCTTCCTCTCCTAGGTTGGCCTTTGGGCTGCTGTCACAAAGTCCACTTGTATTGGTTGTACAGCAGTGATTGGATCTGAAGAAGAGTATGTCTCTGCTTTTGTTGTGACAGATGGCCTGGTCAAGTGTCATGCTGTGGCTGTGGGACATGCTCTTTCTTCCCATGCGTATAGGGCCCTTGTTCAGCATGGGTCTGCTCCTGTTGTGGCCTTTTAGTGTAGAGCTCTTTTCTGGAAAAACAAGTTTTTCCTGTGCTCTTTTTGTTTTTGTTGTTTCTTGAGACAGGGTTTCTCTGTGTAGCTCTGACTGTCCTGGAACTCGCTCTGTAGACCAGGCTGGCCTTGAACTCACAGAGATCCGCCTGCCTCTGCCTCTCCAGCGCTGAGGTTAAAGGGGTGCGCCACCAACGCCCAGCTTCCTATGTTCATCTAAAATTGTATTTTAAAACCAAATTTAAGAATTTTTTACTAAACATTTTATGAATTATTGTAGAAGGTTCTGAGTCTAATGTATTAGAGATCAGTTTGAGGCAGAAAAACACAGTAATTGCATAAGTGAAAAATATCAGTTTGAAATGAGGTAACAGTTGCATGGTGGCACCCACACAGTCCCAGCATGAGACACCAAGGCCCAAGGCAAGAGGGTAGCCTGGGTCAGGTCAGGGGTCCCTGCCTCAGAAAACCAAACAAGTCAAGACAAATCAACAGATGTTTTCCACTTATGCAGAATTATTTTAAAAGGGGGGTTTTGTTTGCAGGTACAAAGAAATATGTTTTAGAGAAACAACTGAAACTCAAAAATATGGTATCTTGCTTCATTTTCTTCCTTTTGAGATGGGGGTTGTCTTTCTGTGAATTGTGATTTCCTGTCTTAGCATCTTGAGAATACGGAACTTGGAGCTGATGGCACCATGGCCAGCTCCAGCTTAACAGAGTTTGAGTTCTCCAGAAAGCCACTGTTTCTTCTGAATTGAGAGCCTGACTAGTGTGAGGCCCAGGCTCTGCCACTGAGCCTTTACCTCCTCATCCAGAGATGATGCTTCAGTAGTTTCCCCTTGGTTTGTGTTGTCTTGTTACAGAGTGTCCTCTTCAGTTTTGACTGGTTATTGATTCTGGAAAATAGTAATTCAGTCTTGTTGCTTTTAAAAATGAGATCCAATGGTGATTAAGGGCAATACTCCCGTAGAGTAATTATCAGGTGGTGGCTCTGACTCCATCAGCATGGGAGAGCATGGCAGGGCTTTAGAGTTGGGATGCTGCTCGCCCTATGAGGACATTGTTCAGTGCTGAAACATCATGGAGCTACTGGGTAAAAGAAATCTTTTATTTTGCTCCTCTTATCTCTTGCTTTATCCCACATCTTTGAAGATAACACTTAGTTTTAAGTTTTCCTTTCCTTTTCTGCTTGCATAACTAGAATCAAAACCTCGGCCCCGCCCACTCAGCAGGTGTTCTAGAAGGTCTCCTCTAAGATGGAAAGGGGTTAGCATGATGAGCGTCTTGGTTTGAAGTAATTTAGAAAGCAGCATTTGATCATGTTACATGTAAAATTTTTAATAAAGTCCTTTTTTTCCATGTCAGAGATGATTGACTTAAAAAAAATCAAGTGATCGTTTAAAAACAGCATCATTATGGTTGTCTAGTACTTCCAAGTGTCGGGAGTTTCAAGTACTTTGAAAGTGGTGCTGGTGGGTCATTCTTCTCTTGTGTAAACCCTTTGTGCTAGAAACGGTTTCCAGTTTGTTGCCAATGAAAACTGGGAATTTAGCATTGCCTGCTGTATTCATTAGTATTCTTCCAGAGGGGATCAAGTCATACTTGTGGTGCCAGTTAAAGCAGGTTATTAAAACCAGGCACCACGGTGCACACATATGTGTCTACAGGTTCCGTCTCAAACACAAGTGTGTTAATAGAAAATTCTGTGGTTGCCATAGTGTTCTCTTAAGAGTTAGGAGGCTCCGATTCTACCTGTTATTAAGACTTCCCTGTAGGCTAACATTAATAATTTAATTGACAGCTTTGCCTTGTCCTTGTAATTTATCCACCTGTTGAGTATCGCTTAGAAGGTTCTCATCACTTGTGTTTGAGAAGATGCTTTAGACCTGGCTCCTGACAAGTCAGACAGCAACACAGGGAAATGAGCTCGTGTTTGGGGTCCTTAGCTGTGACTCACATCTCACTTGCTAACTGAGTGAGAGGCTAGCAAGTGTGTTCTTCTGGTGAGGGTCTTGCTCAGGGTTATCTTAGTAGGTGCTCCAGAGGTTTGGCAAAGAGGGCCCAGCAGCACTTTCCCTGGAAAGTTCCTGATTGCCTGATGGTAGATGACCCTTAATGGCCCCCAGGTGGCTGGCTGATGCAGACGCCTGCCTAACTGACTGCTCTTCCTGTTGAGCCTTGAGGCTCTGGCTTTCAGAGCCAGGTAAGGATGTTTCTTTCCCAGTTCAAAGGGTAATCACTGGAAATGAAGCTTTGTGTGAGTGTCAAAGACCGTTAATAAGTAAGTAGCTGTGTTACACCGGCAGTCAGTCTGTCTCACCACAGGGCTGCACAGAGGGTTACCTCAGCGGTAGCACACTTCCCAAGTGTGTGTGAGGCCCTGGCTTTCATTCCTAGTGCTGTACACAGCCACCACGAGCTAATAGAGGAAATGTTAGCCTGCTGAGGTGCAGAGGCTAACGGTGAACGGCTGGCCCTCCTCCCTTTTCCTCTTGCTGGGGTTACAAGAGTGCCACAGCGGGGCTCAGATTGGTTTTCTATTGATAACCTGAGCCATGCCTTTACCTTGTGGAATGAATGAAGACTTCCTCCATAGATTTAGGAAGCTTTTAGATTGAGGATCTTGTAGGGAATATCTTTGGTATTTGGTTTTTAAAAACCTGACTAGTTGTAATGACCTGGTTTTTATATGTCAGAACCAGCATTTTAGGTAACTAACCCATTTAACTTATTTAGCTGCTTTCATGTTCTTTGTTTTAGTAGTGTGTTTGTGAAAAACGGTGGCTTCGTATAGAGGACTTGGTTAATTTGAAAAGAATGTTCTGAGGCTTTAGAATGCCGTGGTCTATAAAAGATAGTGGCTCCTCAGGGAGAGGGTGCACAGGGCTCCTTGTCAGCTCGTAGAAAGAGCTGTAGGATACCCACCAACCTTGGCCCAGGCATTGGGTATGTGGATTAATGGGTGGGCCAACAGCTGTCAGAAGTATAACATCTGTTTTTTTTGCCAGGGAATAGTCACTGACTAACCAAACAATGTTTTATTATTGTATGGTTGTTTTGCTTGGACGTATGTCTGTGCAGCACATGGGAGTGCTTGCTACCTGTGGAGGCCAGGAGAGGAAACGGGACGCACACCTTTGTACAGACTTCCAGATGGTTGCAAGCCACCTTGTGGTGCTGGGAGCCCTGTGCCCTGGAGTACTCAGTACCCTGGGAGAAGCAAGCAGCTGGTGTTCCTTAAACTTCTGAGCCCTCTCTAGCCCCATAGCCAAATTTTTTGAATTTCAAGTAATGTCTGCTCTAATCTTAAGGATACTGGCACAGGAATATAGTCTTAACATTGCTGATTTAGGGCAGTGGCTGGCAGAGGTGGTGGAATGACGCGTGTGACATCATTGTCATATGGTATGATTCCTGACCTTTATCTTCCCGTAGGTTGGCTTCCTTTATGTTCTTTTGGCAGCTCTGTGGCTTAGCATTTCATTTCATTTCAGTTTTGTTGACTTTCCTTTTTAATTGGCTTCTTTTAGCTTTCTTTGAACTGAGAAATCAGAATGATCAAACTTACCAAGTTTGTCTTGTGTGGTTTCACCGAGGAGTTTCTTTTTGAATGAGTACACATGGATGTTTGGTTACTATAGGTCCTTATTTGGTTTTTCCCCCCTCAATAGAGAAATTAAAGTTCCTCTTTTATTTATGGTAAATTTGATTTAGTGATAAAATATCCCGAAACTATTTTATTTACCTGTTGTTTCTGAGGCCAGTCTTCAATTGCAGAAGCTGTAGTTCAGCTTTTGTATGTGGAAAAGTTAAATCTCTCTGTATTAACCATGTTCAGCAGTTTGCCTGAGATGCTCTACTCATAAGCAGGGTTAACTTTGACCATCTGTGTGGGTATCTTTTACCTACACTGACCAGTTCTGACTCTTGAGTAACCTACAATCCACTGACACTTTCTGACAGTAATTGGCATTACTTAGGGAATAGTAAATTAAGATCTTAATTTCTCAAGAATTCTTCACTGTATCCCCAATCACAAAGAGATCCCTTTTATCTTTTATTTTTCATGTGATAAATTATAACTTCCCATTGCCCTCTCACAGCGTTAGAGAAGTTCACAGACCCCAGAAAATGAAATTCATTTGTTCAACTACAGAAAATCCTTGAAGGATCCAATTGAGTGGCCGCATAAAGAGACACATGCATATGGTAAGGTGGGGAAGGCTGAGTCCCTGTAGACTAGGCTGGCCTTTAACTCACAGAGATCCTCCTACCTCTGCCCTGCCCAGCTTGACTTAATTTTAATGTGCACTGGGAGTATTTCTGTAATGACACTTCTCTGGCCTGCTGGTTGACTAACTATTGGAAGCAGTAATTATCACTATTTCAGATACTGAGGGTTGAACTCGGGACTCTACTGTTGAACTTTTCCTCCAGCCCTGGAAATTATTTTTATTGACATTTTGTGATAGGCTTTTGTTTATATCCTAAAAATTCATATAAGTAGATTTTAAATAAAGAAGCTGAATTGAACAATTGGAATAGGAATTTTAATTGAAAAATGGAGCAAGCTATTACTTGCAGTATGTTGTGTTGGTTGGATGTTGCTGTGGTTAGAGCAGTTAAAATTATAGATCATTGGTTGACATAAAGTTCACCAGGGTAACCGAGAAAGGGCGTGAAGGACGCAGAGCTGTGGACTCGGTTTCAATAGGCAGTTCTGAGAGTTGGTGCTTTTTGTTAGTCCTCAGGACTTCTGCTGGATGAGGTCTGTGGGTGCTCTTTAGAGAGGCATGGGAATATGTCCTTTGTATGAGTGCCGGTTTACCCCAGTGTCTAATAAACGCCTCAGTCCCTTGTTTTCCTTGTTATGTGTGGGTGCTTTGTCCCATGCATTGCAGAGGTGGTAAGAGGGCATCAGCTCCCTGGACACTGGCATTAGAGACACAGTGATGCGCCAGCGTGTGGGTTCTGGGAACCAGGGAGTTTCTCTGAAAGAGCAACCTGTGCTCTTCACCACAGCCCACTTCTCCAACCTTCTTCCCTGGAACTAATTGTAGCACACGCCTTTAGTCCCAGCATTTGGGAGGCAGATCTCTTCAGTTTGAGGCCAGGGTTATGGTGAGACCCTGTGTTGGAAAATTATATTAAAAAAAATTAACTTTACTGTTTTGTGGAAATTTGTTTTCTTTAATATTGTACTTTCTGCTGTTTAAGTTCGAATTTTTTTATTCACCTTTTATTTTGCTACTTTTTACATTTCTTACATTGTTGTTCCTCTTTATTTTTGTTGTGCACTACAAAATTCTTAAAATAATTCATAGAAGGAAAGTTTTGTGGTCATAGTTGTTGGTAATGAGGGTATGAAGTGAGAGTCAAACTGATTAGTCAGGATGAAGTGTCTCTGACTAACTGTGATTGTCTGTTTTATAGTTTAGTGTGATAATACAAAATATGCATGCATTATAGTTGTCCATCTATCACCTCACAGAGATCACGTATCAGATATTTATTACTGTTACAAAGTAGCAATGAAAATAATTTTGTTATAATAATAATAATATCTAGAATGATAAAATTATATGGTGGGGCCACCACAACATGAGGAAATGTATTAAAGGGCCGAGGGCCACAGCCCTGAGAAGGTTGGAAACCAGTGTTGTAGATGCTCATTGCGTTACTACATGGGCGGGATGGGCGTGTCTGAAGGCCTCAAGTACCTGACATCCTGCTCTGGTCTATCTTCTGCCAGTTTCCCTGGTCACCAGGCTGCTAAAGAGGTTGATTGGTTGTAATTCTTTTATTTATTTATTTGGTTTTTACGAGACAGGGTTTCTCTGTATTGTTTTGGAGGCTATCGGTCCAGCCCGGCCTCGAACTCACAGAGATCCGCCTGCCTCTGCCTCTCGAGTGCTGGGATTAAAGGCGTGCGCCACCACCGCCCGGCAATTCTTTTATTTATGTATGGTAATTGAACCCTTTAATGAGGGTATAGTATGATACTTCAGCACAGGTATGCAGCATACATGAATCAAATTGGAAAGGTTAGTTAAGAGCAATGGGCAGTCTCTTGACTAACCACGCTCAGAGAGAGGTGTCCAGCTGTGTCTCCTCTGTCAGTATTGGAGAGTGAATGTGCCCTCAGACCTCTCTCTCTGTGGTTTCTCCTTGACTCAGTTTTTTATTCTTCCCTGTTTCCTTTTCACTGGGATTCATTTGTTTATGCTGCCAACTTGTGTTATGCTTGTTATAGGACCAGCACTATCCATAGGACTGTTAATCCTCCATCTGTTGATAATCTCTAAGGAAAACGTTGTAATCACTAATGATGTAGTGGATTGGATCCCCTGGTCCTGTTACTGGGGAGAAAGAAATAAACAACTCAGTGTAGTGTGCTAACCTTGTCCTTGGGGATTGGGGAGATGGCTCAGAAGGTAAAACCCTCGCTATTGAAGCATGAGGACCCGGGTGTGGATCCCACGGGTCCACAAACCAGTGAGGTGTAGTGTGCTCTCCCAGTGCTTAGAGCTACAAGAGCGAGTCCCCAGCACAAGTTACCCTAGAAGAGCTGCGTCTGCTCCTGCCTCTGTCTATAAGGAGGGATGTGTTGGAGGAGATAGATAGCCTGTGTCAACTTCTGGTCCTCATGTGCATGACTGCACAGCATGTACACCCTCAAACACAACACACCTTCAGGAATACCACACACATAAAAATAAAATGCCCTTACAGGCCAAATTCTTCCTCTAAATACCCCAAAGGAAAGTGGATATTCAAATAAGAACTTAGATGCAGATGTTAACAACAGCACGATTCACAATAGCCAAAAGGTAGACACAACCCAGATGCCCAACAGTTGATGGAATATTCCTTGGCCATACAAAGGGGGAGTGGCTGGTCAGTGGCTCGGCGGTCGAGGGCACTTGCTGCTCAGTTACACATTTTACTGTAAAAATGCCTATATTGTAGGAGATAATTATCATACATTTGAGATAATCTGCGTGAGATAAGAAAGAATTATGCTTTTCTCTTTGTGTGAGCTTAAGTCTGCTTATAATGTGTAAGTACAGTAGAGTGATTTACAGATTTCCTTGATTTATAGTAGGGCATACATGTTGGTAACATGCTTCTGCTTTATGAATGGCCATGCTTAGAGCAAACATATAAAAACGATTTCTTATGATTTACTTATTTTTATTTTGTGTGTGTTGGTGTTTTGCCTGCATGTATGTCTGTGTGAGGGTGGCAAATCCTCTGGAACTGGAGTTACAATTGGTGTGAGCTGCCATGTGGGTGCTGGGAATTGAACCCGGGTCCTCTGGAAGAACATCAGTGCTTTCAACTTTTGAACCATCTCTCCAGCCCTAGGAACTATTGTTTTTAACAAGGAAACGCCATTCATTGGAATCTGTTTTTCTACCTTAATAGGAGAAAATTTTAAAGGTAATAGCAGATTTTGTTGGAATAGGCTGCAGAAGCCTACCAACATGAGCGTTCAGCTAGTGTCCAGCAGGCTTGAAAGCAACTTGGGTTGTATGAAATAGCTTAAATATGTTTTTTGTTCTCTTAAGTAGAAGACCAAAGTGGTCTTTGGAATGCTCTTTATATTGTAATTTTAATGATAATGATGAAAAAGCACACGCTGGGCATTAAAAAGAACAATAGGTGTTTGGGGAAGTAAAAACAAACTCCATGACTGTGCAAGGGTAGGGAAGGGGACTGTGTGTGACCATTAATGGGAATTTCCACCCCGGGGGAGAGCCCTGCCCTTGGATGAAACCTGTAGAATTCCCTTCCTTCCCCCGCCCTCCCCCAAGGTTTTTCGAGACAGGGTTTCTCTGTGTAGTTCTGGCTGTCCTGGAATTCACTCTGTAGACCAGGCTGGCCTGGAACTCACAGAGATCCTGCTCTTCTGCCTCTGCCTCCAGAGTGCTGGGATCAAAGACGTGTGCCACACCCACCTGGCTTTTAACCCACCCACCCACCCCCCATTCTCAACAGCTATATTATTAGCTTAAAAGGGGCTTTCAAAAGCATAGTTTTCAGAAGTTTACGGATGAATTAGGAATGTATTGCAGAGTTTCCAGATGCCCTGCACCTCTGTTCAGCATCTTCTGTTAGATGGCACATTTATTACAATTATGAGCTGATGACACGTTATTACTAATGGGCACTCTTTAAGTTCCTGAATTTTTAGTCCTAATCTTTAATTATACAGATATTTGGAGCACTAAAGAATAGAGTTGGTAATTTCTTTTTTAACAAAAAGTACAAGTTTAGCAGAAATTCTTATTCCTCTGACTTTAAATGAAAACCTATTTTGTAAAAATGAGTTTAGTATTTCCTATTCCTTGTATTTTGTAAAAACTTAATTAAATTTTTTTCCTCACTAGATTTAAATGTGACAACTTTATATTTCTTGATGTTGGAATCATGGGAATTTTATTTTCATGTTTCACATTTCTGCTCTGGGTTTGTATTTTATGATTAGAAAGTATTTTCATAATGTAACAGAGATCTGTGCCTTCTTTTGTGATGTTGGGGATTGAACCAAGAGTCTTATGCGAGTTAATGTTGTACTTCTGGGCCACCTCCATCCACGTGCTTATCCTTAAAGTGGCAACTTGTACCTCACTCTTGCTCCTGGGATTGTGTGGTGCCTGCGGTGGGTCTTTGGTTACATTGGCCTAACAGTTCTCTTCAAGTGGATAAACTGAGTGTGATCCCTATGTTGGAAAGCAGCCCACCTCTCTCCACAGGGTCTTGCTCTATCACAAGGCTGGCCTCCTTGTGAAGCATGGGCTAGCCCCAGGGTTGTGAATCTTCTGCAGAATACTGTTTGTGACTGCCACCATTGGTAAATAGGCATTGTGGGCACCTTAGTGGGGAGGTGTGCATAACATAATTTGCTGTTAGTTAGAATGATTGGAGGACTGGCTAGACAGACAGTTACACTCAGAGCTGTTTCTTTTGTATTCTGACTGATACGAGGGTCTCTGAAGTTTTTGAAGTAGTAAAATGGATTATAATATCTGCTGAAAGAGATCCTAGTTGTTTGGTTTTTCTTCTCTCTTGTTTAGTTTGGGCCTTTTTGAAATGGTCTCCCTGTGTAGCCTGGTTGTCTGGCCTCTTAACTTCTTAACCTCCACATTCCAACTGTTAGGATGCCCTCAAGCCTGCTTGCTGACTTAAAAATTGTGTTATCACATGTTTTCATTTGTGTATGTGTCTACATGTTTGTCCATAACACTTGCCTTGGTACTGTGCAGGGTAGGTGGGTTTTCTTCTCCCAATCAGTTCCTCGAGTTTGGTGGCAGGCAACTTTACTGAGTCTCACACACACACACACCTCTCCCTCTCTGTCCCCTTCAGTGTGATTCTCTCTCTCTCTCTCTCACACACACACACACACACACACCCCTCTCCCTCTCTGTCCCCTTCAGTGTGATTCTCTCTCTCTCTCTCTCTCTCTCTCTCTCTCTCTCTCTCTCTCTCTCTCTCTCTCTCTCTCTCTCTCACACACACACACACACACACACACACACCTCCCTCTCTGTCCCCTTCAGTGTGACACACGCACACACATACACACACACCCCTTGTCCCCTTCAGTGAGTGTGGAATGGCAGTGCTGAAACTCAAGGTACTCGGTATATCCTGTAAGACCAGGTTTTGGCAAGCGTGTTCATTGCTTAGGATTTGGAAGTGATACTCAGCTCTGATTGCAGTTTTCTGGAATGGATATGTTATCTGTGTTTAATGGTCATGAGGGAGCTAAGTGTTTGGTGATTTTTTTTGTTTTGTTTTTGTTTTTCAGGACAGGGTTTCACAGTGGAGCTCTGGCTGTCATGGAACTCACAGAGATCCACTTGCTTCTGCCTCTCAAGTGCTGGGATCAAAGGCGTGAGCTACCACTGCCCTTGTCTTAATGATTTACTGAAGGCATATGTGTTAACTGTAATTCATAGGATTGATGAAAGATCATAAAAACCTTTAATTTATATAAGGGCACACTCTATAAACAGTTGTTGAGTATTTCTGTCTTTTGGCATACATGGTAGGTTTTTCTCTTTAACTTTAGTTATGAAAAATATGATTTTATTTTTAAGAGGTTTTTTAGAGTTTATATGTATCAGGTGTTTTGCAAATTTATAAGTATGTACTCTGTGCGTGCTTGGTGTCTGCAGAGGCCAGAAGGGGTAGATCAGATTCTTTAGAACTGGAGTTGCAAATGGTTTGAGTCACCATGTGGGGGCTGGGAATCCCACCCAGGGCCTCTGCAAGGGCAACATGTGCTCTAAAATGCTGACCTATCTCTCCAGCCTTTCAGATTTGCTTCTGACAATAATATCTTACATATTTATGGTCTCGTGGTATTTTGAAATAATGTTCTTTACAATGTACCAGGTTATGCAAAATATCTTTTGATCTCATCCTTTAGCCGTTCATTTTGTGACTTGCCTCTCCAGCCACTTGCTTCTGATGACTACCTTCTTCCTTCTAGGAGATCTGCACATGCATGACTGTCCCTTACTAGATAGAATAGGCTCTGCACATGCATGACTGTCCCTTACTAGATAGAATAGGCTCTGCACATGCATGACTGTCCCTTACTAGATAGAATAGGCTCTGCACATGCATGACTGTCCCTTACTAGATAGAATTGTGCAGACTGAAGAGACTTTAGATCCAGTGATACTTGTTCATAGCTAATGGGACATGTCAAAATGCATGAAGTTCATGTCTAAATCGTTTTATATGTTTCGTGTACAAATTACACACATTGTCTGAAGGTAATTTTGTATGATATTTCAGAGTGTTGTGTGTTGAACTGTCTCACATGGTCAGTGTGGAGTAGTGGCCATTCTTAGTGGAATGGGGTATTCACTGTGGTTTTGATTTACTTGTCTCTGATGATTAATTGCTGTTGAACATTTATTCTTATAACCGGTTGGCTTTTTGTATGTGTTCCTTTAGGAAATACGCAGTTAGGCTATTTGTCTTTTTTGTTTTGTTTGCTTTTTGAGACAAGATTTTTCTGTGTAGCCCTGGCTGTCCTTGAAGTCACAGAGATTTGCCTCCCAAGTGCTAGGATTAAAGGCGTGTAGTGGCACTGCCAGGGCCCGTTTGCTTGCTTTAAATGTGATTTCTTGTTACTGAACTGTTTAAATCATTTCTATATTTTGGCTACTAATTATAATCTGTATACGGTATGGAATGTTCTTCCAGTCTATAGATTTTTGAAAAAGACGATCATTTCCTTTGCTTTATAGAAAATTTCAGGTCTTATATTTATGTTTTCAATCCTTTTTAAGATGATTTCTATAATTGGGGTGACACATGCTTATATGTTATATTTTAATTGTGTTATTGGCACCTTTGTCAAAGATCAGTTGGTCATGATTTGTGAATTTACTTTGACTTTCTGTTCTGTCCATTTATCTCTGTGACTTTATTCCCAGGGTTTACATTTTATACTGTCTTAGATTTATGGGAATATGCCTTGGGATTGGCTCTGTCTGACATTAGACACGCCTTGGTCTGGGCTCCAGATGTCAACTGTGATGTTCTTTCCCAGGCCTTTATTCCCAGTCTGTGTGCTTCCATTATGTTTCTTGGAAACAGCAAACAGGTGGCTTCCAGCCCTCCCCTTTAAGTGCAGGTAACCTGTTTGTATCTTGTTAAACTTGGTTGTCAGTGTTCAGCCTTAGCTGGCCTCATGCTTGGCAGTCCTTGTACCCTGCTTTCCTGAGTTCTAGGATTCTAAGTGCATGCCACCATGACCAGCAGTCTTCATCTTCCAAGAGAGTTAAGACTGTTTCTAGTAGGGTTATTATTCAGGGGTGTCTTAATTCTTTAAATTTTGTTGTTTTCCTGGTTGATTAATGATGTTTGATTGTTTTCTAATGTTCATTTGGTGTGTGTGTATGGAGGTCAGAGATGTCTCTGAGAGTTGGTCCCTGCCTTCCACATTGCTTTGAGGCAGGATCTATCTTGTCTTGCTACTTGGGATGCCAGCGTTGGCAAGGAAGCTTCTTTGTATGGGGTGGACTCTCGTCTCCCCCCCAGTCTTTGTATGGGGGGACTCTCTCGTCTTCCCCCCCCAGTCTTTGTATGGGGTGGACTCTCGTCTCCCCCCAGTCTTTGTATGGGGTGGACTCTCGTCTCCCCCCAGTCTTTGTATGGGGGGACTCTCTCGTCTCCCCCCCCCCAGTCTTTGTATGGGGTGGACTCTCGTCTCCCCCCAGTCTTTGTATGGGGTGGACTCTCGTCTCCCCCCAGTCTTTGTATGGGGGGACTCTCTCGTCTCCCCCCAGTCTTTGTATGGGGGGACTCTCTCGTCTCCCCCCCAGTCTTTGTATGGGGGGACTCTCTCGTCTCCCCCCAGTCTTTTGTATGCGTGCTGGGTTGGCAGGTGTGTGTCACCACACCTGCTTTGTGAGTTCTCTAGATCCAAGCACCAGCCCACCCTGTGCAGCTCCTTCCTTGGCCTTGGGAACTTCCTGTTGAGTTTGAATCTTTGAGCTTCCCACTTACCAAATCTTCTCCATGCTAGACTTTCTGATTTTCTCAGTTTCTCACCCAAGTCTTAAGTTGATTTCTTCATTCTTCTGTTTACTGAAGCATTTTCATTAATCTTTTATTACTTTTTTTCGTTTGTTTGTGTTTTATTTCTCTGAGTAACCCTGGCTGTCCTGGAAATTAATTCATAGACCAGGCTAACCTTGAACTCAGATTCATCTGTCTCTGCCTCCTGAGTGTTGGGATTAAAGGTGTCTGCCCCCAATGCTCGGCTCTTACATTAAATTTTGAAGTTGCCATCTCAATGTCTTTTATGAATAGGTATGGATTTGGAAGAAGAGTGATTTTGGTTTTCTTTTTCATACTTCTTTTGGTTTTAAGTAAGAGGTGGGCACCTACTCCTGGAAGTATGTGGTATAGTGAGCAGCCTTTTCCTGAGGGTTTAGTCAGCACCTGTTCATGCTTATGAATGATGGAACAAACGACAGCAGCAACACAAACCAGGTATGCATGTAAGGAAAATCAGTTAAGAACAGTGCTGATGCACCAGCAATAGTTATAGGAAAGCAAGGGCAAAGATAATGTAGAGCAAATTAACATGTGAGCTTTATGGAGATGGAAGTGATGAGATACAGAAGGAAACAGGGAGGAAAGGGGCAGAGGAAAATGGTAAAGAATTTTAGGGAGGAAAAATTGATTGAAATGCAGTTAGAAAACAGAACATAAATAAATGTAGATAAAACAGGAATTCTTTTAAAAAATCTAAAAATAAAGTTAGTACTAAAAGGTAAAAAAATACAAGCCTGGTCTGATTGTGGGGAGGGACCACACCCACCGTAGTCAGCACTGGACCAGGAGCTTCGGGAGCCTGGATTTCAGAGCTGATCTGGGGAACATGCACATGGCCAGGGTTCCCTCCAGCCCGCAGCTTCGCAAGAGCTGCAGCTGCTCTGTGTTTTTCTGGTGCTTCAGTCTGCACCGTCGGGGCTGAGCTGGGATTGGATCTGGAGTTGCTCTGTTCTTACTGCACCAGTCTGTGGTGTGTGCAGGCCAAGCGCTGGCTGGCCCAGGGTGTGTGCAGGCAGGGTGAGCTGCGGTGCTGGGGCTTCATTAACGAGTGTTCTCTGTGTGGGATCGTAGCTGTGCAGTGTGTCTGCTCCTCCTGTGATGTGCAGGGTGTAAGGACTGTTACACATCCGTGTGCCTTTTACTCAGCTCCGCCAGTTACTAACAGTGTTTCTTTTGTCACAGGCACGCACACACACACATACACACGCATTCAATTTTCCTTGTCCTGAGGTCTGTGGCCATCAGTGGCGAGTGCTTGCAGGTTCAGCCTGGGCGAGAATAACTGGCGTGTGCTGTTCATCAGTTACTTGAGTTTGTGTTTTGCTTTATCTTTGTATTTGTGTTTTGCTGTGCTGCAGGGTGAACCCCAAGGCTTTGGGCATGTGACTAGGCAAGTGCTAGGTCACCAGGTTGCCCCCAGTGTCTGTCCATTCATTGTCTTTATACATCTGCTCCTTGCATGTCTTTACATAGGGGCCTACAGCAGATACTTTACAGGGAGGGTGTGGGGCTTCCTCACACATACAGCAAATACTTGATGCTTTGTGGACGATGTGGCTTCTGTTGTGGTCACTCTGCTGTCTGTTGGTAAACACAGGTGTGTCTATGTAAATTCAGGCAAGCCATGGTTGTGTAGATTCTGGGTATAGACTAGATTGCCATCTTTCTCTCTCTCTGTCTTTTTCCCCTCTGGATTATCATTAGGTCTCAAACCCTAAACACATTGAACTCACCACAGTGGCCCTACCTGCCAGCTTCTCTCAGCGTCCCTTAGGCCCTACTTGTTGTAGAGTATGGCTACCCCCTACCCAGAATTTCTCCACACCAGGTGCTGGGCTGCTCTCACTCCGGTTACCCTTCCCTACATAATCCTTGTGTCCACTCTCTCCTTTCCTGGCTCTCTCCTTTCTCTTCCCCCAACTCTGCTGGCCCGCTCAGGGTCATGTTCACTGTGGACTCACCGGCCTCCCCTGCTGCTGTCTGCCCTCTTTTCGCCTGCAGTAACCTTTCACCTCCACCACCCCTAAGCAGTCATGTCTATCCTTACTTCCTCTTTCTTCCCCCCCCCCCCATTCATCTAGTACTGAAACCTGGGAACAGACCAGAGACCTTCCCATTGACTATTATTATTTTGAAGAATTAGACCAGGTTTCTTGGTAGAATATATGAACACTAGATTTTTAAAGTGTTTCCGTATTACATTTCAAGGTTAAAAATGTTCGTGTGAGCTCTTAAGGATTCTTTCCACTGTAGAAATGGAAACCTGGCCCCTAGAAAAAGACGCTGATGCACTGAAAAGTAAAATTTTCCATCCTCTCCCCACCCCCACTGGTGTATGCAGAGTCACTGCCTAGAAAAAAAGCAGTGAAGTAAGATGCTGAGTTACTGCTTCCCCAGTGCGTCTCTTAGGCATCAGGGTTTTACCTGTAGACTGTTTTGTGTATGTTTATGTTCATGAAAGTTAACAGCTTGGCCAGGAAAGGTAGTGAAATACTTAGGTATAGGTGCCATACGTAGTCAAATGCCATCCCCTAGTCTGAAAGCTAACTGTCTGTGTGTCCCTGTCATAAATAAGAGAGACCTGTTGGTGCCCCTCAGCTTTAGAACTGGATAGAGTTGTCACACAGTCAGTGCACTAGCATCCCTTGGGAAGTTGTGACTTTTCGTATCACACAGGAAACACGTGTCATTTTCACAGGTTACTCTGTTTCTTAGAAGGTTAAAGGGTTAGCCAAAGTGAAAAGTGCTTCCTTGGTTCTATGGAATTTCAGAGTTTTTAAAAACTGTACTTGGAGTTTCTTGAAATACTTGGATGAATATCTGTGGTGAGTTGATACTGTTTTCTGCCATCTATTTGAGGCAAGAGTTTTCTTGTAGTATGCCTTGAATAACGAATGATGCCCATTTCAGGGTTGTGAAATTTAAAATAGCAGTGTCTGGCGTGTAGTACACAAAGTGAATGTTAGACCTTACATGTTTGTTGTCGTTTGTATTTTCAGATGGGCTCTTAGTCTGTAGGCGAGGCTGTCCTTAAATGGTCCTGCCTTTCTGCCTTACCCCTGTGAAGGATAGTCTATCCCATTTGTTCTTATTACTGTTTCTTATTAAATAGGTGTTCATTTAGCTTGTCTCTTCATAGACTTGTCATCTGCTAAGCAGAGCTGAATGCATTGGCAAGTGTATCTGCCAGAACCTGTACGATGTCACTTTCTGTGTTACTTTGGTTCAAAGACACAGTCTGTGGTTTCCTTCCTTCCTTTCTTCGTTTGTCTCTTTTCCTATTTCTTTTCTTGCGATAGGGATCTCACTAGGTAGCTCCAGCCGACCTGTAACTCGCCATGTAGACCATGTTAATTGCAGTGTCTCTCAGTTGCTGGGATTAAATGTGTAATCCACCGTACTCAGCCCCCTTTCTTTTTAAATTAATTCTGGACAGTCTCAAATACACAACAGTGGGTGGCCCAGTGAGCCAGCTTCTCAGCTCCATGCCTCCTCCTCCCGTCTCTGGGAAGACCATCAGTGGGCTCTCTCCTGCTCTCCATTCTGCTCTCTCCCAGCACTGCAGCTCCCTTGTTACACCTGAGTCCCAGGTTGAGTTTGCTTTGTTAATTGCTAGAGCTGCTTAGAGAGTGCAGTGATCAGATTAATGAACAACTAAGTCTTACCTTGGATTCACTCATGAACCAACTTGTTCATTTTGCTTTTGAGTGTGGAGAAATCTGTGGGTGGGGCTGATCATAGATTGTGTCAGACAGGATGTTGTTCCAGTCTACCGAGGGATAGATAGACGTTGTAGTCCCTCCCAACTGGCAAGATGTCTAATGTGAGAAATGATTTAAAGTGGGGAAAACGTGGCATCACTGTTGTACAGGTGTTCAGTATTCTGCCTTACACATTCATTCTGTGGATTGTGTGCCTTCTGGTCATGTTGTCTGCATTAAAGAGCACAGTTAGACTTGAAAGAGAATGCTTTCATAGTTACCACCACACCATCTCCCGTACGGACTGTGGACATAACCCATGCAGTTGTATGATAATGTTCAGTAGTCTTGTAGTTCCATTGCTTCTCCTTAGAGGTTTCTAGTGCTTTGCTGGCTTCTGACTGACAAAACTTGCTGTGCTTCTGATTGGACAAAACAGCAATTATTTATTCAAGAAATATTTATTGAGCATCTGTGTGCTGGGAAGTGTTTTACACAGTTTCTATTTGGACCATGAAGGAAAATTGCTCAGTTGATACTTTAAAGACAGCCTGTTACTTTGAAGCGAATTTTAAGTGACTTCTTAATTCTTTCTGTGACAAGCTTCTGAGCACTCAAGGCTTTAGGGTTTTACATTTTTATGTGTGTTTATACATGAAACCAGGCATTCCAGACTCAAACAGAGTCAGTGAAAAGACAGTGAATGAGAATGGACTGGTTCGTGTATCTACTGTAATGAGGGTCCAGGGTGATGGGTGACAAGTAGGCCTATTGATGATGTGGATGAAGCTGATGGAGAGCCCCTGCCTACAGGGTGATGGGTGACAAGTAGGTCTATTGATGATGTGGATGAAGCTGATGGAGAGCCCCTGCCTACAGGGTGATGGGTGACAAGTAGGTCTATTGATGATGTGGATGAAGCTGATGGAGAGCCCCTGCCTACAGGGTGATGGGTGACAAGTAGGTCTATTGATGATGTGGATGAAGCTGATGGAGAGCCCCTGCCTACAGGGTGATGGGTGACAAGTAGGTCTATTGATGATGTGGATGAAGCTGATGGAGAGCCCCTGCCTACAGGGTGATGGGTGACAAGTAGGTCTATTGATGATGTGGATGAAGCTGATGGAGAGCCCCTGCCTACAGGGTGATGGGTGACAAGTAGGTCTATTGATGATGTGGATGAAGCTGATGGAGAGCCCCTGCCTACAGGGTGATGGGTGACAAGTAGGTCTATTGATGATGTGGATGAAGCTGATGGAGAGCCCCTGCCTACAGGGTGATGGGTGACAAGTAGGTCTATTGATGATGTGGATGAAGCTGATGTAGACAGCCCCTGCCTACAGGGAAGTAAAAATGCCTTCAACATTTGTCTTGTCGTGAATGCTAGAGAAATGTGGGTGAGGGGTGAGAGCAGATTAACTGTGACCTACTAGCCTGTCAGATATGGGGCACTGTCTTGTGGCTTTGGAAGGAAATGTGCCTTAGATGCTATGTTCCTGCAGAGTGTGGCCAGAGGGCTGGGTTTGGTGACTTGTCTCTGTGTATAAAATCATGTGATCTTAGTTCTTTTATGAAGAAGTTTCCTAAGACCTTGTTGCTGGAACATCAGAAGGCTTTCTTGTTTTAGAACTCAGTATTAAGAATTAGAAGTTTAAGGTGGGAAGGAGGCTTGGCTTTCTCTAACTGATGTTTTCTGACTAGGTACTTCGTAACTCAGGAAGACCTCATTTATTCCCAGTAGTGTTTTACTAAACTCTTTCAGGTAACTTTAAAAAGACTGTGTGACTTCATGTGTAGTAGATGAGACCTAGAACTCAGCTTTATTTATTGCTGTTGTCAGTAGAAAACTCTAGTGAGATTTCTCTTTGTCTCCAGTTACCAGCGACTGCTGCAGACCATTGCTGTCCTTGAGGCCCAGCGTTCTCAAGCAGTCCAAGACCTAGAGAGTTTAGGCAAACACCAGCGAGAAGCACTAAAGAATCCTATTGGATTTGTGGAAAAACTCCAGAAGAAGGTACCCCAAAAATGTGCTTTGGTACTTTTAAACGTGTTGGAGTGTGCTTGGTAATTTTAAGATAACTATGTTTCTTTCTCTATGAGTCTGTACTTTAAGAATATTTAACTCCCCCGCCTTCCAGGTTAGTCCAGCACACAGCATATGCCCAGATGAAAAGAACTGAACTCTCATTGTCTGTGTGGACAGAGCAATTTTGGTCATGTTTTATCTGTCCTCCACTTGTCACTTCCGAGGCCTGGTGCAGAGGACTTATTAATTATTAACTGCTTTTGTTTGGGTTGCATTTGATACTGAGAGGAAAAGCAAATGTTTATAGAGACAACACAAAAATTTATTTTATACGTGCTTAAAGTATAACCAAATCTATGAAGAGAAACTATGAATTTCATTTAATTTTGTAAAAGATTTTTTTTCTTCGTGTGAAACTAGTTTTCCCTTTTATCTGAAGCAAACAGTGAGCCATTCAAATATACTCTTAAGTGCCTCAAATTAGGGAGCCCCCTAATTGATCAATATTAAACACATAAGTGCATTGTGTGGGGGTGTTGTTCTCTGGTACTGGGGATGGAACCAAGACCCTGTGCTCGCAAGTGCTCTACTACCTCTGAACCTTGCTTCATATATTTGAAAGCCTCAACATTAGCATTGTGTGAAAACATTAAAACAAAACCCATGAGTGCTTCTCTGTAATGAACCTCGGGGTAAGTGAGATGTCTGGTTAATACTTTCTTTAGTTTCAGGAAACGTTGCATTCCATAGTACATGCATAATCTATCTATTAGCTTGTTAAAAACTGGTTTCAGAGCTGTATTATACCTTCTTTGTTAAATAGGTTTTCCCTTGGTCCAGTGCGGTGGTGCAAATTTAGAATCCCAAACTGAAGAATGAGGGTCCTGAGTTGAAGGTCATCCTCAAACCTACCAGTCAGATTTGAGGTCACCCCATGCTACAAGAGACACTGTTTAAAAAAATAAAAAGCACCATAAACAACAAAAGCCTAAGACCTTACTGTAATGTGTAGTCTTCCCACCAGCTGCTTGGGTCCCACTGCTGTCTCAGCCCCCAAATGACACATGAGACACTATATCAATTATGAAGCTGTTGGATGTTTGCTATAGTTTCTTATCACCTAGTTCTGACTTAATTGTTAACCTATAACTGCTAATCTGAGTATTTCCACGAGGTCTTCTCTTACCGGAGAAAGGGACTGGACCTCTTACTTCTCTGGTGTCCTACATCATGACTGACTGTGCCTCTGTTTCCTAGAATCCTCCTCGACTCATAGTCCCACCTATCTTGCTTCCCTGTTGACCAACAGTGCTTTATTCATTAACCAAAGAGAGACATGTACACAGGACTTCCCCCATCATCTCCTCTTTTCTGTCTAAATAAAAAGGTTTTAACTTTAACTTAGTCAAATTATATATGACAGAACAGTTATCAAGTAAGAACTATAGTTGTAATATTTTGTCCATTAACATTTAGTAAGATTTAAAGAAAGTATTTTATCATCTATCCTATCTTTGTGAGTCTAAAGTCTTTTATGTAGCTTATCTTTTATCATAACTAAGGAAAACTATAATTATAACTATCTGTCTTCAACTCCATCAAAGACTACAGAAGGATAATATATAAACACTAGAATTGACAGAGACATATCGCTACCTGAACAGTCACCCGAAGTTCCTCTGTAATGTTGGGACATCTGGAAGACTTCTCAGCATAGCAGGAAATTTCAAACTGTCCATCTGCATTGGCAGTCTGTCAGTCATTTTTCTGTGTCCTACAGAAAGTCTGGCAGACTCTTCCATGAGACAGGAACCCTTTAGGACTGTCCAAGTTCAGCAGTCACTTTTTTGTGGGTCCTGCATGTCCAGATAATACAGCAACAGTCAAACGGTCTAGGCAAGAGCAGTTTCTTGCCCAAATGGCTACTCTTGCCATGTTGAAAGCAAACTCCATAAGGAATTTCTTTGAATAACCATCTTCCTCTCAGATATAATTGGTGTACCAGGAACAGACATTTCTCATTGCCAAGAAAAACCCTAAACCATTTTAAATGCCATTTTCTGAAGGTCTTTGAAAGGTTTGAAGACTGTCTCATCTCAAATATATCTCTATATCTAGAAAAACTAACTAACCTAACTATGTCTTGACTATTATAGGTAACTATAATCTGTATTTACTTATACATTACACTTTTAAAAGAGCTGTATAAACACAGTATCTAAACAAGAGGAGAAATATACATATCACAAAATTGCTCTTAAATTTGTATCAATAAATGAAAATCCATACCAGTACAAGTATTCATTCCTATATCATATTCCCTTTTTTTCCCTTTAGAGATTGACTGTGATCATTACCATTTATAAGCAACCCCAATTAAATGAAGACAAAATTTTATAAGCAATATTTGGGAATTTGGGCATTGTTCATTCCAAACTGCTTCCTGCTAGTTGGGGGTGCTGTCCATACAGTGGAGATTATGACAAAACACAGAAACCTGGCCAAGTCCTTGTTTTTGTAGTCTACACAGCTGTATCGTCCCAGCAGTTTCAGATGCTGGACTGCCTGGGACATTGCTTCAGGAGGTCTTGATTCATCAAACCACAGAAGCCTGGAAGGAATCCACAGCTTTCCATTTTCTGTGGAAACATAAATAAAATCTCTTTTCCAAAGTAATACATCCTTATACTTAAATTTTGAAGTCAAAGCATTAGTTAAGTTAATTTAGCACCATTTATTGTCAAGTATATTTCAGCGGTTGTTCTTTCCTTAGCGACTGAACAACTGAAAAAAATAGCGCACAATAGCCTGACCCTCTGTGTATTTTTCATCTTTACATGACTTATATTACTCTACATCTTCCACATTCATTCATTCATTCATTTCTCTGAGACAGGGTTTGTCTGTGGAAATCCTCCTGCCTCTGCCTCTGGAGTGCTGGGATTAAAGGCATGTGTCACCACACCCAGCTACTCTCTTTGTGGTTTTTTTGTTTTGTTTTTTTCACTGTCCTGATTCTTTTTCTCTCCCAAGCCTACATATATTTTTTAACACACTATAAACCTTTTAGAGGTTTTACCTCATCTGCATCTGACTTTACTGTAAATCTTTGTTTTTCTGGCCGCGTGTCTGTTATCTGCTAAACAACATTGCTAAAGTTAAGGTGGAAACAGCCGCTGGCTCTCCAACATGGCAGCGCAGGCGTTAAGTTTGCGTCCAGCACTGGGAGCTGTGCTCACTGCTTTAGTCTATGCCTGCTTGGAGATGTGGTCACTGCCCCTGCCAGCTGCTGTGCACACCGTTCAGTTGTTGGCAGGGTCCCTTAAAAGAGCCCTGCGGGGTTTTGTTTTGTATGTTTGTTTTTGGCCGCTTATGCTGAGTGAGGAAGACTCCCTTAAGATGTTGTTTTTAAGATGGTAATTTTTTGGCAGATTAAATTAAAACTGTTTGAGAAATAATGTATTAACTTTAATCTCTTTTCTGATGAGCAAAAGCATACATTTAGGCAGACTTACTAAATTTATATGTTATTGGCTGTTTGCTTGTTTATCATTTCCAGGTTAAATTTAGAATTTTTTAAAAAAAGTCTGAAGCAGATGTATTATTGAACATCTTAACTTTTTACAAAGATGAAACCCATATACTCAATACAGAAGCAAAGTTTGTGCGGCTTAGGAAGGCTTGTGTGTCCTAGATTTAATTTGTAAGTTTCATTTTTAAGTTGTCATAATTTGAGGCAAGGGATGCTGCTGGATGTGCATGCTTTGTACAAAGCCCAATAGTGCCAGAAAGAAAAGCGACTTTAGATTGTGAATTCATTTTTTATTATGCTACAGATAAGCCACAAACTTGAGGCTAAATGTCAAAGTTGGTATGTCCCAGCGTCTCATCTGTTGCCTTCTGCACACTTGTGCTTGTTACTAGAACTGATGTTTTTATGTGTAGAGTTGCTGCTGATGAGATCCCGTATCTCTTTGTAGTCTGTATTTAGCACCCTAGGAATAGTCTTTACAGTGTGCCTCTTATATTTTATTTTACTACATTGAGTTAAATGTAGATTGGAACTCTGATATTTTTATTTTGTCTTTTTTTCCCAGGCCGATATAGGACTTCCATACCCACAGAGAGTTGTTCAGTTGCCTGAGATTGTGTGGGACCAGTATACCAATAGCCTTGGGAACTTCGAAAGAGAGTTTAAAAATCGCAAAAGACATTCTAGGAGAGTTAAGTTAGTTTTTGATAAAGGTAAGAACTTACGCAGTAAGAATTTCATGAGGAAGATGTCTTTCAGTGTCTTGCTGGAATAATTCTGTGTGTGATTTTATTTTTAGTAGGCCTGCCTGCTAGACCAAAAAGCCCTTTAGATCTTAAGAAGGATGGAGAGTCCCTTTCTTACTCCGTGTTGCCTTTGAGTGACGGTCCAGAAGGGTCCCATAGTCGCCCTCAGGTGAGTAGTGTGGCATATCTGAGAGCATGAAATGTTTCACGTTCTGTTGATTTGTGTTCTTAAAGTGGAGAGCTGCTCACTGAGAAACAATGGGAGCATAAACTTTCCAGGTAACCAGAAACCTAATCTGTCCAAACTGCTCGCTGGGACACTTCTGTTGTGTCTGCTCCGGTCTTCAAGTTACAGCCGCTTATAAAATGTTATTGGTATTGGTTGCATTGGAGAGTCTTTATGGCTTTTAAGTGGGCATTGTGGGTACTGTGCCTACAACCAGCGGCGCTGTGAAGTGTGACCAGGATTTGGGGTGTAGCCTTGTCTCTGTAGGAATTGTTCCTTTTCAATTTTGAACCAACATGTCTCGTTTCTAGAGATGAGTTGCTATCACTTATTTATATGAGAATTGTGAAGAGTTTAAAACCAAATGAAATACAAGAATTTGAAAAAAATTTATTCAGTAAATAGGTGGTATATATGTTAAAAATATGCAAAGATATTTTGGAAATTGTAAAACAGTCTTTGTGTGCTCTTTAGCTATACCCTTGATGTTTTACATGTATAAAACGCCCTCTTTTATGTGCAGATGATAAGAGGTCGCCTGTGTGATGACACCAAACCTGAAACATTCAACCAGCTGTGGACTGTTGAAGAACAGGTAATGCGTACCTCTAGCTTGTTAGGGTTTAATGACAATCTAAAGTGTTGATAGTAAAATTAGCACTGCCAGGCAAGTGTTCACTGCTGCATTGTAATTCCTTTTAATCATGAGTTTAAAATGTGTAGACTTACTTTTCTACACCTTTTTGCATGTTGTAAGAATTTTGGATTTTGAAGGTACATGAACTTTTTTTTTTTCAGGATAATTCTTTTTTTTGTTGTTGTTTTTTGTTTTTTGTTTTTTTTTTTTTTTTTTTTTGTTGTTTTGTTTTGTTTTTACGAGACAGGGTTTCTCTGTATTGTTTCGAAGGCTATGGGTCCAGCCCGGCCTCAAACTCACAGAGATCTGCCTGCCTCTGCCTCCCGAGTGCTGGGATTAAAGGCGTGCACCACCACCACCCGGCTTAGGATAATTCTTATAGAAAAACCCTGGGTTTGGAAAGGAGAAACTGATGAATTGTCTTAAAAAGCAGCTTTAAGACAGTAAAGCCTCGAAGCAAGCAGAGCTCCTTCAAGTTGCATTTTAATTTCTGCTGTCAGGTAGCTGAGAACCCGGACTGTAACCCTTGTCTTAGATTGCCTGTGCTCAAGGCTGGCGTTGCCCCAGCTAATGCAGTGTGACCTTGTGTATTGAGTTAGGTTGTGTACCTGACTGTTAGAAGCTGAGTGCTAGGATCCAGTCAGGTGCTTGAATGACGGATGACCAAAGCAGGAAGACTCTCAATATTCGAAACCCAGTGACTGGCGTTGGTTTTGTTAACGCTGCGGGGTCCTCTGCTCATTCTGGCACGAAGACAGATGGGGAGCCACGTTCACTCAGATGTGTGCCGCCTGACGTGTCGTTTCTCTTGTGCTCTCATGTGCTGTTGTCACCCAGTACAGTGAGTACAGACCCTCCACAGGGCTTTCCTAGGTGCCGTTGGTCTCATCTTGCTGTGGCATCTTAGTTCCTGACAGGAACTGTTTTCTACTTTGAGAATCTAATGATAGCATGTCTGGAGCTGTGCTTTGAATAAAATGTGAATGTATCTTTTAAATGTATTTTAAATGGAATACATTTTTCACTTAAAACTTGGTCTTGGGTTTGATGCAGAAAAAACTTGAACAGCTACTCTTGAAATACCCTCCTGAAGAAGTAGAGTCTCGGCGGTGGCAGAAGATTGCAGATGAGCTGGGCAACAGGACAGCCAAACAGGTGATGAAGGGCTGTAGGCTACGTGTGTAGATGTGGCGGACAGTTCTGCAGCCATTGCTGGCTCTAGTGTGTGATGCTTTTAAATGGATTAGCATTGCTTGTTGTTATGTTGATTGCAGAAACAACGTAAGTAAACCTGCTTGCTCTGCATCAATGCAAAACATTAAAAAAATGCATGGTGGACCTTGAATCTCTTGAGTGCTTAGTGAGTGCTGCGCCGTCGCTTTGGTCAGACTGTGCTGGTGGGTTTTGTGCATGGCGTTAATGTCATCCCGCTTCTCTCCGAGCACGGACACAGCAGCTCCGTTCCTCACGCTCGTCTATATTACTAGGAGGTGGCTTCCTGCTCTGCTCACCCATGTTCACAGTGACAGTAAGGGCTCACGTTCGTAGTCACACAAATTTAAATTTACTTGAAATTATTCTGTCAGGATTTTAAAATACAGATGCCTTTGATGAATATTGAAAGGTTATTTCTTGATTTAATCGTTACCATTTAAACTTCACTAATACCACATCATTTCGTTATGTTAAAAGAACTGCTATGTTTCCTTAGGTTGCCAGTCGTGTACAGAAGTATTTCATAAAGCTAACTAAAGCCGGTATTCCAGTTCCAGGCCGAACACCTAACTTATATATATACTCCAAAAAGGTAAGGCGCACAGACGAACACGCCTTAGTTGGAGCTCATTGAATTCAGAACTGTCGTGTGGGTGTGAGTTTGTTAGGGTGGGCTCCTCTTGACGTTTCACTATGTTGGGTATAAAGGCAGAATGAGATTCCATTGTTGCTACTTAGAAAACTGTGCTGAGTTTTAACAGTTCTTCATTGTTTTTTTGGAAGTAACATGAGTGAGTACTACTTACGGGGTTTTTGTACCAATTCTGTTAGGCATATCTTAGTGATGTTGAAGTTTGTCAGGTGTGGATTGTGAGATGTAGGTCAGCTCTCTCCCTGCTGTGCTGCACAGCCTGAGACGTCACTGACGTCCTTAGCTTCCCTCCCTGCAGTTGTAGAGGAGTGCAGTGTTCTCCCTCCCCCTCTGTGCTGAGTGCTGACAGGAGCCATTACTAGTGAAGGCGCGCTATTCTCAGCCTTTGCACGCATAGGCACAGTAGACCGTGACAGCATGGGAACACTTGTCACAGACGGATGAGCGGAGAACCGTTGTCTTTGAGTCTTGCTTTCCCGCTGCCCTTAAGTGAGAAGAGCTCTCTCTGACGTACAGAGCACTGCGTTGACGGGCAGCCGTGTTTTGGGGAATTGTAGTTGGTAAACTAGGAAAACTAGAGGCTGCACGTGAAGGAAGCTGACGGGTGGTTTGTATGACTTAATGTTACATTAAGGAGATGGTTTATATAGTTCCCATCTTAGAGTTCGTGTCTGTGTGGATGTATACATGACCACTGGTGCCCAGAGACCAGAGGACTGGATTCCCCTAGAGCTGGCGTTTCAGGAGGTTGTGAGCCACCTTTGGGTTCTGGGAATCAAACCCCAGTGCTCTGCAAGGGCAGTAAGTGCCCTAACACCTGAACCGTGTCTCCAGCTCCATGGGTTTTTGCAATTATGTTTAACCAAGCTTTTCAAGTTCGCTTTAATTTGCTAATTGTTTTAAGCACTGATGGTATATGTAGCTCTTACAGCCTTGGAACGCTGGGACCTTGCACGCCGGTGTTGAGACTAACAGCTATGCTCTTCATGGTTGTTAATTTTCTTTCCTCTCTCCTCTCCCTCCCTCCCTTCCTCCCCTCCTTACTGTGGTTCAAACCCAGGACTTTATTTATGCTAGGCAAGTGCTCACCATTAAGAAATATCCTCAACCCCCTAGTTAATGTTTCTAAATTAACTTTGTTAAATGTTACTTTACACCTTGTGTTTTTATAACTAAGAGTGAATAATTACCAAAAAGGAATACTGGCAAAGCCTAAATGTGTTCATTCTGTCTATGTAGTCTCTTGAAAGTTCGTAGACATGGTGGTTGTGGAGTCCTAGTGTAGCCGTAGTCTTAGTGTCCCTGAGCATGGTGAGAGTTTGGACGTGAAATGGGTGAAGCGGCGGGACTCGGTGGTTCTGTGCCAGGGAATAAAGTGAGCGTGTGTGGCGTCTGCGCAGTGGTTGCTAGTGAAGGCCGTGCTGCCCACAGATCCCACCCAGTTCTGCCCGCAGCCTGGACCCAGCTCGGGCTGGCGTCTGCATCTCAGTAGCTGCTGTGGACTGTGATAAGCACTGGTGGGCGGGCGGGCACAGAGCGGGCAGTCACTGGGTGTTGGGTGACAGTCTTAGACACGCACATGCTGCAGCAGCTTCTCTCACTGGACACCTATTTGTCTGGCTTAGGCCATTTCATTCTCTGGTTTTCATGGGAGTTGAGTGCAGCAGTATTGAATCCCTGTGACTGGCGGGGTGCGTGCACGTGTTTGTCCTTTGGTTCTGTCGAGTAAGGCGTCTGTCTTCTCCGCAGTCTTCGGCGAGCAGGCGGCAGCACCCTCTCAACAAGCACCTCTTCAAACCCTCCACTTTCATGACTTCCCATGAGCCGCCCGTGTACATGGATGAAGACGATGACCGCTCCTGCTTTCATGGCCACACGGGCACTGCTGTGGAGGAGGCTTCGGTGAGTTGTGGCCTGCTTGTGTAGGGAGCATGACTTTGACTACCCCTTCCTTTCAGAGAGTGCTGACGGATCCTCCTCTGACCACCAAGTCAGTGTGTGCCTAAGTCGTGAGAACAGCACCCTGGGCCACACTCTGTCCTCAGCTTCAATAACTGTCACCTGGCCGTTAGTCTCCTCAGCCCCACGTCAGATGGTCTTGGAGGGAGATAGTTTCAGACGCCACGCTCAGGTTTCTGAGGAGTGATGGAGTGCCTGGTGACCTTGATCATGGCACCAGGTGTGCGCAGGCGTGCTCAGGGCCCTGTGCACATCAGGCAAGCGCTGGACTCAAACGCTTGGGGTGATTTTCACCTGTGTGTTTGGAGCCAAAGAATGGCGAGAGGTTGGGGTGGGGGTGAAAACCCCTTTCATTTTCCTTCCCCTTACCGCTTGCCCTGAAGCCTGGCTTGTTCGTCCACGGATTTGCTGTGGTAGTGTGGATCCTCTCAGCTGCGTCATGTCATTTGTTCCTTTGTCCTGCATTTCCTGGGAGATGGCTGACTCCTTGCTTGAAGCATGGATACTATCGCTCTGATTGCATAGAATCGGCACAGGAGATTTTAGTGGAGAGCTAGCAGTACACTTTGTCTCTTAAATAACGGTTAGTGGTTGTGTTGTGGAGTTGTATTTCCCTTTAAAGTTGTCCTCTGGAAATGCTCATGCTGATTTTGAGACAGGACTTTTATCTGAGTTTGTGCATTGTGATTGTTAGAATGATTTGTGTGAAGAGCTATTTACCCAAACATGTTATTTAACAGGCTGTGCTCGGGGCTGTGAACATACATATGTCTTTGTTCTTCTGCGTCTTGGACTTGTTAACTGATCACAGCAGTGAGCAGTTGTTGAAGGCCTTCAGAGGAGTAGAGGAGGGAGCGTTCGTAGTCACTTGAGTGCTGAAAGCCTGACTAAATGTTAGCCATGTGAGGAGGGACAGGGCATTTTAAATAAGCATTTAGTGCTCATCTCGTGTAGTATGTGCAAGGCCATCAATTCATTTCCCAGTATAAAATAATATAGTAAATTAAGTTAGATTTCACTTTTTGTCTCTCTGGATAGCCTAGGAAAGTCTTGAAATGATCATCTTCCTGCCTCAGCATCCTCAGAGCTAGAATTACAAGCATGTGTCACCATGCTTTTCTGATGCACACAGCTATTTAAAATGTGTGTTTATTAATCTTCTAGTGGTAACGTGTAGGTTTCTCTTTCCAAAGACGCAGCAGCTGAAGAACGTACATGTGTATAATCTACTCCTTAGTTTGAAACATCTATATTTCACCTTCGCCTTATTGGAATTAGTCCTTTTTAAGTAAAATTGAAATAATATAACTCAAATAGCTATGGAGTACACATTCAGTAGTGTTAGTATCGTGTTTCTGTACAGTTTACAAAATCTTCTCCATACCATTACCTGAAGCTGTCAGACAGCATCTCCAGCAGGTATCTCCACACTCCTTCCGGCTCCTAGTGCCCACCGTCTTCCATTCCCTCTGTTCAGATGTGACCAAGAGAAAGCACACTGGCTGCTTCCCTGTCTTGTCTGTAGATCTTTCTGTGTCTGCTGATTTACCATCTGCAGACTGAACTATTTGGGGGGAAATATCTGTGCCAAACATGCAAGCTTGGAACAGTGGCTGACAGACTTGCAGATGGATGAAAGCTATAGTCGTGCATTGTGGAACTCGAGAATCTTTGATCTACCTGAGGACCTTGGTCTTGACACTGACATAGGAAGTTTAAAGTAATTGTGGGGACAGTGGAGCGAGTGGATACTAGAAGATGGATTTGAGAGGAATGTTACATCATGACAGAATTAGTTATGCATGAGAAAAAAACCAAGATCTCTGTCTTAGACAGCTGGGTGTATCAGGAAAATTAGGGTTCAAGTCATCCCCTCATTAATTTCACTAATTAATTTTATGATCTAGGACAGTTGTTATAGTTTCTGTCAGCACTCATTCCTTCATTGTGGAATAGGCGCAGTAGTTGATGAGACTTAACATTATAAAGGGTGATGAGGTGGGGTTTGTATCTGGTCCAGGGTTGATGAGCCTTAACATTACAAAAGGGTGATGAGGTGGGGTTTGTATCTGGTCCAGGACTGAGAATTCAAGGAACTTGGGGCGTGGATGGGAGGTATATGTAGGCAACTAGTGGCCATGGAATCATTTGGTTGCAAAAGATCCTGGGTAGCAGGGTAAGATTGGAAAAATACAAAACCAGGTTAGGAATCTCAGCAGACTTTTGGAAACCCATTTGAGGTGAGATGGCAAGAGAAATGGAAGGGAGCATTGAGAGAGGTTAGAGTCGATGTGTGCAGCAGACCGCACTGGTTGCAGGCGGTGAGGTCCCGTGTATAGCTGTTAGTGGGGACAAAGAAGACTAGAGGGAGTCACTGCGGAGGAACTGAGGTCAGAGAGCAGAGAGATCACAGACAGAAGCGTGGGCACCATGAGGGGCTGGCATTGCCCAGCACGATGAATGCTGTCTCAGGAGTGAAAGTACACAGTTTCTGCGTGGTCAGCTTCGGAGTTGGGGGTTGTAGGTTTTGACTTGTTGTGTTTCAGTGTTTTATGAGACCCCTGAAGTATTTATAAAGTCCACACTGTTTTTTAAATAACCAGTGTAATTCAGTTCATCCCCTTGAGTGAAAAATGTACTGTTTTGGTCGGTTATTACAAATACAGAGTATTAAAGAAGGGCAGAGATTGCTTTGCTTATAAAAGAAGATCCCATGTTTACACACGGAAGTGTGGAGAGACGGGTGGTGTGTCGGGTGTGTATGGAGAGATGGAGAGACGGGCGGTGTGTCGGGTGTGCATGGAGACGGGCGGTGTGTCGGGTGTGTGTGGAGAGACGGGCGGTGTGTCGGGTGTGCATGGAGAGACGGGTGGTGTGTCGGGTGTGCGTGGAGACGGGCGGTGTCAGGTGCACAGTGCGCAGGCGTGAAGACCAGGTTTGGATGCCTACAGCCCAGTGCTGGAGAAGCACACTCACCAGCATTCATTTTCTGGATGTTAAAAGTGACAAATGTCAGTAGAAAAATAATTAGGATTGTATTTTGTACACTTAGTCCATTGTAATTATCAAAGTGACACGTTAATGTTTTGATCTTCTAACAGGACGAGGAAAGCATTCCTGTCATGTATAGGAGTTTACCTGAATATAAAGAACTCTTACAGTTTAAAAAGTTAAAGAAGCAGAAACTTCAGCAAATGCAGGCAGAAAGTGGCTTTGTGCAACATGTGGGCTTTAAGGTAAGCAACTTGGTCATCTGATATTTGAAAGGGTGGACAGGGAGACCTGCAGCATTCAACTGTGAAACCAGTAAGCATCCAGGGACAGGGTAGTAAGTGTCTCTGTGATTCTTTTACGCATACATGCAAAGTTGTGTCCACATGTAGGGTCACACATCTGAGTTGTGTGTGGAGGAGAGAGTGCAGTTGTCTGTCGTGTGCAGTGAGCGGGATGAAGTCACCCTCTGCTTCCCTAGTCCCAGCTGTCGGTGAACACACTTCCCCATGTCACGGGGGGCTGCCTCATTGCGTTTCGGGAGGCTGGCGGATGATTGTACGCATTGCAGACCCTCTCTCTCCACTAAGTGCTGGGGTGGGAACTAAAAGGAGGTGGACTGAGTTCCTCCTCCCACATGCTTCATCTCCACAGAGTCAGTGGATCCGGAGTTTGAATCCTAGAAAAGTTAAAACAGCAGAGTGATAACTGAGCACAGCTAAAGAGTGCATAAAGTAGTCAGAACACCTGAAACATGAAATTTGCATTTCGTGAAAGTGGGCTTGCTAACTTTGAGAAAGCACCAGGTTTAGACTTCACAGTTCTTTTTTTTAACATTTATTTATTAGCTAGTGTATTTATTTAATGTACACTGGTGTTTTGCATGTATACACTCTGTGAGGGTGTGGGATACACTGGAACTGGAGTTACAGACAGTTGTGAGCTGCCATGGGGGTCCTCTGGAAGAACAGCCAGTGCTCTTAACCGCCTAGCCATCTCTCCAGCCCCGACTTAAAAGTTCTTAATCATTCACTGTTGCTAAATTTGTAACGCACTTATTTGTGTGCTGTAATGTCATTAAGTATATAAATGAGGTGGGTCTAGAGATCATTCTGGATAGTATGGGGACTAGATTCAAAGAACGTAAGACCAGAGGTGGGCAACATCTTGGAGACTCTGAGAATTACATGAAAGTGTGTCCTGCCTGATTTGTAGCCATTAGAAGTGATTGCATGTAGTGAGGTTGGAGAAAGTTCAACAGGACCATAGTGTGGTATTGCTGTTGGCCATGTACATAGAGTTGATGCACGCTGTGAGTGAGTTCTGGTCCTTTGAGTAGGTAGCCTTTCCTCCGGACACTTCAGCGACCTTAATCACCCTTAACAGAGTTTCCTAACTGGCTTGTAGACTTTTTGAGAGGAAACTGGGTCTTCTCATAGTTGAGTTATAGACCTGAGCCATGGCGTTGTGTAATCCAAGAATGTAGAAATGAGATTTACTCTGTGTCTCAGTTCTGTTGCTGTGAAGAGGCGCCATGACCAAGGAAACTCTCACAAAGGAAAGCAGTTAGCGGGGCCTTGCTTAGAGTTTCAGAGGGCGAGTCCATGCCTGTCCTCGTGGTGGGAAGCAGTCCGTGTGGCGTGGTGACGGAGCAGTGAGTGGCTGCAAGCTTTATACTCAGATTCTAGGCAGTGGGCAGAGAGAGACAAGGGCAGAATTGGAGTTGGAGACTCAAAGCCCACCTCCTAAAGCCCACCTCTTAAGCCCACCTCATAAAGCCCACCTCCTAAGCCTTCCCAAGCGGTTCTACCAACCGGGGTCCAGGCTCTCAAACATGAGCACTGGGGCCGCTCTCATCCTAACCACTGTACTTGATCTCCAGAAGTCCACTCTGAGGGCACACTGAAGGGGTCTTGTAATGCATTGCCCTGTGGAAAACAAGCTGGGCCTGCCTTGTTGTCATTGTAGGCTTTGTTCTTAGGGGTTCAGTCTGGTGGCCATCCAGTGGGCAGCACTAGGGCTGGTGTGAGTGAGTCTAGTGTTCACAGTCACACACTGGTTCCACAGGAATGGTTGGCACGATGCCCAAGTTTGGGTAAATACAAAGATTGCTTGTCATCCACCACTAGCCTGATCTTGCATGGATAAACTTGTATCTGCTTCACTGGGAATTGTGTCTAAATTAAGCCAGTGTGTTAGGTATTTCTGCAGGTTGGGGAAAGGGTGTGTCCATGTCATCATGTGCTTCCTCATAGAAAAAAAACATAGCCAACAACTCTTGCCTTTCTGTGTCTGCTGCAGTGTGATAACTGTGGTGTAGAACCTATCCAGGGTGTCCGGTGGCACTGTCAGGACTGTCCTCCAGAAATGTCTTTGGATTTCTGTGACTCTTGTTCAGACTGGTAAGTGTTTTCTTTATTTGGGGTTAGGAACCTCAAGCACTGAACTTTCCAAACTTCTTAAAGTGTAACTATAGTTTTATTTATTAGATTTATTCTAAGCAATTAAAAGTTTCTTTAAATCTCGTCAGATCTCGAGTAGCTTCCCATTAAGCTTTCCGAGGGGTCGGTTTAGCTGAGAGGAGTTTATGGTAGGGAGATGAAAATGTATCTGGCTTCCATGAAGCTTTCCGAGGGGTCGGTTTAGCTGAGAGGAGTTTCTGGTCGGGAGATGAAGATGTATCTGGTTTCCATGAAGCTTTCCGAGGGGTCAGTTTAGCTGAGAGGAGTTTCTGGTCAGGAGATGAAGATGCGTGTGGAGTTGTGTAGTAATGAGTCTGTGTGTGTGCTCTCTCCTTGCAGCCCGCATGAAACAGATATTCACAAGGAAGATCACCAGTTAGAACCTGTCTATAAGTCTGAGACATTCTTAGACAGAGACTACTGTGTGTCCCAGGGCACTAGTTATAGTTATCTTGATCCCAACTACTTCCCAGCCAACAGATGACATGGAAGAGAGTGTCGGCATTAGTTCTCGTCAACACACAGCAATGGCATCATTGTTGATGGCGTGCGGTTCGGACACTCACAGCATGAGAGCTCCCGAGTGTTCTCGCCAAGCACAGCTCTGCACCGAGTAGCTGTAGATGAGCAGTGAACGTTTCCTGGTGAGCTGAGAGTTTCCCTGCTGAAATTTTCACCACCACCAGAGAGCCTTGTAGGTGGTGATCTTAGTGGGCGAGATGGGAACGAGAGCGCGCGTTAATGCGAGAGTAAATTCCAAAGGTTTCAAAGACCTCAGTCATAAATATGATGATGAAAGACAAAGTATTTATATTAAATCAGTTTAGTAGCTTTCAGTTTTGTGAAAATAGTATTCGGAGCAGAGACTGACTGACGTACAGACGAAGTTTTAACCAATGATGGTGTTTGCTTCTAGGATGTGTACTCTAAAAGAACTCACTGTCCGGTGGTCACTGATGGCCTTTAGTAGCCTGGAGCTGCTTAACGGTTTGATGTTTAATCACGATGAACTGTCCTTCCCAGGAGCAAAGCATGAGCTAGCTGTGCTTTGCTTCCGTAACCAGCTCATGGGGCGTGACTGTCATAAAGTTGTCACGCAGATATATTTTTAAATGTCATGTTATATAAGATGATCATGTGGTGTGTACAGACTATGGTGAAAAGTGCCAGTGTAGTAACTGTGTGAAGTCTGGTTCACAACATTAACCCTTAAAATACACAGCCTTCTGCCTCTGGATCTGGAGTTGTCAGTACAACTCAAAGTCAAAGAAAACTGCCTAATATAAAATCATATATATGGTGATAATTTTCCCTCTTTTGTAGTCTGCACAAGATCCATAAAAGATTGTATTTTTATTACTATTTAATGAGTGATTAAGTGTAGTCTGCAGAGTGAGCAAGAGTTCACAGCATTCTTTTATACTGCTGGGCTTTGTTGTGCATCATTTAAAACATTTTGTATGTTTCTTATCTGTGTATACAGTATGTTCTTGAATAATGTTCATTTGTCGGGAGAACTGTGAGAAATAAACTATGTGGATATGTTTGTTTATATTATAGAATGCTTGTTGTGGCTTCCTTTTTCAACAAGGGTTACAACTAGAATTTATCGTTTAAATAAGCCTTTCTTCTGTATTTGCTTTCTGTTCTTTATAAAGGCTAAAGAGTGTTTTATGGAAAGGAGTGTGAGCTTGTGACCTGCTAGAGGTGTAGTGTTCTCGTCCTGCGTGCTAGAACGCTTCACAGTAGGGTGCTCACTAACGCCCAGATGGGGAGCTTAAGTAGAGGTCGAGCATTTATTCAGGAAGTTTTATCCTGACAAAATTAAGTCCCCATGTGTAGAAACAGGTGATTTCCAAAAATTATCAACTAGGAAAAGATAGTGTGTTCTATGGTGGATTAAGTATTATACCAGTCTTGTTTTTAACAATGTTTGTTTTTCCTGTTTTTAATTTCAGGGAACATTATTTACTAATTCCTTTCAACACTTAGCAAGGTAAAATCTACTCTGAATTTTTTTAATTAAGAAAAATACAGAATTTTAACTATGGAAATGAGAAATTTAGATAATATATTGATTATGTATTACTGGTCATATTGATGCAGTCTGTTGTCCTCAGAAAGAAAAGTTATCAGGCTTTTATCTCTGGGTCATCGATGAAGGAGAGACGGTTAAACTAGGTGTCTCTGTACTAAATGCTCAGTGCACATGCCAGAGGGCAGCCTTGTGTCTGATATGCAGGACACTTAGACCGCCCGTAGAGACAGTGTCAGGTAGTTTTGGAGAGCAGTTCATGGCCATCCAAAAGCCCCGTAAAGCTTGAAACACTTTGGAAGGGGTTATGAGTGACGTGGCTCTAATAAGCTGTCATGAGACCACCAGAGAAGCAAGCCCACTCGAATGCATCTTTCAAAGGCAGAGACCTTCAAGACTGAGGTAGTGGTGGTGTGCGTTTCTCCTGTTTGGGTGGAAATGTTTTCTTGTTTCTGTTGAAGGCTGCAGAAGTGCACAGTCCTCTTCCTTCTGTCTGTCTGCAGGGAAGCCTGGCTGCTGATGGGTGCTTGAGGGGAGCAGTGTTGTCAGGTGTGTTAGTGGGCCAGATCGACTTAGTGGCTATGATGCTCACGGGGTTATTAGACACACCAAAAGCCATTGCTGTGATGTTAGGGCAGCACCGACACAGATGCTGATACAGCAGTTACTGTACACAAAGCACTCACTGGATCCTCAGCCCACTGAGGCACGCTCATTTAGTACTCTGGGGGTCTAGCCAGAAGGACTTTAATGGCTCACCCAGGACCCTATTGTTGGTGAGGTGATGGACTTGTCTAAGACCTATCCCTGTTTCCCAAGCAGAAACAGCCCCACCGTCAGAGTGTTCTCCACACCTTTTCCTGTGTCTTGCTAGAGCACACACATGGGCCCGTGAGAGAAAGGCCTGTGTGTGGCCGGAGAATGTACCAGAAGGCCCCACCGTTGTGACTCACAGGAGCACACATGCATCTCATCCCCATGGCCTCTTACCCAACCCCATAGCATTCCTTGACTCTTCTCCCCCCCCTCCTTTCACCTACAGTAAATCACAGAACACAGTTTACTGAGGAATGAGGAACAATTTTTAAAGGCTGACAGAAAGTTGGGTACCACTGTAATAGATAAGTCTTGTTTTGTGCAATTTCCCTTACAGCCATGTGAGGTATGCTGCATGAACTTTCTTACTGTGGACAGCCAAGTTTAACACCAATTGTTCTGGGTGCGCTGGAGGAAACCGGCATCTCCAGGCGTTGTCCTTCTTAAGCCTGTAAAGTTTTGGTTTCCAGTGGAAGAGTTCCCAGAGGGAACCAAAACCCAGTGCTTTGCTTACAGGGCTTAGGTACCTGTTAAATGGATGGATTTCTGAGAGCTAGGCCCCTTTGAGCTGCTTGAGAACTCAGTCCGTGTCTGTGTCTCTAGGCCCTGACATTTTAACAGATTCTCTACAAGGATTTGTTGGTTATGTGACCCAGTGTTTGGGTCAGTCACACTTTGTTTTCTTTAGAAGGTAGTGGGCCCCAATCCACGAGGTGCCAGTAACTCTTGAAAGGCTTGTCTCAGTAGCTTCCTTGTCACACCCTAGAGGACAGACAGCCTTTGCATCCAACTTTCCTTATAGAGTGTGGTTCAGCCAGTAAATCATTCACCGTGGGTGTGACTCTTGTCTTGCTTGTAGTGACATTTTGGGGCTCGGTCACAGATAGGGAAATGAGTCCTAGGAACCAGTCACTGGTTGTGCTAACTGCATGTAATGGGCAAATGGAAGGCATGAGAATTAAGACATGTTAGTCTTCAGTAGCAAGAGACGTCGTGTGAGGGCTCCGCAATAGAAAAGCCAGGCCTGTGTGAAGCTCATAGGCATGTCACAGACGACAGCCATGTGCAAATAGACTTAAATGCCCTCAATTGCATTAAGGAAAGTAATATTTGAAGAACAGCACAGGACTGTGAAGAGTATTGCCTTTCGAGTGGGCCGAGAAGCCCTCATTGGCAGGGGATGAGCATGGAGTGTGGGAACTAGCTGTGGGGATCAACTGGAGGAGCAGGCGAGGGGATGCCAGAGGCGAGGGCCCGAACTTGGTTTACTCAGCCGTCTTCAAAGACAGGCAGTGTAGCCTGAGCCAAGCGTGTGAGAGGGAGGGTCCAGTTGATGGCGTCAGGGAGGGCACAGGACCAGTTGAGGTGTGCCCTTGAACATAGGTTAGAGCCAGGGAGTTTACATTAGTGTTCTGAAGTTGTCCACATACGTGCACAGCCTTTTGCTAGGCAAAAACTGCTAAGGTCTTTTCGTGTTTTAAAATCCTATGACTTTAGCATAATGATGTCACTTACAGCCATTCACAAGAGCAATGTGTGTTTTAGCTGTCCTTTGGAAAACTGATTTGCATTCCCAAGTACTGATTTCTGTTGAAGTTTTCCAAAGTAGCTGCCACCTTGCTACCCTGTGGAACCCCGGCTGGCTTGCCTGGTGTCTGCTGCTTCGTTTCCTCGCCCACAGCTGTGGGCCGGTGTTGGCCAGTGTGTGTTTTGTGTCTGGAGACTCTTAATCCCTGGGTAACTGGCTTGTTTCACCCCGGAGAGCACTTTTCACCCTTGCTCGCATAGCCAGGGTCCCTGTGAGAGTGTGACAGCTTGGACTAGTGAAACATTCGACAGCTCTGTGAATTTGGGGACATGTTGCACCCCTTTTGGTAATAGAGACCTAATTGTAACCAAAGAAACGTAATTTCTTGTCTAGCACACACTGACATTTCTGTTTAGGAACCAGTGCTAGGGAAAAAGAAATATGAAAATGACGGTGTATCATGAATACATTAACAAGTTCTCTGTAATAGCTCAGATCTGGTCTATGGCCAAAGTTCAAACCATATAAGTGGATCATAATTTTAAACTCTTACTGTGTTTTGCTTCTGTTTGGAATGAAAGCTTCCAAAGGCTTTCCAGAACGATGTGAGTTACAAATAAATAGAGAAAGAGTTATCCTTGCTTCCATTTATTTCATTTGTATATAACTGTTTTAAGGGGAAAAAATGATTTTAAAAATACAGTTCTGTCCTGGAAACCATTCGGTATTTGCACACTCATGAGGAAAAGAATCATGCAACCCGAACTGCGTGTTGGGTAGTGGTTGAGTGTAAGATGCAGGTATTTCAGAAGACAGCAGCTCCACTTCAACAACTCAGTACAAAAGGTGCTCGCGTCACTGGTGTGATGCAGGTGTTTACCCATGGAGCAGGCCCATGAAACACAACACAGGAGCCTCAGGACACACACACACCAGCCTGGCCCCAGCACTTGGTGTGATCACCTCTGGTCAGAACAACATGGTTTTGCCCAGTGAGTGAAGTAACAACCGTCTCTTCTGCCTCTAAATCACTTCCGGTCTCTGACACTAAGTGTGGAACTGCTGGGACGTACCACCACATGGAGAGTGGCTCGTGCAGCTGCTCAGGCGCGTTAGCATCTGTGACGCTGTTCCATGGTGCTAGTCTCCCCCCAATTGATAGTCCTGGTCGCAGTTCTGCTGTCTCGGAGAAGCTGGACAGCGTCTCATTTTGAAAACTTGTTGGGCATTCAAAGGTCCCCCCAGAACTCCAGACCCCTCCTGGATGAAACTGGAGAGACAGAGCCAGTCCAAGCTCGTCCCCATGCCCAGGACCCACACCAGGGAGGAACAGATAAGTGGGCGAGAAGGAAGCTGTGATGCAGAGTTAGGGATATGTTCTCTCTGTGTGACGGCTCAGACTCCAGGTGGCCCCGGGCACAGCTAGCACAGACAGATCCCACGCTGCTCTTCCCATCCTGCTGTTCTGAGGTATAGCCTGGTGACAGAAAAACAAGTGTACCAAAGGGGACCGTTGTCTACGGGAGGAGAGGGTGGACATTCCTGAAGATACCATGCATGGCTTCCAGATAACGTTCACGTGGGTTGCGCTGGGAAGGAAACAGGCCCGCTGGGATTGGAGGGGGCGAAGGGAAAAAGTTTAAGGGGTGAATGTCGTGTTTCTCCATCTCTGCTTTCCTTAACATTTTCTCCTTCAGAAAACAGAGTCAATAGCTGTGCAGAGCTGAAGAAATACTTGATCTGGTGTTCCTTCTGCATTTACCTGTATTTGAGAGGAAGAGAGAGTTAGTTATTAACCCCCCGGCCTGCTTATAAATGCCAGTCTTTTAAAATAATGAAACACGATTACCTGCTTTTGCTCAGCAAACCCTCCAAACCCACAGAGACTAGAGTGGAAAATGATTGCTTGAAAAACAAGTGCCTCTTGTGGTGGCTCACACACACATTTAACGGCAGCACTCAGGTACAGAGGAGAGCAGATCTCCGAGTTCAAGACCAGCCTGGTCCACATATCAGGCTCTAAGCCTGCCAAGGCTGTATGGTGAGACCCTGTCTCCAGAATCAGTTCTATCGTAGATTAAAATGAAAGAGCATTATTAGAATGCCCCAAACCCCAAGGCTGGCGCCTCCCAATGCTGCCTGCCCAGTGTGCGAAACAACCACAGCTCCTCGTCCCCTACAGCAGCCTCATTCCACACGGGCCCAACACCCCAAGCCTGTGTGTGTGCTCACAGCAGCGCCCTTCGCGATTGACGAAACTCGGAAGTTACCAAGGTGTCTTAGTATTTACACAGTCCGTGACCTCCAGACAGTGGAGGACGCTCAGCACTAAAATGTAACGAGCTATAATAAGGACACGAGATTTACACGCATATTACTAAGTGACAGAAGCCAGTCTGAAAGAGGCACATATGTGCTGCCGTGACAATGAAGAGAGCAGTTACGGGAGACGGGAGAGGGTTTAGTAGGAGGAATGTGAGTGTATTTGCTTCGTGCTAACAGAGTTGTCCAGACACAGTGTACAACACTGAGGTGTTGATGTCAACCATTGCCTTTGGGTGACAAGTAGAGGTTCCTCAGTTGTGGCAAATGGATGGCGGCTGAGTGATGCTGATTGGGTATCTGGGAATTCTTCAGTTGACCTGGGAACCAGCAAGTGCTCCAAAGCAGGGGAGTCCATCTAAGCAGCAAGCCGAGGGCCATGTGCCAAGCATTGCCAGGAGTCAGAGGACACATTGGTGCTACCCTGAGTCCTGAATGTACTGAGTCACTTAGCACGGTGGGAATACAGCTTGGATTAGAGGGCGCAGATGTGCAGATGGCTAGGGGTGGAGTTGTGAAGACAGATGATACACCAGCAGAGGGAGCCAGCAACAGATGGGAGTCGGCCAGTGGTTCCCTGGACATCAGTCAGCCGCCGAGGGGCGGTTCACACACGGCTTCTCTTAAGAAGGCACAGGTCTGACCCCTAGAAGCCCTGAGGAGGCCCGAGAGATGGTGGTAGCATGCCTTGGACATAGACAGCCCTGCTTACTTAAGGAAAGTCGATGGTGTTACCGCTCGAGGAGGAGCTGAGCTGCCCAGCTGCCATCCGTGACGCAACTGCACACAGGTCAGCGAGCAGGTGCTGACTGAAGTCATAGCCACCAACGGTGTCCTGTTGCTCTAAGAAGGAAAGTTTCGCAGGTGCTAACTGAAGTCATAGCCACCAACGGGGTCCTGTTGCGCGGTGGCGCTCTAAGAAAGGGAAAGTTTACAAACGCTGCTGGGACCAAATTTTTCAAAGTTAACTTGAAAAAGGCTAAGTTGTCCAGAAGAGTTGGGTGTCCTGAAGGTTTGAAACCTTGTGGCTTCGTAGAGGTTCATTAAAATGCTAACCAATGAAAAGGTGATATTACAAGAAGGCCGAGGCCTGTGACAGTGGGTCCCTGCGGGTGCCTGGGGTGATTGTGTAAGACGCGGCTGAAGCGCAGGACCCTGGGGATAGCCCAAGCTCCGTGCAGTAAAGCAGCTGCCAACTCCTCGCCAGTGTCTGCACAGTCGACACGGTTTTTAGATGGCTTCACCATATGCTAATTGTACTAAATAGTGGGTTTCACCATGATGTCTTCATAATTGGACATGGCGTACCTCAATCACGGATAGCGCTCTGTTCTTTCCTCCTGTCTCCCACTGGCCCCTCTGTCTTCCAAATAATACCCCCTCTTTTTAATGCCTTATTTTTAGAATCTTGATTCTGCATACTAGAGAAAACACGCGACATTTGCCTTCTGTTAACCTGCTCTCCAGTTCTTTCATTTCGCTGTATACAAGTGATGTTTTTCTTTTGAGGCTTGAATAAACTACATTATCTTTACCCGTCCTTTGCCGGGCTTCTGAGTTGACCCCATGCTTGAACATTGGGATAGCATGGCAGGAAACGTTTTCTTGAGGGCTGTTGGAGGCAACGTTGAAACAGTGTTTTCTTTTAGCTTGTTAGCCTACCTACAGTAGTTTCCATTTTGCAACCAGGAATCAATTTTTACATGTTCAAACACTCCCAAGAAACATATGTAGAAATGTTTATATATTAAATTTCATTTCCCAGTTGCAATTTTTTCTTTTTGGAGACAAAGTCTCATGTATTCCAGACTGGCCTCAAACTAATTATGTAACAGGATCCTGCCTCCACCCTGCTTCCCAAGTGCTGGGACAACAGAGGTCCATAATAGACTTACATAGCGCTGGAGATTGTGGCCATATATACATGATCAGATATAAAGCTAGACTTATTGACCTGTACCTAGGTGATAAAACCATAAAGATAGATGACTCATGAGAGCCAGGGATTATGGTTGATGCTCATGGAGAAGAATGTGACCCAAGGTGACGGGGTGGGGCTCCTGGTCACGAGATTGTTGGCCTTACCCTTCAGAGTATACGTATTTTAAAGGTCCCGTTAGGACCCTCAATTGAAGTACTCTGTGCTGACACTCTGCCTCCGGGCCAGAGGATCTACCCGCCCTGTGCCTGTGTCCCTCACAGCACCGGGCTCCCTCTGCCTCAGTGCCAGCACAGTCCACACTGAGGTACCAAGCTGCCAGGAGACGGCAGTGGCACTCTGCCACAGCGCGGGGCTCCTTGGCAGGGAAGTGCAGCGGGAGTTCACACGGGGAGGCAATCATGGCCGGGGGGGTGTGTGTGGCTGTGGACTAGGGGCGCCTCACACAACCCTGGGAGAGCAGAGACACCTTCTGAGAAGGATAAAGTGGCTGGTAACACTTAGTGACCAAGCAATAACACGGACCTGAGCGTCAGGTGACCCTGGAGAAGGACTCATGCTGCCCAAGCTCACAGAGCCAAGGAAACGGCAGGGTTGGGGCAGACCACAGAACTAAAGTTGGACCCTTGCCGACTGGCTTAAAATGGCCAGATGGTGGGACATGGGTCAAGAAACGGTGGCGGGACGGGAGGTGGAGAGTGCAGAGAAATGTGTGCACCTGTCCTGTGAAAACCAAGACACAAAGGTTCCTGAAGAATGCAGAGGCGCCTGGGAGAATCCTGCCGCAAACTGGCAACGGTGAAGTAGAGCAGAGCATCCTGACGTTACCTAGTGACATACCGAAGCCCGTTGTCCCCAGGACACCTCAGGGCATTGCACCTGGGCTCCTGGACCTGTCCCTGATGTTACAAGAGAGGGACTAGATCTGAGCAAGCTGGGCTTTTGTTACAATGCTCAAACCAGTCACATCGGAGGTCGCTTGGCTTGGTTTGGTTTTGAGACAGGGTCTCACAATGCAGACCAGACAGACTGGCCTCTTACCCCCCACCCCCACCCCGTGTGATGGGATTAAAAGTGTTTACCACCAGACATCTATCTTTTAAACAAGTGTGTGTGCAGGTGTGTGGGTGTGTTTGCAGATGTGTGTGTGTGCACGTGTGTGTTTGCAGATGTGTGTGTGTGCACGTGTGTGTTTGCAGATGTGTGTGTGTGTGCAGATGTGTGCAGATGGGTATGGTGCATACTACCCCTGTGGACCTTCAGAGACCAAGTGCTGGCCTGCAGGTTTGTTTTGCTCAGGGCCAGTGAGACGGCCGTAGGGCTTCTGGCAATGGGATTTTGCAGAAGAGAGGTTGACTTGAATACAGCACGGGCAAGTAGGAATTTATAGTCAAGAAGCAAAGTGGAGGTCAGGAAATATGTTACTGAAAGGTAGCAAAACCAGCAAGGGATGTTTGCTAGCTAGCCCCACATAATGGTTCCTGGGATTGACAAGGCAGGGTGGAAGCCACGTGTGGTATCTTAGCACTTGGGAGGTAGAGGCAGGAAGATGAGGAGTTGAAGGCCACTTTCCCACATATGGGAAACTTAAGGTCAACGTTGATCATTGGGACAAGCTGCAGCGATGAGGCGGCCCCTGTAGGTGATGGGGTGAGGAGTTCCTCATGGTAGGGATGGGGTGTGCTGATTTAGCAGTGTTTGCTAAAGCTGAGGTATATAGGAAGCTCACAGATGGGCTGGGAATGTTCTAGAGCTTGCCCATGGTTTGAGCAGGGATTTCACCATTATGCAGTCAGGCAGTTGTCCTTGAGGACAGGGCATTTCTCGGCATTGCATCCCCGAGTCTGGCAGGTAGGTAGACTCAGAACAGCTGGCTGAAGACTGCCCTGAGTGCCGTGTTCTCCCTGCCTCCCACTCGGGGGCTGGTGGAGGGCAGCCTGTTCCTAGTGCGAGATCCTGGGTGGCACAGAGGGCTAAGGGATGCTCTCATGGAACCAGGTGACCTTTCCACACAGAAAGCCATTGAGTGCCAGTTCTGAAGGGCAATGCTTGGGAGTTCCTGACCAATTAGACTCAAGCTGGTTGTGTGTGTGTGTGCTCACGCGCGCATGCGTGCCTGTGTGTATGTGTAGGTGCTGGACCTTGGAGGTTTCAAAGGACCCTGCCCACTTCAGTTTCTATGTAATATCACCTTCATTTTGCAACATGACTTCCAATACAAGGATTGGGTTTCTTGTTTTGTTTTGCTTTTTGTTTTTCTTTTCCTTTTTTTTTTTTTTTTTTTGTTGTTGTTAAAGAAAACTGGTCCCTGGAGTCTCATGCTCTGGTGTTTGCTCCTGTGAAGTCCAAATGCTTGGAAGTTTAAAAACAAAATGAAACGGTCGGGCGGGCTTTCCCAGTAGACAGTAGCTTTTTGCTAAGGTGAGAGAAACATATGAGCAGTCCTCAGTCCTCATTAGGCGAGAAAGCAGTTGCAAGACTGAAGTGCACACAGTCAGCCTCTTTTCTGGTGCAGGCAGGGGTGTCTGTGGTGAGGTGTGCTGGGTTGCACAGTGGAGTTCAACAGAGCAAAAGAAGGGACGGGGTGGAGCCCGAGCCTGCATACCCGCAGTTTCTCCTCCGGTCATTTCAACACCTCCCTCTGCCCCACAGATGTCCCTGTCCATCTCAGTCCGCAGAGTAGTTTAGATGAAATGTAAGTGTCTCTTCTATTTCTGTGTGTAGCTGCGCGGGAATGAGACAGAACCATGTTACATGTGCAGAGCCAAGTTTTGTGGGGTGTTCTGTTTGTTTTGTTTTGAGACAAGGAGTAATGTAGCCCACGCTGGTCATGAACTTGCTGCGACTCCCAGGCTGGCCTCGAACCACACCTCCTGAGTGCTGGGGCTACAGGTATGTATCACCCTGTCCAGCATACTTTTTCAATCCTAAGGTTCATTTTTGGTGCTCCCAGATTTAGCAAATCTAAAAAAAAAAAAGTGAGCTAAGAAGATGCCTGAGTCCCTTGTCCTCTGAGAGCAGAAAAGAACCCAGAGTGAGAACAGGGTCCCTTTGGGAGGACGGGCGGGAACCAGACTCCACCACAGGGTGCCTGGTCCCCGTCACCGCGGCGGCTCACGTTTCCCAGTCACAAGGGAGTTCATGATGCACTCCACCCCGAAGACTCCAGCGCTGAGTCTGCGGTGAAGCTGTGACGTCACAGCGCGTGTCGCAGGAAACCAGGTGAGCGGGTTCGCTTCTGGGGAGGGCCTGAAGCTTTAGGGATGCCGTCGTCAGTGTGGAACAAGTTGGATTTTGCGGTTTGTTCGTCTCTAACCGGAGCGAGCACTGGGAAGCGAGGACAGGAACCCGGGGGAGGGGGGGGCTGCGCGTTTTCTTTGTTCTTCTCTCCGCTTCTGACTGTAAGGAGCCGATGGCTGCCTGAGCGGAGCCTTTGGTTTTCATGGCTTGGTGACGTGGGCTCCTGGGACCAGCCAGCGTCAGTGCAGACTAGGGCTGCTGTCTGACCAGTCACCTCCCTGTGCTGTCTGCAGAGCCCAGCTGTGGCCACGCCCACCACCACGCCCAGGCCATGCCCAGTGACATGCCCACCGCCATGTCCAGTCACCACGCCCGTCACCATGCCCAGTGGCTACGCCCACCACCATGTTCTGTGACCACGCCCGTCCCGTCACCATGCCCAGTGGCCACGCCCACCACCATGTCCAGGCCATGCCCAGTGACATGCCCACCGCCATGTCCAGTCACCACGCCCGTCACCATGCCCAGCGGCCACGCCCACCGCCATGTCCAGTGGCCACGCCCACCGCCGTGCCCAGTGGCTACGCCCACCACCATGTTCTGTGACCACGCCCGTCCCGTCACCATGCCCAGTGGCCATGCCCACCACCATGTCCAGGCCATGCCCAGTGACACGCCCACCGCCATGTCCAGTCACCACGCCCGTCACCATGCCCAGTGGCCACGCCCACCACCATGTCAGTGACCACGCCCATCACCATGTCCAGGCCATGTTCTGTGACCACGCCCACCACCACCATGTCCAGTGACCACGCCCACCGCCATGCCCAGTGACCACGCCCCCACCATGCCCAGTGGCCACGCCCCCCACCATGTCCAGGCCACGCCTCTTGCAGTCCACGCTCTATAGAGTGTTCACCCTGGGCGGGTGGTGGGACTCAGGAAGGGGTTTTCTAGATTTTCAATAACGAGCTTGTGTCCCTTTAAACTAGTGGAGAAAACTTTCCCCCTCTAGGAATTGCAGACTAAGGGCCTGCAAGAATTCTAGCGGCTGCTGCCGGCCCACTTTATATCAGAAAGCTCTGGAAGGAAGACGACTCGCCCAGGTTCCCGAGTCTGGCCGGCCTGCGACTTTCCACCCAGGGTTTGGACACCCAGGCCAGTGATCCCAGCAGGGTTAGCTCAGTGCTGGGCCTTTTCACAAATGCTCCACTCCCCGCTACTTACAGGGTAAATGCATGTGGACTAGCGCTCCGCCCTTGGGCTAGCTCACCTCTCTGAGGTTGACAGCAGCCGCCTGCAGAAACGCAGACGGAACGGAGAAACCCACGGCGCGGCTCCCGCTTTGCATTCTAACACAGGAAAGCGGAAGCCATGCGTTATTTCCGTGTCACACATACGTGTTCGGCTTGGAGTTGTAAAATTTGGCAGCAGCCGTGTGCGCAGAGGACCTGGTGAGGCAGTGGAACCAGGCAGTGTCGCCCCTGTGTTCCCTGGTGTCCACTGTCAACGCTCACTCCTCTGTGGATCCGCCAGCATCCCCGAAGCCTGAGAGCTCAGCCGGAGAGGCCTGAGGACCCGACTTCTTGGACAGTAACACAGAATCGTTTAAGGCCTGCGAATGCAGTGTCACTGAGCCGGTCACCTGAGTCTGCAGGTCTACATTCAGATAATTCGAGGGGTGGGGGCAGAATTTTCTGATTCTGAAATGTGATAAGCTAAATTCCGTCCAGCTTCCTCCAGAGGAAGACGTCTCTCCTACCTGGGCAACTCCTCGGCTGTCCCAGGCAGCACAACGTGGGGACGCTTCCCAGGTCATCTAGCCTTACGAAGGTTCTTGCAGCCCTGGATTTCTTTAATTTTTTTTATCTCTGTGTACGGTTGTATTGCCTGCCTGTATATCCGTGCACCATGTAGGTGCTAGAAATCGAACCCAGGTCTTCTAAAAGAGCGGCGAGAGCCAAGTGCCCGTCATGCCCTGTGTGACTCCAGAATCCAAAGGTGTTAAATCCAGGATCTAGAAGAGTCCGGCCTTTGGCCCGTCCTATATAGCTGAGGTCTAGCGCCACCTACCGTTGGTAGTAGAACTCTCATTTCAGCTTGCCTCCCTTCCCATGTTTGTTTCAGTATTGGAGATTGAAGCCAGGCCTGTTAGGTGAGCACTCCCCATATCTCATCCCTGTGAGGTGAGCACTCCCCATATCTCATGCATGTTAGGTGAGCACTCCCCATATCTCATGACTGTGAGGTGAGCACTCCCCATATCTCATGACTGTGAGGTGAGCACTCCCCATATCTCATCCCTGTGAGGTGAGCACTCCCCATATCTCATCCCTGTGAGGTGAGCACTCCCCATATCTCATCCCTGTGAGGTGAGCACTCCCCATATCTCATGACTGTGAGGTGAGCACTCCCCATATCTCATGACTGTGAGGTGAGCACTCCCCATATCTCATCCCTGTGAGGTGAGCACTCCCCATATCTCATCCCTGTGAGGTGAGCACTCCCCATATCTCATCCCTGTGAGGTGAGCACTCCCCATATCTCATCCCTGTCAGGTGAGCACTCCCCATATCTCATCCCTGTCAGGTGAGCACTCCCCATATCTCATCCCTGTCAGGTGAGCACTCCCCATATCTCATGAGTGTGAGGTGAGCACTCCCCATATCTCATCCCTGTGAGGTGAGCACTCCCCATATCTCATGAGTGTGAGGTGAGCACTCCCCAGGCCTCATCCCTGTTAGGTGAGCACTCCCCATATCTCATCCCTGTGAGGTGAGCACTCCCCATATCTCATCCCTGTCAGGTGAGCACTCCCCATATCTCATCCCTGTCAGGTGAGCACTCCCCATATCTCATGAGTGTGAGGTGAGCACTCCCCATATCTCATCCCTGTCAGGTGAGCACTCCCCATATCTCATGAGTGTGAGGTGAGCACTCCCCAGGCCTCATCCCTGTTAGGTGAGCACTCCCCAGGCCTCATCCCTGTTAGGTGAGCACTCCCTAGGCCTCATGAGTGTGAGGTGAGCACTCCCCATATCTCATGCATGTTAGGTGAGCACTCCCCATATCTCATGCCTGTTAGGTGAGCACTCCCCATATCTCATGACTGTGAGGTGAGCACTCCCCATATCTCATCCCTGTGAGGTGAGCACTCCTCAGGCCTCATGCTGTTAGGTGAGCACTCCCCATATCTCATGCATGTTAGGTGAGCACTCCCCAGGCCTCGTGCTGTTAGGTGAGTGCTCCACTGAACTGTATCCCCAGGTCCTCAGGCCAGTTACCTGGAAACAGAGGGTCAGAAACCTGCCCAGGCAGGCCTTGAACATGAGCTCCTTCCGTCTCAGCCTCCCCAGTGGCTGGGGTTGCAGGCGTGTGCTCTAAGCTCTGCACTTGCTGTCTGTCTTCTGGAGAAGTAAGTGTCAGCGACTACAACAGCACCTGCCGCTAATTAAGCTAATTAATGACCAACTTCCACAGCCGTCTGACCACAGATACTCTGCTTCTTTTTTTTTAAAGCCAGGTTCTCTCTATATAGCCCTGGCTAGCCTGGAACTTGCTATGTAGACCAGGCTGGCCAGATTCATAGAGATCCACCTGCCTCCGCCTCCTGGGTGCTGGGATTAAAGGTGTGCGCCACCACCATGGCCGGACCTCCTCTTCCGTTCACACGTGTTCAACTTCGAGTCAGTAGCAAGGGAAGAAGGCAGGTTCAGTCTCCACCCTGCGGCTCCCCCGGATCTCCCAAGGAAGCTGGCCTCTTCTCCCTCTCTTCTTGGGAGAGGGAAGGGCAAGCAGCCCGTGTGAGAGACTCACCTTCCGTAGCTGCGTCTTTGTCTCGTAGTAGGCGATGACAGGAATGGACGCTCGGTGGTAGGCCTCCAGGCGCTTGGCAATGGTTTTGGCGGTGTCCTCCCCGCGCTGGCTGCTCTGGCTTCTCTGCAGAAGGCGGTTGGTCATGGTGTCTGCCGAACAGTCCATGCAGATCACCAGGTGTGGGTCTCCGATCTGGGGTGAGGGAGGAGAAGGCAGAGCATGGTCAGCTGGAACTGTAGAGAAGGTCTGGGAGCCTTCCACTCCTGGGGATGTTGGTGCCTCGCAAGCGCCCAGCGCCACATGGTGTTAGAGATGAGACTGGACCTCAAGATGACACTGGACCCTGTGAGGTGACACTGGCCCTCCTGGCTTCTTATTTCCGGAGTGACCCTCACCACCTGCTGCTTCAGAGCTCTGTTTTGTTCGGCTTTCTGGTCACTTCACATAATGCAGCAATTGTAAGCTGTCCTTTAAACTCGGGGGAAGGGTGTGCGTATGCACGTGTGCCTGGGCATGCCTGTGTGTGTGTGTGTGTGTATGTGCGTGTGCAGGTGCATGTGTGCGATGTGTGTGTGTGCACAAGTGCGTGCATGTATGTGCCTGTTGTTCCCTGTGGAAAGGTCTCCCTGACCTGATAATCCCGTCTTCATCTTATCCCAGCCACCAAGAAACCCCTGCTGGGTGTGTATTCCATGAAGTTGGGGAGCGCAGTTGCCAAAGCAGGTGCAGACTGGAGTCGGGCAGTCAGGACCAGAGTCTGGTGTGACCAGTTTCAACCCTTGCCACCTTTCACATAAAAGCTGTTCTTCCACTGAGATACTGAGCTCAGTCCTCTGCGCCCCCGAGTCTGTTTCCCTATAACTCTGGAACAATGCGCCCTCGAGTCTCTGTTTCCCTATAACTCTGGGGCAATGCACCCTCGAGTCTGTGTTTCCTATAACTCTGGAACAATGCGCCCCTGAGTCTGTTTCCCTATAACTCTGGAACAATGCGCCCCCGAGTCTGTGTTTCTCTGTAACTCTGGGGCAATGCGCCCCAGAGTCTGTTTCCCTATAACTCTGGGGCAATGCGCCCTCGAGTCTGTGTTTCCCTATAACTCTGGAACAATGCGCCCTCGAGTCTGTGTTTCCCTATAACTCTGGGGCAATGCACCCTCGAGTCTGTGTTTCTCTGTAACTCTGGGGCAATGTGCCCTCGAGTCTGTGTTTCTCTGTAACTCCGGGGGAATGCGCCCTCGGATCTGCGTTTTCCTATAACTCTGGGGCAATGGAAGGGCGTTGGAACGAGGTTACCAGCTTTTAGATGTGAGGGGGGCCTCCTAAACTGTTTCCACCCATGAGGCCCTGATCTGCCTGAGTAATTTTTACACTACTTCTGGGGTACATATATTTAAAATAGCCATACAAATTAAAATTTGCTGATAATAAATTATAAAGAAATTAATTCTGAGACATTTGGTGTACATATAATTTTACCAGAAGAAACCACAATTTCTGTCTCGTCTTGTATAATACTCAGTATAGGGGAAGCCAGCTATTTTCTATGATGTTCAGCTACTCTGACAACACCAAACAGTGAGACACTCTCAGCCAGCCAGCCGGAGAGGACACGTGAGTAGAAATGCCAGGCTAGCCGGCTCCCAACATATGCCCAGCTTTATCCAGTCTCCGACTCTTAAATCCTGGGGCCCTCGTGGGAGAGCGGAGCCCACAGAACTGCAGAACTATGAGAGGTAAAAAAACGAACTGTCCTTTTTAATCGCCTGGCCGGGACGTTTCCTAGAAATCCCGCCTAACGTGGCTGCATCTTGAATCCCATGAGGACCGTGAGGAGACCACAGGCTCGCTGGGAGGGTTAAGCAGGGCACTGTGGCGCACTGCCTGGCATGCAGCCAGGTCTGTGGAGCGTTGGCTGCCCTGCTCTGAAATCTGCAGTATAAATTGGCCCTCAACAGCTCCTTTGCACGTGATGGCTAGGTGAGGGCCAGGGAGCCCGAGAAAACAACCAGGTTCGCCAGCAGAGGGCGAGCTTGGGAGGCAGATGGTGGTTCAGTTAGCTCAGGAGGAGTGTCGTCTGCCAGGCTGCTCTTGGGAGTAGGAAAGACAGCTCAGGGATTCATTTAGTCATAAACGGGTTATTTCTGCCTAACCTGGAGCTAGCCCTGAAAGAGCAAGAGCCAGCGGAGAGGTACTCCAGTCGCCAAAGCCGCTTGGGTGGGGAGGCCAGCGCGAGGTTAGGAGTAGAGTCTCTAGGGCATAGCACCTGATGTTGAACCAGTGTCTGCATGCTAGCGGCGTCCATGGTAACATGGATGGTAACATGGTAACGAGCCTCACAGCGAGTGGTCTAAGAGTCTCCCTGCCCAGTCTTTTCCCTCGGGCGCGAACGGCAGGCTTGGCCTCACTCGCTCTCCTGTTCCCATGAAGACAGCTGGCACACAGTAACCATATCTGGAAGTGACCTGAGCCGCTCACATACATTTTTTTCCTTAAAATTTTTGTCAATTCTTTGGGAATTCCATACACCGTGTTTTGATTATATGACAGCATTTTAATCACTACCCACACATTCAAAGTGATTTCTTTTTTTTTTTTGTCTATGTGTATGTATATATGTGTGCCACAGGTGGTGTGGGTGCTATCAGAGGCCAGAAGAGGCAGGGGTGGGGGTGGGGGTCGGATGCCCTGGAGCTACAGTTCCTCGTGGCTGTGAGCCTGTGAGTGCCAGCAACCGGAAGGAGTGTGTCCTCTGGAAGAAGAACGAGCCCCCGTAGCCTTTGAGTCATCTTTCCGGCCTCTTAACTTTCTTATGCTTTTAATATTTGAGGAAATTGCTTTCTCATGGGCCTCATGTCAAGAGCCTCCCCGAGTGGGCGCCGTCTTTGTTCTACTCAAATTTGAGGCGAGCACTCACTTTGGGGGGCTCCGTGTGTGGGCTCGTGCGCGCACACACGTTTATCGGGCACTGGGAGCCGCTGAAGCTGTTATACTCCTAGCAGCACAGGGAAAGAAACAGACACGTCCCTCCCTTGGAGGCGACTGGCTCAGTGGCACCGGAGCTCTAGCCACCGGTGAGACACTTCCAGCTCGTGAGGACTGGCAGGGCGAGCCAGGGCCCACAGCGGGAGGGAATTCCCAGAGTGAGCCTGGAGCCCACACCGCCCGCCCGGGTCCTAGGCAGGGACATTGTGTGGGAGACGAGGGAAAAGCTCGGTGCCTTGTCTGTGCTCCCCCACAGCAGCCGACCCCCCAGGGTGGAGGAATGATGTAATGTAAGGATGCCGCCATGGGAAGACATCCAGGGGCATCACAGCATTTGAACTGCGGCACAACGCTACCATCTGCAAACGCGTTGGGCTACATCCATAGCAATCCTGGGATGTGGCCCGTGGGCCGCTGGTTGGCTATGCCTGTGTCTCCTCGGGTCCCCACTGGCGCCTGGCCTAGCTTGTAACTCCATGGGCAAATCCACGCTGGGACTTGCCATCGGACCTAGCTTTCCAAACTCCAAATGAAGAACTCAGGTTATAATTTTGCTGTTGCTTTCACCTGGGGTGGGAGGGGGAGTGAAAGCTGCCCTTATTTACAACATGTCCGAGAGTGTCCTATCACCTCCGAACGCGTTTTTTGAAAGACGTCTACACCCTGAACACCTAGGCAGGAGCTTGACCTGCGCTGATACTCATTCTGCCTCGGCGAAGGTAGCTGTGACACTGTCACTGCTCGTCACTCAGAAGCCAGCTACAGTCACCCTGCCCGTACACTCCCTTGTTTTTGCCGTGGTCGCTTGCATGTGTTTACGGACGCTGCCACGGGGCTTGGCCACCGCCCCTGTCCACCGCTGTCAACTGGGCCATGACGCTTTTCTCCGACTCTATTTTTTTTAAATATTCATTCCATTTTCATCTTATGGAGTATGCGTATGTGTGTGCCTGTTTGCTTCCACGATGAACACCATGCGTATGCCTGGTGCACGTGGAGGCCAGAGCGGGAGGTGGGTACCCTGTAACCGAGTTGCTGGCAATTGTGAGGCCCTGTGGGGTTGCTAGGAACCAAACTCGGGTCCTCTACAAAAAGCAGCAAGTGTCCTTAACTACTGAGCCATCTCTCTAGTCCTTCGACTCTCTATTTAAGAGGGGGACAGGTAGGGGGGGACCCCTGGAGGATGTTAGACAAAGCGGACTCAAGGGCAGGCGAAACCCAAGGGTTAGTGGGTCAGTGGTAGAAGGGGACGGATTGGGTGCCCCCAAATCTTTGTCCTGTCATCAGCTGTCACCAGCTGTGTGGCCATGGGCAAGCCACCAAACCTCTGCTCAATCCATTGCCTTAGCTCGAGGGCCTTTCTTTTCCCTATCTACCTAGAAACTCTTAGAAGGAATTCAGATGGAAACACAGCAGAACCAAACAGCAGCCAAGACCCACGGCTTTCTTGTTACAGAACCTTCTGTAACAAATGTCTTCCTGTAACAAACCTGCTCTACTGCTTCCTTCTGGACTGAAGGAGTCTTGGGCAAGGCGGTCGGTGTGTGCCTCGGGCCCGGCCCCCCCCCCCCGCAGGTCAGCCCCCCCCCCCAGCTGCTGTGAAGACCCGGCAGCCCTGAGCCACTCACCTCCCCAGGAGGACACGAGGTTAGGGATGACAAAGGGTTGGGAAGGGAGAGATGCTCCTGCAGCATCTCTCCCAGTCTTCTGGGTATGCTCATCCCTGTTCCCCCAGGGGGTGAATGCCTTGCTGTCTCAGGCTGAGTGGCTCAGATAGAGTGTCGCCTGCCCCCTGCTGGCTCCCCTGGGTTGGTCCTGTCAGCAGATTCTCTTCTGTCCCCGGCACAGTGATTCAGTAAGAAGGAATAGCCTGGGGTCTTGTGTGGGACATCCAGCGCCCCCAAACATGAACAGTTTCCTGTGAGGCCACCGAAACGGGGGAGGGGACGATAAGCCTGAACTAGGAGAGAATGGGCAACCCAAAGGTGGAAAATCGAGACATGGTCAGAATGAGTCGAACAAGTGTAGTTCTCCACCTAAAACCCAGCCAAGCCTGACCTCGACTTACTCCTCAGACCATTCTTGCCCTATTTTCATCTTAAAAAGAAGTTTCTGCTCTCTATAATGGAAAGATGTGGTCAGTGTTACTGGGCAAATGAAGGCTTTGAACTTGTCCCCTAAGCTGAGCGATGGTCTTTTAACAACGGCTCACCCTTCGTCCAAACTCTTCCCCTTGCTTCACTTCCCGGGGGTAGCCGTCAATCAGGAAGCCCTTGGTGTTGCCCAGGCTGGCCACCATGGCCTCCTTCAGCAGCTCCAGGATGACACCCTACAGCAGAAAGAGTGGTCAGCACAGGGCCTGGCCGCAACCCCCAATTCACCATGTATGCGATTCCTCAGACGTTCTTCCCTGAAGGGGGCACTGGGCAAGATTAACAGCAGATCTCTTGGGCCAGCCTTCGTGAGACCCACCCCCCAACCTTAATGTCGATAGTGTGGGTGGGTCCTTCAGTCGGGGCTGGGCCATGCATGGTTCCATTGGCGAGGGGTCTTCTTACTGATCTGTCCTTACTGCTGTTATGTAACTACGTTTGAAGGCTTTCAAACCAGCATTTTACACCCCATGAGTGGTGCTAACCCCACCCGCCCCCAGTAGCAACTGAAGGAACAAGGCATGGCAGATTAGAGGCGAATGAAAATTGCTCAGAACACACTCCACAGCTGATGCCCCCCCCCAGGAAGCAGTATGCAAAACTTGACGCGTGCTAACTGCAGAGGACTATTGTCTAGCAACATGATCTCCCCACTAAGAAGATTGATCTAACAAGTGTTTGTGGAAAGGAAGGAAGGGAGGGAGGGAGGGAGGAAGGAAGGAAGGAAGGAAGGAGAAAGGGAGGGAGGGAGGAAGGAAGGAAGAAAGGGAGGGAGGGAGGGAGGAAGGAAGGAGGGAAGGATAAAGGGAGGGAGGGAGGAAGGAAGGAAGAAAGGGAGGGAGGGAGGAAGGAAGGAGGGAAGGATAAAGGGAGGGAGGGAGGAAGGAAGGAAGAAAGGGAGGGAGGGAGGGAGGAAGGAAGGAGGGAAGGAGAGAGGGAGGGAGGGAGGAAGGAAGAAAGGAAGGAGGGAAGGGAGGGAGGGAGGGAGGAAGGAAGGAGGGAAGGGAGCCGGAAGCTGGGGGAGCCGCGTGGGGGAGCGGCATGGGGCAGGGCCCGTGGGAGGAGGTGGGCAAGTGCGAATTCTCTAGTTTTGTTTTTTAGCAGGAGCCTGGGGGTGGGGGCGGGGATGCAGATGTCACAGGTATGGCTGGAACCCTTCCCTAGATGATTGTGAATTAATTCCTCATCAAGGTCACAATCTAACGGGAAGACAGACAACAAGGAGTAAAGAATTCAGGGCAGCTTAAGGACAACAGTGTAGTCAGAGCAGGGCAAAGGGCTGGAGCACACCAGGGGCGCCGCTTGCCACAGGGTGGCCCCTTTGGTAAGCTGTGCCATGGAGGCAGAGCTCTGCAGGGAGCAGACGTGCAGAGAATGGGCGATGGGGCTGCCCTGACGAGGGAGGAGGACGCCACACGGGAAGGCAGCCCCGTGAAGGCAGTGAGGGGGGGAGGCCCTGACATAAAAAGTTTTGAGGGATACAGAAGTTTTGGCGGGTGAGGACAAGGCCCAGGGTGTAAGAGCACTTGCTATGAAAACACGAGGCCCTGAATTCAGATTCCCTGGTGCCCATATTAAAAAGCCAGGCACAGCCGTCACCCACAGCATTGGGAGCAGAGACAAAGTGGATCCCAGATCTCTGTGACCACCCAGGCCGGCCAAAAGGTGAGCTGCAAGTGAGAGACTCTCTCTCAAAAGCCAAGGTGGGGAGCAGTAGAGGAAGACACCTAACACCCTCCTCTGGCCTCGAAAACACACACACACACACACACACACACACACACACACACACACACACACACACACACATACAGACACACAGACACACTCACAGACACAGACACACAGACACATACAGAGACACACACAGACACACATATATACAGAGACACACACACACACACACACACACACACACACACACCCCACCATGCATCCTTAACAAACACTGAGAGGTGACTATACGCTGCTGCTTAGCTTGGTTTCTCCATCTTACACAGCCCATGACCGTGCTGGCTGCTTTTTGACATAAGCCTAGACATACCTGGGAAGAAGGAACGTTAACTGAGGAGTGGCCTCCATCAGATTGGCCTGTGGGCGTGTCTGTGGGGGCCTTGATGGTGGACTGCTGTGGGAGGGCCCCGCCCTAGGCAGGTATGTGCTCCTGCTGGCAGGCAGGCCTGGGTTACAGAAGAGAGAGCTAACTAGGGAGTGAGCCAGCCCTAGGCTTCCCCTGTGGTCTGTGTCCCTGCCTCTTGGGTTTCTTCCTAGGCCTTCCTGAGCGATGGAGTGTGACCTGTGACCCAGATGAACTGCTCCCACCCATAAGCTGCCCTCGGTCCTGGTGTCTATCACAGCAATGGAGAGGCTGCTAGGGCAAGGGTTCCCCGCTCCAGCTGTGTCTTCTTGCCTAACCTCCACAGGCCACTCTGTTCATAGGAACGCCTTCTGGGTGAGTCTAGAGTCCGTCGTGTGGACAGTACGTCCCCACTCCGAGAGATTTGTTCCCTTGGGTTTTCTCATTTAACTTTCCATACACCCGGGGTGTGAAGATTGTACTCTGAAGTGAGGCCGTTTTGGGAAACACATGAATCACATTGACATTTAAGCAACCGGCCAAGGAACAGCTTGGATGGCCAGTGGCCGTCGGCGTTAGCCAGCCCACCTCAGGACTGCCACCACGGAGGGAAACCAAAGCTGTTCCCTGGCCCTCAAGGTTTCCTTGTCAAGGGCTTGGCTGCCAGGGAGAGCAGGGTGGTCTCTGCTTACCGAGGGCACCAGGTCTCCACGTTCCATGATGTCACGGATCAGTCTGCTTCTCTCCGACTCTGAGGCCAGTTCCTGCCGCAGGAGCTCACCAGTAGACAGCTGAGTGAATCCGTATTTTTCTGCCAGTTTCTCACACTGGGTGCCTTTGCCAGAGCCAGGGCCACCTTGGGAAGGAGACATGTCAGGCGTGCATCTCAAGCCCATTGCCTCCCTTTTGGGGACGTAACAATTATTTTTTTCTAGTGGATATGCATTGTATGAAATAATGGTTTCATGATGACATTTCATGTATGTTTATCATGTGCTCTGGTCAGACTCACTGCCCCTCTCACACCCCTTCAACACTGGTCCCCTCCTCTTCTCTAACGGTCAACTTTCTGCTTGCGTGTAATATGTATGTGAAATCTAGATTCTGCAGAGGAGACAAAACGAGTATATGTTGTGCGTGTGGGGGGCGGACGGGGGATTCAGCCCTCTGCATGGCCTGGAGACAGGAGCACGCAGACTTTTCCTGGGGCACAGGACCTTCCAGGGGCAGACAATGGCCACAGTATCCTGCACTTAGTTAATTCTTTTTTTTTAAATCACATATTGACACACGGTGGTATGGGGTTGCTTCAGTACCTCACTCTTTTTTAAAAAGAGATTTATTTACTTATTATATATACAGTGTTCTGCCTGCGGGCCAGAAGAGGGCAGACGATCTCATTACAGATGGTTGTGAGCCACCCTGTGGGTGCTGGGAATTGAACTCAGGACCTCTGGAAGAGCAGCCAGTACTCTTAACCTCTGGGCCCTCTCTCCAGCCTGCACTTGGTGAATTCTTAAGAAAACCTTGCTGTTAATTTTCAGAAGGTGTTGCTTGTTGCTCGTGTTTTCAAACGTTTGCGACCACACAGGAGAACCATAAGCGAGGCATGAAGAAGGCGTGGCGCGGGAGGGGACGGATGATGGCACGGGTGTCTCATGGCTCTGGATCACGTCGGCACCCTCCCACACGCAGGGGCCAGAAGAGCAACACGGGGCTCTGAATTACTCTTCCGGCTTTAAAGGACCCCGTGGAGTCGGTGAGGGTGGTTCCACTGAAAGGCGAAGGTGTAACTGCGCGGGAAGATAGGAAAACTCTGGCCCCTGCGTGTGGGAAGGGTGCCGACGTGATCCAGAGCCAGGAGACACCCGTGCCATCATCCGTCCCCTCCCGCGTCCCGCCTTCTTCATGCCTCCCTTACGGTTTTCCTATACGGTTACAAATCTTTTCAGACTGGTTCCTCCCGAAGGGCCTGGGCCGTTCATCTTTCCGGTTCTCAGCTTCAAATGCCTGGTCCTTTCTTTCCTCTCAGAGGAAAATTAAACTATATTTATTTTATTGATTTGGTGTGTGGTGTGTGTGTGTGTGTGTGTGTGTGTGTGTGTTTGTGTGTGTCCATAATTGGTGCTCGTCTGTGCCTCCCAATCACAGCTTCCCGAAAAGAGAATATTTGAAATAAAAATGCAAAACACAATTGAGATTCTGGCCTGAGTCACAGCCGTCTTGGGCAGTGGAGCTCACTGTTAAGGGATGCCAGCCCCTGACCACTTCAGCACAGGGGCCTCTCAAGAGCCCTCCCTTGCTCTGGCAGACAAGCCAGGAAGGATACACGTGTGCTGTCCTCTGCTCATCCAGTGAGCTGCTTTCAGCCAAGTGTGGGGGGGGGGGAGACACCCCACAGCACTGCACGGATGGGCCAGATGAGGATAACAGCAGTTAGAGAAGGCGGCAGGGACCAGGCAGACTGCCACAGCAGCAGCTAACCACTGATGCCACATCCGCTCTGAGCAGTGACTCTGGTTCCCAGCTACACTAACAAGAGAGGGCACAGGGACAAGAGACACTCAGAGGGAGAAGTGCTTCTAGGTAAATGACTAAGGGGTTCACAGCTGAGCTCTGGGAGGCCACAGGACTTCTCCTGTGGCTTGTGTTTACCTGGAAACTCTTCTCCCCCGGCATGGCTGGTGGGGCTGGTCACGTGGAAAAGATATTTTCCAACTTGCCTTCCAAGGCAGAGACGCTATGCTCCAATTACTGCCTTCTTTCGGCCCCCTACTAATATGACTATTACAGGCTTGCCCCCTCGGAAATGCTATTTAATAAATCTCGACACAAAGGCAATTAAAACGCTCCATTTCAAATTAGCAACAGCTGTGTGGAGTGGCGCTCGCTGCCCCAGTTAGAAGCCTCCCCTGGGAGCAACAACTGCAGACTCTTAGCATTTGGGGGCCAAATGGTGCAGGCAGTGTGGAATTTTAAGTAACCTGCACAATGGCATGATTCTTCCCCTGGCTCCGAACTGGGGAGCAATTTGATTTTCTCACTGTAAAACTGCTACTGGCTGCCTGGCTTTTCCTCCAGTCTCTAACATCATCAGAGCCCCAATTTAACACTTTTAAATAAAGGGGCGGGACTTGGTAGCCTTCCAGGATAATTTGATACACGGGACAAAATTCTCTGGAAGAACCCCAGCTCAGAATGGAGGGCCTGTGTTCTCTGATGGCCGGGTGACTGATTAGGGGCTGCCCCCATTGACACCCCCCTCACTGATGCTCAGTGTAGCGTTACTGTAGACCCGTGCCCCTTAGCAGATCCATACACAGCCCCACGTGTATGACGTAGAGTCCAGGTGAGACACCACTTCAAAGGGAAAAAGAGTGGAGAGATCCTTCTTTTCGGTCTCGGGTGGAATTTTAGAAGACTGGTCTGTTGAGTTTTCCATGAGAACCTGAAGTTGCCCTAACGGAACAGGGCAAACCCTCTGAGCCTGCCTTTCCACTCAGCCCGTCCCTACCCAGAAGCCTCCTGAGTGAGCGCCGTTCTTACAGACCTGGTGTTCTCCAGGCTAGCCCCTTACCAGTTTTCATAGCCTTGTCTTAAAGGCAGCTCCTGGGCCAGTGTCCCAAGCACAGTTGCCTGGCTTTGGGAACGGTGGGAGGAGCTGGCAAAACTGGTAGGTCAGGACTGAAAAGACATCAGGCAGACAGACAGCCTGCCCCATCCCAGACAGCTGGAACCAAACACTTGGTCTTGGATGGCTCTCACTGCTGTGTTCCTTAGCGACGGTGCTGAGCCGGGCACACGCTGCTGTTGTTTCTAGTCTTTCCAATTGACACTTTATCTGCTGATGGGGAAGTCCTGTTGTATATGTAAATAAAGCCCTGTCGGCCAATAGGGAAGCAAGATAGGTGGGACTAGGAGTCCAGGAGGATTCTGGGAAATGCAGTGAAGAGAGTGATTCCCAGAAGAGGGGATGCAAGTCTGCGTTCTCGGTAAGTCCTCATGAACGTATATATTAGTAATTATGGGTCAATAATTAAGTCAGAGCTAGCCAATGAGAAACAATAGCAAACGGCCAACGGCTTCACAATCAATATAGTGTCCTGGTGTTCATTTGGGACTGACGCGACATTGGGACCAGGCTGGCGGGAAGAATACACGTTACAATCTGCCATCTCATGGATCACTGGGAACTAGAGCTGGGGTTATTTTAAAAAGTCAGATCACATAGTTGCGTGAGTTCACACCCAGATTTATAAAACACATTTCCACAAAGCATGGTGACTCTTTCCCCCACCAAGAGGAAATGTAGAAGGTGTCTAGTCTAGGGCTACTATCAAGTTCGCCTTGTATGAAAGAGGTCTGAATATTTACAGTTACAGATAATCGCTGACATGGGGTGGGTATCTTAGATTTTGAGCATGAGGCCCTCATGTAGCCCAGGCTGGCCTTGAGTCTGATGTAGCCAGAGAGGAATACGAACTTCTGGTCCTCCGGCCTCCACCTCCCAAGGGGTGTGATTACAAGTACCCACCACAGCATCTCATTTATGTGGTGTTGTGGGCTGAACACAGCTCACAAACTCCCGGGCGGCACTGTGCCAACTGGACACAGCCCCGGCCGTGGTGTTGACGCTGTACTGTCTGCCGCTAACTCCGTCTTCCCGAGGCCATGGACTGGCCCTTCCATCCCCTGACCTCTGGTTTCTCGCTCTGGGACGTTTCCCTCCACAGCCCCAGGCCCAGTGTAGGAGCTTTGATTCTCCTTTCTAAGAACTCTTTGAAATCTATCTGCTGTCTAGCAGCCCACTATAAATGCTCCTTATCTTTTGCCTCAGGCAAAACCATGGTGCTTGGTACCTGGCCATTGCCAACAAAACCCCATTCCCTGTCTCTGTCCTGAGTGACATCATTGAGCACATGGAGGTCTGAATCACAAACGCAACCCAAAGTCAGAATCACATGTGTGCACATCTGACTCTGCGCACGAGGGTGAGCCTACCAGTGTGCACGAGACTCTGAGTGTGCACTTGGTACTTCATATACGCACGTTGGCTCTACAGAGCTCACAGAACTGCATTTCTCTAAAGCAAATCAGGGGGGCATCGTTTGCTGGGTTCAGATTGGCACCTCTATTCCTCTTCTGCTGACATGAAATGTTCACAGTTGCACTCGAGGGTTTTCTGGAGTTCTCCAGACAGTGATGTGGAGGGCAGACACGGGAGAATTCCCTGAAGTTCGTGGACTGGTTAGCTTTGGCTACTTGGCAAAGTTCCAGGCCAATGAGAGACCGTCTCAATCAAAAGGTAGAAGGCACCTGGGGACCAATGTTCAAGGTTGTCTTCTGACCTACACACACACTCACACACATAGACACACACACACACAGACACACACAGACACACACAGACAGACACACACACAGACACACACAGACACACATAGACACACACACACAGACACACACACACACAGACACACACACAGAGACACACACAGAGACACACAGACACAGACACACATACACACACACAGAGACACACACAGACACACATACACACAGACACACATACACACAGACACACACACACACACTCTCACACACACACAAAGACACACAGTGATCTTAGCGCCAACATTGCACACTTTTACAACGAATGGACACAACTACTAAATTGTGGTACTATTTTCCATATCTTTAAAGGTGAGTAGTCGTTGAAATTATAGTTTTGAGAGTAATAAGTATCTTTTGCAAATGAGTCTATCCCATTTCTAGGCCATCTCTGTTGTTGTTTTTCAAAAACCTACCCATCCCTGCCCTTGAAACCCTCTTTTCTAAATGAAAGCAGTCTTAGCCCTGAGTTCGTGCTTTTGTGATGGAACGATTCCTTTCAGGGAAAAGCTACCTTGCTACTTATCTGTGACCTAACTGCCCAGGAGTGACCGAGCCAGCTGGGACTCACAAGACACTTGAAACTTCCTACAGCTCTTTGCCGGGATGAGCCTCTGTGTGTTACAGCTGGGAACCAATGTTCTGTGGCTTGGAGCGATTAAAACTGCATCTTTATACTAGTCATCATTTCCAATAGTTCTGGAAGCCTCTGACAGGTGTTTTGGTGGATGTGTTGAAACATGCCAGTGACAGGTCCAGCTGTGGGTCATATAAGAACCTTAAAAGGGACTGGAACCCCGAGGACAGGGGACATGCTTCCTTATTTTTATGGCTTGGTATCTAGGAGGTAACCTGGCAACTGCTGTATCAGTGACAGTGACTCTTGGCTAGGCAGTGCTGTGCATAACTCAGGGGCCAATGGGCCTGGTTCTAGGCCTTGCAGGGGTCAATGGGCTTTGTTCTAGGCCCTGCAGGGTTAATGTGCCTGATTCTAGGCCTTTCAGGGGTCAATGGGCCTGGTTCTAAGCCTTGCAGGGGTCAATGGGCCTGATTCTAGGCCTTGCAGGGGTCAATGGGCCTGATTCTAGGCCTTGCAGGGGTCAATGGGCCTGGTTCTAAGCCTTGCCTTGGACTTGCTGAGAGGTTGGAAGAGAACTGATTTGCCTGCCCTCTGGGGTCACAGGACTCCCACATCCTGGTGCTAATTAAAAGTCATCGGGTGCGATTACACAAAGTAAACCACAAAGCCCCCGCCCCCGTGACATGCCTTGACTGTGAATCGTAACTGACTTCTGTGAAGGGATTCCCTTCTTGGGGCCGTGCTCCAAATGGAAGCCTATGGAAGGATTTCACCTGACCTGCGTCAGTGGATCAGTATTTATCCCTAGTGCACGAATGGACTTTGGGAGCCCATTCCCCATAGAGGGATGCTCTCCCAGCCTAGACACTTACATGGGGGAGGGCCTAGGCCCTGCTCCAAATGACATGACAGACTTTGAAGATCCCCCATGGAAGGCCTCACCCTCCTTGGGAAGCAGAAGGCGGATGGGATGGGGGGCAGGGGAGGACAAGAGGGAGAGAGAACTGTGATTGATATGTAAAATAAGATTGTTTCTAATTTAAAAAAAAAAGGTCTGGAATATTCTCTAAAGGCCCAAGTGAGTGGTAAAGGCTTCCGTCCTTAGCTTGGCACAGTAGGATGGAGTTGAAGCTGGGGCACCTAGTGGGAGGCTTTAGGTCCTGAAGGATGAGTCGGGGAGGTGACTGTGATGCTGGTTCATTTGTTTTCTCTTTCATGACCTGGCCCCAAGGTGAGAGGTTCTGCTGCCATGTGATCCCACCGTGGCAGGCTAGGCCAGCACTCCACCACGGCAGGCTAGGCCAGCACTCCACCGTGGGCTAGGCCAGCACTCCACCGTGGGCTAGGCCAGCACTCCACCACGGCAGGCTAGGCCAGCACTCCACCGTGGGCTAGGCCAGCACTCCACAGTGTGGGCTAGGCAGGCTGTCCACCACGGCAGACTAGGCCAGCACTCCACCATGGCAGGCTAGGCCAGCACTCCACCGTGGCCTAGGCAGGCTCTCCACCACGGCAGGCTAGGCAGGCTTAACCCATGGATTCACAGCCTTAACCCATTTCCAGAGCTCCGCATGTGGCTGCCCAGTGCTTCTCTTTGCTACAGAACGGCCAGAGTCTTGCTTCTGTTGGGGCTCCACCAGCATGGTTCATGCGGTGAACAGCCAAGAAACTTAGTGTTAGGAAAACGGTTCCCGACCAGGAGGGAGATCTCTGAACGTCTGCAACCGATATGCAGAAGATTCCCCAGGAAATGGGGCGGGGGGGCATTTCCAATCGGCTTTGAGATGCGAAGACACATCGAGGGGTTAGATAGGAGCACAGATCTGTGCGGGGGGGGCAAGATGCTGCAAAATGCTCACAGCAGAATGGGGTTGACAGGCACACGGTGTTCACTGAGAAAATGCTTCTAGCTCTGTTGAAAGTTTGAAATGTCTCATTATTTAAAAAAAAAAAAAAAAAGATAATCATCAAAACACATCCCCAGGTGCTTCTAGGGCTGGGCCCGGATCTTCTAGAAGAGATGAAGAAGAAGAATCAGTTTGCCATGACCCCCACCCAGGGGCTGCCTAGGAGGCTGTGCTGATCTTTCTTTTTCATATTTACAGCAGAATAATGCTGAGATAATGGCTCCATGGTGAATGAGTAATTGTTATGACAGTAAATAAAGCTCTCATCGCCTTATTAAAGGCTGGCCCATTCCTCTCACAGCAGATGGGAGGGACTGCTGGCCCTCCCTGTCTAGCTGGCAGGAAGGTAGTAAGACGGGGGTGGGGGTATCAGAGACGTGCCTTCCTGCCGCCCAGAGGAAAGTCTCCGTCCCACCATGCTTCTTGACTTTCTGCGTTACCTAGTAAATATCTGATTTGTTTGTAACAGGCCATGTGACATTTTTAATGGCATTTGTAACAGGTGCTCTCTAAAACCCTGTAAAGGAGAACTGTGCCAAGAGCCACCGGTGCCCTGTACCACTAGGTGCTGTAGGACCCCCACCTGGAAAGCCCTCTGGCCCTCTGTGGGAGTCAGGCAGACACACACCACACAGTCCTCTACCGGCCAGTGTGGTCACCGGTGCCAGGCTTTCAGCGTAGCCTGCAGATTTGCCATAAGAAACGCATCCCAGAAAGGATGCTCATCATGACATCAAACATGTCACCATTGAAAAGTCACCTTTAATGCAGGGCCTCACAGTTTTACATGTGATCTGGCTGGAGCCTTTGCTAGTGGGGGGGGACTTTTTTTTTCTTCGAGACAGGGTTTCTCTGCAGCTTTGGAGTCTGTCCTGGAATTCACTCTTGTAGACCAGGCCGGTCTCGAACTCACAGAGATCCGCCTGCCTCTGCCTCCCAAGTGCTGGGATTAAAGGTGTGCACCACCACCGCCCAGCAAATGTGGGGGGGACTTTTAAAACTCCATTTACTCTCATTCTGACAAATCAGTGATTGTTCAATTCAGCCAAAACTGACCATTGTCACAGAGACACAACAAGTCACATTAGAACAGGACCTGTGACAAGTCAAGGAAGGTTCAGCTTGCTCTACACATTGAGTTCCAGGCAAGACACACACACACACACACACCCCCCCCAAACAAACAAAATTCAGGAAACTGAGCTG
>NW_024429193.1:6498251-6680751 GCF_017639785.1 Mesocricetus auratus | reverse complement strand
TGTGAGTGTGTGTGTGTGTGAGTGTGTGTGTGTGAGAGAAAGAGTGTGTGTGAGAGAGAGTGTGTGAGAGTGTGTGAGTGTGTGTGTGTGAGAGAAAGAGTGTGTGTGAGAGAGAGTGTGTGAGTGTGTGTGAGAGAGTGTGTGAGAGTGTGTGAGTGTGTGTGTGTGAGTGTGTGTGTGTGAGAGAAAGAGTGTGTGTGTGTGAGAGTGTGTGAGAGTGTGTGAGTGTGTGTGTGTGAGAGAAAGAGTGTGTGTGTGTGAGAGTGTGTGAGAGTGTGTGTGTGAGAGAAAGAGTGTGTGTGTGAGAGAGTGTGTGAGTGTGTGTGAGAGAGTGTGTGTGTGTGAGAGAAAGAGTGTGAGTGAGAGAGTGTGTGAGTGTGAGTGTGAGTGTGTGTGTGTGAGAAAGAGTGTGAGTGAGAGAGTGTGAGTGTGTGTGTGTGAGAGAGTGTGTGAGAGTGTGTGAGTGTGTGTGTGAGAGAGTGTGTGAGTGTGTGTGTGTGAGAGAAAGAGTGTGAGTGAGAGAGTGTGTGAGTGTGTGAGAGTGTGTGAGAGTGTGTGAGTGAGAGAGAGTGTGTGTGTGAGAGAGAGTGTGTGAGAGTGTGTGAGTGTGTGTGTGTGTGAGTGTGTGTGTGAGAGAAAGAGTGTGTGTGTGAGAGAGAGAGTGTGTGAGAGTGTGTGAGTGTGTGTGTGAGTGTGTGTGTGTGAGAGAAAGAGTGTGTGTGTGAGAGAGAGTGTGTGAGAGTGTGTGAGTGTGTGTGTGTGAGAGAAAGAGTGTGTGTGTGAGAGAGAGTGTGCGAGTGTGTGTGAGAGAGTGTGTGAGAGTGTGTGAGTGTGTGTGTGAGTGTGTGTGTGTGAGAGAAAGAGTGTGTGTGAGAGTGTGTGAGAGTGTGTGAGTGTGTGTGAGTGTGTGTGAGAGAGTGTGTGAGAGAGTGTGTGAGAGTGTGTGTGTGAGAGAAAGAGTGTGTGTGTGAGAGAGAGTGTGTGTGTGAGAGAAAGAGTGTGAGTGAGAGAGTGTGTGAGTGTGAGTGTGAGTGTGTGTGTGAGAGAAAGAGTGTGTGTGTGAGAGAGAGTGTGTGAGTGTGTGTGAGAGAGTGTGTGTGTGAGAGAAAGAGTGTGTGTGTGAGAGAGAGTGTGTGAGTGTGTGTGAGAGAGTGTGTGAGAGAGTGTGTGAGAGTGTGTGTGTGAGAGAAAGAGTGTGTGTGTGAGAGAGAGTGTGTGTGTGAGAGAAAGAGTGTGAGTGAGAGAGTGTGTGAGTGTGAGTGTGAGTGTGTGTGTGAGAGAAAGAGTGTGTGTGTGAGAGAGAGTGTGTGAGTGTGTGTGAGAGAGTGTGTGTGTGAGAGAAAGAGTGTGTGTGTGAGAGAGAGTGTGTGAGTGTGTGTGAGAGAGTGTGTGAGAGTGTGTGAGTGTGTGTGTGAGTGTGTGTGAGTGTGTGTGTGTGTGTGTGTGTGTACACATGTGTTCAGCTGGGACCTGCTAAAGGCTGGGAGTCAGATGGAAACTTCTTTGTCTGTGGGAACCCAGCTTCATTTGCCAAGGTATTCACAGCCTAGCGCCAGGTGTGGCGGCACTAATCTACAATGCCAGCAGCACTCAGGAAGCTGTGTCAGGAGCACTAGTTCAAGTCTGAGGCCAGCCTGAGCTATGAAACCTTGTCTCACAAAATAAAGCAACAGCAAAATCAGGGAATCAGTCGTGGGAATTGGATTACTTGACGATGGAGGCCAAGAGGTCCCACCGTGGCCATCTCAAATCAGAACAAGGGAAACTGATGGTGTCAAGCCGTGTCCAAATGCCTAACAACCAGGAGTTCTCTCAGCTTTCTGGAAATTTGACAGTGCAGTAGGTGGTATAAATTCCAGAGTCTGAAGAAGCCGGAGCTGTGATGTCCAAGGGCAAGACAAATGCAGTTCCCAAAGTGACAGGGAAGTTCCCTTTCTTCTGTGCGTTCCACTCTGCGCTCCCACTGTCCGGCAGTCGCTTAGACTGACTGGTGCTCACCCAACATTGGTGAGGTCTGGTTGTCCTTATTTGGCCCATGGAGTCAAATGGAGTCCTCACTTCGGAAAACCCTTAAGACATACCCAGAATTCATGCTTTTCCCACTGTCTGGGTGGCTTTCTCGAGAGCGGTCTGCTTCAGATCAGAGGAGAAGCTGTTGCCTAGCCTGGGGTCCCACAGCTCAGAGCGGCCATACTGACGGCCTCGGTGCTGTTTGTTTGCTCCAGATCAGGACTTTCCTCCATCTGGAAGGGCTTCTTTGCTCTCCCTGCCGCCCTGGCTCTTCCCACTGTACTGACGCAAAGCTGGTCCTCTGATAACACCCTTATTCTGTCTCTTCTTACATGTGCCTCGTGCCCCTGGGTCCACAGGAACTTTCAGAGAGGTCGGGTCCAGACCTCTAGAAGCCAGAGAGATGGAGCCTCTCTGGAGATGTGGCGCTGTCCTCCATAACTGTGCTTTTGGGAAGACCAATGCCAGCAAACATCAAGGGACCCCTTCCCTCCCTGATGCCAAAACACTCAGGCTGTGGTTTCCTTTGGTCCCACGTACCCTCCCGGCTCTCACTTCACGGCAGCGGCTGGCTCTCTCTCTCTCTCTCTCTCTCTCTCTCTCTCTCTCTCTCTCTCTCTCTCTCTGAGTGCGGCCCACGGACACTGAGGAGTCCCCACCTGTATTGTAATTCTGGGGAGTTACTTGCTTTCCATGGGTGGCAGAGGCAATGACTGAAACGACTGAGTCAGAGTATCAGAATCCAGCTGAACTGGCCACTGTATGCGTCTCTAATTTATTAGTATGCCAGTGTCCATGCCACAGCACGTGTGTGAAGGCCAGAGGACAACCTGTCCTCTCTTCTACCCTGCAGGCTCCAGGGATCAAACTCAAGTCCCCAAGCCTGGCGGCGAGTGATCACCTTTACCAGCAATCCATCTCACCGGCTCATGCTGTCTCACCAGTGTTCCTGAATCAATATTACTTCAGGACACTTCGGTGAAGCAGAAAAAAATTAATTAAAAAATAATTACAAATAAGATACCATTATATTAATTCTTCTGAGATAGAGTCTCACTACGTAGCCCTGGCTGGCCTGAAATTTGATGTAGACCAGGCTGGCTGCAAACTTACAGAGTTCCTCCTGCCTCCACCTCCTGAGTGCTGGGCTAAGAGCAGACATCACCTTCTGTTTTTGGGAAGTGCTCAGGAGGCCCTCGGCACACAGATGAGTAACTGTTTCCTGGAGGAAGGCTGTGTCCGACTACACTGCTGAACTAGCTGCTACTGTTTTAACTGAGTGCTCTTCCTGATCCCTCCTCCCAAGTCCTGCCCAGTTCCAGACCCTACTTGGCTTCCAAGATCAGGTAGGATCAGACACTCACTGTACGGCTCTACATCTGTTTACTTTCTGGGGGGCCAACTACCAGTTGTCAGGCTCCAATACCCAGCAAATGTTTTTAAAAAAGTAAATAGAGCCTGTCACTCGAGGAAAACAACTGTTATGGTTCTTGACAACATGAGAGCATTTCAAGCCCCCCACTCACTCCAAGATATACTAATTGATAACTTTTTTTTTGAGACAGGGTTTCTCTGTGCAACAGCTCAAGCTGTCCTGGAACTCATTCTATAGACCAGGCTGACCTCAAACTCACAGAGATCCTCCTGCCTCTGCCTCCCGAGTGCTGGGATTAAAGGAGTGTGCAGCCGCTGCCAGGCTTCCCCAAGATATACTGTTTTCTGATACGTTGTTTCTTTGTGTTTTACTGGGAAATGAAGGATGGCAATGATACTTTGTCCTTCGTCTAGGCACAAGCACTCCAGAGAATAACCCTGAAGTGCTTTCTGTAATGCCTGCCTGTGTCAAGAGCTAAACTGAAGCTGCTTCCTATCACAGTGAGGCCGAGTGAAGCATCGAAGCATCACATTGTTTGTTTGTATCAGATTTAAACAAGCTCGAGAGTTGATGGAAACAACATATTCATGGCGATCCCCAAGTAGACACTTCTGGAAGGTAATTCATAGTTCTTTCATAACAGGAAACAATACAAAGACAATGGGGTTATAATGAAGTCTTAACAGTCATTTAATATTGAATTTTGGGAAAAACTCTCATTTCTCTAGGAAAATAAATAGGTCTCTGTGTAGTGGCTAAAAAGGCATGTAACAACACAAAATCTTATCAGAATATCTCCCAAAGCTGATGCTTGTGTTAATTGGACTTTTGTATCGCTGTGACATAAGATCTGTGAGAAGCAACTCAAAAGCTGGAAGACTGACCGTGGTTCATGGTCTCTGAGGGATTGCTCCATCATGGCTGGGAGAGCCTAGCAGAGCTGAACAGTTCTCACCATGGCAACCAAGAAGCAGAGACAAAAAGGGAGGAGGAAGTGGTAAGACATGATCCCCCATGAGCTCCTCCCTCCAACAAGGTCCCTCCTACACCTTCATTGTCTCCCAATAATGTCACCTTACTATGAATCCATCAATGGATCAATAATTCCACTGATGAGGTCAGACATCTCAGGATGTAAGAGTTCTCTTTGGAGACCCTCCCCAGACTAGCTAGAAGTGTTTATTAACCCAATTAGGTTGGCAGTCAAGATCGCCATCACAATACTTGAAAACAGTCCCCCGCAGCACCAATGCCAACGTAAACAAGGCCATCTGTGCCCTGACACTCTGGAAGCTCCTGCACTGAATGATGGCTCTATCATTATGCAATTAGCATTGCCTCTCACCCGATTAACCAGATGTGTTTTCCAAACATTGATAGCACCCCTATCGGTGCTTCGGGAGGGTCAGTGTCAGTGTGAACTGAGATCATGCAATGTTTTGGGCGCAGATGTGGAGAAGGAAAGATGAAGTCAAAATAGATTGGGCAGTAGTAAGCTAATATTCAAGGGAAGGAGGGGAGGGAGGCAGAGAGGAAGGAAAGGTGGGTAGCAGAAGAGGTTATGAAAAGCGGTAGGCACCATTTGGTGGGACACAGAGACGCTCTTGAAGCGCGTTCTCCAAATGCTTCCAGCGTTTGGGAGTGGCTGAGCCCATCTTGTGAGAGCAAAGCTCCCCGGATCTTGTGTGGGACCATCCAAAGCCTGTGGAGTCTCTACAAAGCCATGTGGTGGGCTTGCTCACCCTGTGGGGAAAGCGCCTGTGTCCTTGGAAAGGGCATTTCTCTACAAACAGTCACCGGGCTTCTCTACTCAGGAATTAAACAGTGATACTTACACAGGAGTCAGAAGTCAGTTAAGCTTATCCTTGCACTTGCCCCTTTGGTGAGGAGGGAACACGGTTCCTGAACATTCCTCCTGCTGGGTTGGTGGAGAGCATTCCCCCTTGCGCCAAAGCAGCTTAGGCCTGAAGGGGTGGGACGGGGTTCTCCCTAGGCCTACGCCTTAGGGGGAAAGTCACTGCTGTCCTGAGAGGGTGGTGCGACATCGCACAAGCTCACAAATAGCCTGAACACTGTCCCTCAAGACCGCCACAGCACCAGAGCCTGCCTGCCAGTTCCAGTCTAGGAATCCTGATTGCTGTGTCGGTTGTTATGGAAACAGACCACACTACTTCCTAAAGAATTCATTATTCCAACCAGTCTATGTTTTCACTACTTATAGGTCATCCAAATGAGCGGCTGAGACCGCAGGGACAAGGAACTCCAAGGGGGCAACGCTGGCGATCAGCAAAAAAAGACTTCGTCCAGGAGCAGGAAGTTAAGCCCGACCTTGAGTGACGGGAGACCAGCCACCCCCCAGTGAAACAGAATGACAAGGAGGCCAGCTCAAGAGATCACAGGGTGTAGACAGAGCTGGAGCCAAAGGCTCACCTCTAGCAGGGAGGACACTGGGTCAGCCAGCATACAGTACCGAGGACAGTCTTCTGGGGTCTGTCCCGTCCTGCGGGAGCAGATGGGACTTGGATACAGGCAAGAGCGGCTGAACTATTATTCACAGCGGTGAACGTGTCCACCTAGGTGCTACCGGCTCTGCAGCTCCTGCCGCCGCTCTGGCTGCAGCTAAGATACTAATAGCAAAGCTGCACAATGCAGGAATGTTCTTTTTCCGGAGACAGGGTTTTGCGTAGCCCGGGCTGTGAAAGTCCTTTTGTAGTCAAGGAGACCTTGACGGAGGTCCTCTGTATCCACCTGGGCTGGCGCGTGCTAGCTCTCCTGCCCACTCCTGCCCACCCGTCTTCTGTAGACAGAGCCACATCTGTACCTCTGACATCTCGAGGCTCTTGTTAAATTTGACCCAAACCGCCTCTAGCTACGCCTTCGTATTCTCAGGGACTTCATGACCTCAGGCTGACCTGTGGTAATACACTCATTCTGCTGTTTGTTGCCGCGGCCACTTAGAACCCAGACCTCAATTTTAACAGAAGTCTCAGAAAAAGAGAAGTCAGTTCCCTGTATCACAGTGGCTTTGTCCCTTTGTCCGCACCGTAAATTTTTTTTCCAAGCAGAGCAACTGCTGACCAATAAGTAGAAGGACAGGAGAATTTGGTCAGAAAATTCTTCTGTTCAGAGAAAGGGGAACTGAGGGTTCTGTGAACCCAGAGGGTCTCATGTCCAGTCCTGCTGTCTACGATTCCACGCTGTGCTCTTTGGCTCGGGCACAGCTCTTTGTAGCAGGTGAGGTGAGGTCTTCAGCTATGCCCCTACCAGGGGTGACATCTGACAAGGTATTTCCAAGTCACACGCTGTGAGTCACATCACGGGAAAACTGGAAACAATATTGCCAGAGGCACCAGTGCCAACCAGAAGCCATGCTGTGCTGCTGCGTGATTAAAACCACGTGACAATGAAGGGTTCCTACTCTGGATTCTAGGTATCGACTTTAAAGGATCTATCCTTTCCCTGATTTGGTTTCCAAGACTAAAAATCTGAACAGAGAGTAAAATATAGTATGGTACAAGGAAGGCTTCAAGTCTCGAAAACAGAATTTCAGTAAGCCATAAGCAGGACCGATTTTCCTTTGAAATGAAAGGTAAAGGTTAGGACTCTTGTCTCCAGACGGCCACCAGGTGACTGAATGACACTGACCAGCCTATCAACTTCTCCGGGTTTTATTCTCCCTACCTGACAAGGAGGGAGATTTACCCCAGAGGCTCCCAAGGTAGTGTCCCAAAATCAGCATACATGACCAGAAGTTGATCTGATTGTATTTCCCTGAGATTGACACAGTTGTTTTCCCATTCTTGAAGAGGTAGGGAATCATTCACTATCTATAAGTATAAATAGATACTTTTATGGAAAATGGACAAGGGGTGGGTATTTGCATACACACACACTTGAATAATAGACAAGTGTGTGTATGCAAACATTCCCTCACACACACACTTGAATAATAAACAGGAGAGTGTAACTTTGGGGATGCCTTCTGTTGACTCGACATGTTTGCCGAGGGCTGGGGATTGAACCCAAGACCCTGAACATCACTGTCAAGAGCTCTTGTCACTGAGCCACACCTCCAGTTCCTCCCCACATTTTAAACTGTTGCATGACCGTTCATTCCTGTCCACAAGTAAAGCTATTCTCTACACAGCGATCTTGGCTAAGTCCCTTAGCTTTCCTGAGTGTCAGTTTTCTTGTCTGTGCAAGAGAGACGGAACGGGGCTGGGCTGCCCAACTGAGGCGACCTAGATCGTGGCCGGTGCACACAAGGTATTCATCTTGAGGAATCTTATCCCACAGGTTGTTAGAAGGTATCAGTCTCCTAGGACACTGAAGAAATTAATCTTTTTGGAGTGTGTGTGTGCTGTTGGGGGTCAGACCCAAGGCTTCACACATACGAGGCAAGGTGCTCAGCCCCAAACTAGACTATTTTGCTGTGAGCTGTGCAGAATGTAGTGTGTGGCGAGGGAGGAAATGTTCTCACTGTGCATCTAGCTTAAGTAGAGGGTGGGCAGTCAGATAGCAAAGGTGAGTGTTGGACATTAACACACAGCATCCCCTTAGCCGACATGTTCCACTGCTGGAGAGCTGAGCTCGGGGGCTGAGATTCCTACAGCCCTGCCTTTTCTATGCTGAAAAGCAACAAGGCAAAAAATAACAATAATAATTGCATATTTGTGAACACAACCATCTGGAAACCTCAGGGGTATTATTTTGATCAGAAAAGGAATATGATTTCAAAGCAGGTCAGAATGAGAGATGAATACAACGTTATTAATGACTATTTCAGAAAAGTTGAGAGCAGTTACTCACCCATCAGGAAAATAATTTTACATTTCCTCAAATCCTCCATTAAGCCTGTAAAAGAAGAATAATTTAAATGATCGGCAAGAAATGCTGCACCAAAGCCCTGACCCTACTCGGGTTCTGAGGGTTGAGTTCATGCGGGTTAAACAGGCTGTGAGGAACGGTGGTGCTGGTGATTGCTTTGGCTTCCCCGGACGCAGTAGTTTTATTTAATTAAGATTTTTTCCCTAAGCGTAGAACTGACACCATCAAAGAGTGTGGCTCACAGGCAATGTCAATTCCCTTGTCTGCTTTGACTTGGGGGTTTGTTCCTTTGTTTCTGAGACAGGAGCTCACTGTGTGTCCCACGCTGGCCTCAAACTCAGCTAGACTCTGCACTCCCCATGCTTTTGCCTCAGCTCCCCGAGTGCTGGGGTTACAGGTGTGCTCTTCTTAAATATTAATCTTAAAGTTTCTACTTAGGTTTTCTTAAATATCCATTTGATCTTTCACTTTAGAAATGTAGCGCTCTGCTTTCGTGGGGATTTCATGTACACACAATGTACTGGATTGTATTCATTCCCAACCGTCCCCCTGCGCCTTCTAGATCCACCCCACCCTGACCCAGTGTCTCACGTTTGCAACCATCCTGCCTAATAAAGGAGAAATTAACACGCAAGATGTCTAGAAGACAAAAATAGTTTGTGACTAGAGCAGACAATGCCATTTCTATCTGAGGTTGTGGCGCAGAATTCCCTTTAAAATACCTATATTCATCTACCAAGCATGAGTCAGTTTGTAGAACAAGACCAAACAAGTAGCACATGGCAAAAATCATGACAGTGACAACAAGGTCTGAATTTGGGGAACGGCTGCTTTAAGGAGAGGTGATTTAAGATAGGGAAAAGCATGAAGACATCTGGAGTTAGTGGGATCCTAAGTGATTTCGGACTGCCAGGTGTTGGAATGGGCACCTGAGGGGTAAGAACATAAGCGCTACAATCCTGGTCCCACAAGCAACAGGCTTGACCTACGCAGGGGAGGATTGGGGCATGGTGGTGGTGAGGATTGTGGTTGTGTGTTTTTACTGGGGCATGGAACTCAAAGCTTCACACATGGGGTCAACTGCTGAGCTATACCCCAGCCCTTAAAATTTACTATTATTATTATTTACTTTATATGTTCTTACTGCTTATATGTATGTGCACCACATGTGTGCACGGTACCCACAGAAACCGAAAAGGGCATCAGGTCTCCCGGAACCAGAGTTTCTGCTGACTGTGAGCCTCCACTCGGATGCCGGGAGCTGAACCCAAGTTCTCTGGGAGAACAGATAGTGCTCCTAACTGAGGACTCGTTTCTCCAGCCTGTTCCAGTCCCTTGGTTTTTACTTTTTAATTTGGGGTGGGGGGTCTTACTAAGTGGTGCAGGCCAGCCTTGAACTCACCCTGAGTCCAGGCTGGCACTGAACTTTGGCTATTCTGACTTGGCTCCCTGGGTAGCTGGGGTTACAGGCCTGTGCTGTGGTCACGCCAGTGTCTGGAATTTTCTAGTAAGTCAGATGCAGAGCATCTCTCACATGCTCCTGCAGCCTTCCAGATTTTCTGAGGACCTTTGGGCATATTCGCAGTTTAAGAAGGGGGCCACATTTATTGCGGTTATTTATTTTGCTTTGTTTTCAGGCGAGCTCATATGGCTATACCATATTTCGGTTTACAGTTTTTTTTTAGTTGATAATCATATATTTATACAACGTAGTAATTACTAAGTTGTTCGGGAACATGCTTACATAACATTGTGCTGGAACGTGTGATGATGTTTACACATACACATAGATTCTCAGCGGGGTAAAAACAGGATGAAGACAGCATACTGAACTCGAGGCACCAACGTCATCGGTCACAACATTGTATATGGTTCTAGTTCTCTACCTAAAAATGCTTCTGTAGTGGGTGTGCTGATGTTAAAACCAGGGATGGAGGGACCTCAGACAGCAGCCCTCCATCCCACGGGTAGCACAGACAGGGCTGGCTGTGGGCGGGGCTGAGTGATTGCAGCTCGTGCTTATGGGCCTTCCCTGATGATCGGCACAATCATTTGGTGACTGCTATTCTCACACACTGCTGTTTCTATTCTCATCAAGTAACACTTTATCTAGTCCTTCATGGATCAATGTGGGAATCAGAGCTGGGGTTATTTAAAAAGCCAAATCACTTGTGTGAGTTACAGCCAATACTGTAAATCTATTTCCACAAACCATGGTGACTTTTTTTTTCTTTTTTCTTTTCCAAGTAGGCATGACACAATGTATTAACCTGGGCAATTATGAATCTCATCTTTTAAATTCACAGCATTTGATCTGTTTTCAGTCCCACGTGTAGCTAGCATGGAGTGGATAGCTTAGTTGCTAAGGGACGGTTTTTTGTCTTTTTCTTTTTCTTTTTTTTGAGATGTGCTAGCCTGACACTTGCTGTGCAGTTGAGGGCAGTCTTGAGTTCATAACTGGCTCAGTTTGGGGATTACAGGTGTGCACCTTCACGTTAGGCTATGAAACCTCGGGGACTGAACCCAGGGTGATGGGCGAGTCAGACAAGCACCCGCTCGACCTTTGAGGGTCTTTACCCTGACAGAAATGACAAAGCCGTACTACTTTCTTCAGGATGGGTGCTGGGATGCCTCTCAGTGGAACACTGTCATACACTAACTGCTGTTTGGGAAAAAAGAATTCTGTTTCCAACTCAATTAGCAGTGACTGCACCTCAGACAAACCCCCGTTGACTGTTTCCACCACTGTGAAGCTTTTATGTACCAATTAAGTTTGAAGAATATTGAGCAGCTGGTCCTTGCTCAACACGGTATGCCAGACATCGATGACTCCCCAAGGAAGAGCGGATAGGGAGTGGGAAGGGGGAGGAGGGGAGAGAGGAGGGAGGGAGGGGATCTGGGGTTGGCATGCAAAATGAGAAATAATTTTTTAAGTAAAACAAGAATATTGAGTGGGAGAACATTACTATGTGGCCTTGCTGCACTGTAACACGTGTGACTTCCAGTGGGGACAGAGAGTGAGTGTCCCATACATCTGCTTCTCACTGAGCTTCTTGGAGTCATGCTCTCTGGGCACGTAGGAAATGCATCTCTTACTGGAGTCATGCTCTCTGGGCACGTAGGAAATGCATCTCTTACTGGAGTCATGCTCTCTGGGCACTTAGGAAATGCATCTCTTACTGGAGTCATGCTCTCTGGGCACGTAGGAAATGCATCTCTTACTGGAGTCATGCTCTCTGGGCACGTAGGAAATGCATCTCTTACTGGAAACGGTTCTCTTTGCTTCCTCACCAAGACAACTCATGTTCACTGGCCAGGGGAAAGCACTCGTTGTTTTTAACCTTCTTAGCTGGTGTTCAAAAAAACAACAAGCGTATTTGAAGCTATGTGTTCTGATTAGCAAAGGGAACTCACCTCCCCTGGTGTCCTCTCCAAACACATTTAGTTGATCATCACCCTGTTTTAAAAACAATCAAAGCATTGGACAGGAACATTAGCAGTTACGTTTAAACTCCTTGCTAACATTAAATGCTTGACATTTGAAACAACCCCATTAAGGGAAGAATTTCCAAACACTTGTATAGAAGTGAAAGAGAATTTCATCTCCTTGAGGCAGGACCAGGGCTCCTCTCCACCCCCACACCCGTGTGTCTAGGCTGGGTGTGGTATCCCTCCATATAGAATGAACTCCACTAAGTCAGTTTGTGCATTAGAGTTAGATCTTAGACCCACAGCCATTGGCCTCATATATTGTCCCAGTCACACCATTGTCACCTATACTAAGGGAGTCTAGTTTGGTCTTACACAGGTTCCCCATTTGTCAGACCTGAGTCAGTGATCTCTCATTAGCTCAGGTCAGCTGATTCTGTGGGTTTCCCCATCGTGGTCTTGACTCCTTTGTTCATATTATCCCTCCTCCCTCACTTTGACTGTACTCCAGGAGCTCAGTCTCATTCTTTTGGAGCATAAATTATGTGTGGACAAAAGAGTTCGCTTCAAGAAGACAAAATTCTTCAATGTTAGAAGGTAATGGATAGGCATGGTCTCAGCTGTTTTATGAAAACTCCCTAATTTAAAACTGATATTGGCATGTTTTGTTTTTTTTTTCCAGTAAAAGGTCAAGTAGTAAGCATTTTGATGTGAGCCTCTGTCCCTGGCCATCACTACAGTTTGTTAGTTCTTAGGCATAACACGAGGAAAGATTAAACGATCATTCTTTTTTTCTGGAATCTATCTCTCTCTAAAACTCGTTGTACCTTTGGCGAGGTCACTGTTTTCCTTAAAGAGCAGCCCAGTGCATTAGGGGAAACATGCTTTTACAGAGTAAATTTGTTGAGTATTCTCATCACCATCCACATCGGTGCCTGCCTTATTTTCCTACTTCCTTACCCAGAGGTTACCACACGCGCAGGCTAGTTTTAACTGTCAACTTGACACAGCCTGGAGTCATCGCTGAAAAGAGTCTTAATAGTAGTTACTTAGATGGGGTTGGCCCATGGAATCTGTAGGGAATCGCTTTGTTCTTAATTGGTTAGTAAGATTTAGTCCACTACGGGTGGCACCATTCCCTAGGTTGTGTCCTGAACTGTATTGGAGTGAAGAAGGGCAGCTGAATAAAACAATCCACCAACAATGCAACCACGTGGCTTTTGCTTCTCTTTGCTCTTGGCTGTGGATGTCACGTGACTGGGTGTTTGCCTTCTCAGTGGTGGACTTACACCTGGGATTGTAAGCTGAAGAGATTCTTTCCTCTCCAAAGTAGCTTCTAGTCATGGAATTTAATCACAGCCACAGAAATGATGCTAGAATGCCATGTATAGGTGTCTCTTTCCAGGTACACGAAAAAGTGAGTTCCAAATATTCAAGGATTTCAAGGATACAAGTGTGTGTGTGTGTGTGTGTGTGTGTGTGTGTGTGTGTGTGTGTGTGTGCGCACGAGCTGGTCTATTGTATTATGGAGAATTTTCTGTCAATGCAGGATATTCTCAGCATGGTAGTCTTGGTTGCACAGTATTCTATTTTGTGATTGGGACCATAATTAATTTTATGAGACAGGGTTTCTCTGTATTGTTTTGGAGGCTGTCGGACCAGCCTGGCCTTGAACTCACAGAGATCTGCTTGCCTCTGCCTCCAGAATGCTGGGATTAAAGGTGTGTGCCACCACTGCCGGGCCATAATTAATTTTTAACCTGCTTTTTATTGATGAGCAGAGCTGTTCTCATTCTGATTGTTTTAGGGAGGCTGCTTCAGTGAGTGAATTCGCATAAAGACAAGGTCGCACAAATATTCCTGCAGGGCAGGTTCTAGAATTGCAAATTTGTGGTCACAGATTAAATGAATTAATAATTTTGATAGATTTTTTTTTTTTGCTAAGCTGGTCTCTGTAGAGGTCACAGTGTTCTGCAAGGACAGCATCCACGGCACTGTCCCCAGGCAATTCTCTTGGATTCTAGAGTCAGTTGAATGACGGGTTGGTTACATGAACCCCAACTCCCACCCCCAATCAGGCAACCTGCATGGAAAGCACTTTGTCTAAGTACAGGGCCTTGGCACCTTGTTAGAACCCGAACCTTCGGGGCGTCTTTACTGCTTGTCTCCTTAGATTTGCCCTTGTCCCTGGAGCAACTGCAGGAGGAGGGGACTCTTAGTGCGGTGGTTATCCAGGGATGGGACACAGTCACATTAATTAATGCTGGCTGCAAAGGCCAACAACCGCAGAATTGCTTGGGCGCCACTCACTCCCAACAGCTCCCTCACTGAAACGGCCACCCCAACGGTGGGGGTGGGGGTGGGGTGATTCCATCCACTCCTGCCACGCCCTCCCCCTTCCCATTCTGAAGATGAAGAAGCTGAGAGGCCTCTGGCGGTGCTACCGTGCCCCTGGCGAGGGCAGCAGTGGAAGGAGACCCATGCCTTCACCACCTTGAGCAGCTCCAAGGATTTGGTCCCATCAGTGGATGACGGTGGTCTTCTGCGGCCCTCTGGACCTCTGGCCTCAGCACTCAGGATCCGCAGCCTGGGCCCGACTTGGGATGACTCTACGATGATACAGGTGGAGCTCTGGAGCTCCCTCCAGGATCACCAAAGCATGGATGGGGCAGTTCTGCTGAGCTTTCACCCCTGGGCTTCTGACCTGAGAGCAAAGCCATTCCCAGCTTTGCCCGAGAACCTCAGGTGCAGCTTGCAGGGAAGCCAGTCTACTGCACGGCTCTGCAGCAGAGAATGCACTTGTTCAGAGTGCGCACGCAGCAAGAGGGCCACTAGCATTGGGTAGAGATCGGCTGCCAATCAGAATATGTTCTCCACTGGCCAGACAGTTTTTGCATACAGCATCTAGGCGGTGCCAAGAGGAAACTGAGTCCACAGCCCGTACCCTTAGGTGTTGTTAGACTCTAGGACGACACACTGACAGGGGTGTCCCATCGTTCCTGTTTATGGTAGCATGTCTCGGGAGCTTGACCAAAGTTAATGCGAATTCCTAAAACAATGGACCACACTGCAAGAGGGTCCTCCTCCTCATCTCTCTCTGTTTTTATTCACACCTGTCTATTCTGTTTGCCCCCAGGCGCTGGCTGAACCCCACTTTATTTCTATTAGCTCACTGATAGTGAACAGGTTTCTGGGGACATAGAGGGAATGGCCATTTGTTCTTAGGAATGTCATGCACAAACATGAAAACTCAGATGAAGGAAATGTTTGGCTGAGGGTATAGTTCTCCAGTGGTTCTCAGTATATCTCACATTTTCAGGGTAAATCTTCTAGAAATAGAATTATAGGATCAGCGGCAGAGTGCTTCCCTAGGACACCCAAGGCTCTGGTTTTTATTCTCAGCCCCAGAAAATAAAACCAACCTCTTGCCTAGAGTTTGTGAAGCCACACATTCAATTCACATCAAAACCAGCCAACAAACCAGCCAGCTAGTCAGTCAGTCAGCCAACCAACTAACCAACCAAACAACCAGTCAGCCAGAAAGTCATCCAGCCAGACAGACAGAAAGCCAGCCAACCAGCCAGATAGCCAGACATCCAGACAGCCAGACAGCCAGGCAGCCAAACAACCCACCCACTAACCAACCAAGCAACCAATCAGCTAACCAGCCAGCCAACCAAGAGTAAGGGCAGGGTTGTAGCTCAGTGGTAAAGTACTCTCTTGGCATGCAGATAGTCTTGAGTTTAGAGTCCAGTCATTGCAAAAACAGTGTTTATTTGGGTTGGGGACATAGTTCTATGGTAGAGGTCTTTTCTTACATGCTCAAGGGCCCGAGTTCAGTCCTTAGTAATGGAAAAGAAGAAACGAGGAGAGGGAGGAAGGAAGGAAAAGAGTGAAGAGGAAGAAGGAGAGAAGGAAAAGAGGAGGAAAGAAAATGGCCTCTTACACACAGACACACACTCAGGAGGGGTGAAAGGAGGCACTTGCGTTAGTAAGCAAGTTTCTAGAGGCCTCTGGAAGCACAGTCTTGCCTCTCTCCACGCTAGGTACATTCTACATGGAAGGTGCTGACCTGGGGATGCCTGCTGGAAGATGAGGGCAAGTGCAGCCTTATCCTGGACCATCTGATGTGTTATTTATTTATCCTCAGTTGCACTGAGGTTTCATCTCTACTGAGGCGAGACTTGAGAAATTGCACTGCTCTAACCACCAAAATTCTACCGAGTGCCATGGACACTGCCTTGGGTTATAGCTTTTTACCGCGTTGATTCCATTCAGCCAACCCTTTGTCACTTTGAGTCTGGGGTCCCAGGTGCGCACATCTGCACTTCACTTCATTGAGGGATCTAACAGTGGACCATCAGTCCACTGCTCGGCTGAGAAGGAGAGTTTCTGAAATCTCCATCAGGAAAAAAGAAAAAAAACCCAAATGTATAGGAAATGGTGTGCGCTTTATAGTTACACTCGAGAATTTAGTCTACAGCAAGCCTCATTTGCTGTTCTCGGAAGCGTGCACGATTAGGAGACTGCTCACTGGGGGAGTGCTGGTATACCTGGTAAACAGAGACAGGAAAATAAGGTGTGTGCCCGACTAACCCTTTCCCCGCCGCTGCAAATTACAGGTCCTCCAAACGAGGTTTACAGGCCTCCCTCTCTAGGGGTCAGCACGTTTCTTTTTTTTTAATGTGTGAATTGAAACGCTGGTGTTTATAGTCAGTGATTTTAAGGGAAACATTTTCTCAGTGGTCGACAGGTTCCTGATCCCATAGCCACGTGTTTACATCACCTCGACTGTCTCGTAGAAGGCAGGTTGAATTCAATCAATGAATGAATCTGTTTCTCTTTCCTCACATACTGTATGCAGCCCCGCTACGAAGAAAGATGCCGAGAGGCCGGCCGGTGGGCTAAGCGGAGGGGCACCGCTGTTCATTTTAAAGGTTTACGCTGTTTTTATTTAACACGCGAGTGTCTGTTTGAATGCATGCTGCCAGAAGCCAGCAGAGGACATCAGATCACCTGGAGCTGGAGTTACGGAGTTATGGGGGGGGGATTGTGAGGTGTCTGGGGGTTCTGGGAACCGGACTTAGGTTTTCCACAAGAGCAGAGAGTGCTCTTGACCACTGAGCTTTCTCTCCAACCCCTCACAGTTTCCACTTTGATCTTTTTTTCCCACTTAGGGCGAAGGTTGGGGTTTGGGAGACAGCTGAGTCGGTTAAGTACTTGCTGTGAGAGGATGCCAGTTCGATCCTTAACACCCACATAAAGAGCCAGGTGAGCCCACAAGTGCCTGCAATCCTAACAGAGGGACAGACAGGAGGAGTCCTGGGCCTTGATGGCCAGCTAGTGAGATTCAATGAGAGATCCCATCTCAAAATACAACGTGGAAGGCCGGGCGTTGGTGGCACACGCCTTTAATCCCAGCACTCAGGAGGCGGAGGCAGGCGGATCTCTGTGAGTTCGAGGCCAGCCTGGTCTACAAAGCCACACAGAGAAACCCTGCCTCGAAAACACCAAATAATAATAATAGTAATAATAATAAATAATGATAATAGTAATAACAATAATAATAATGTGGACAGTTACTGAGGAAGATATATGTTGATCTCTGGCCTCCACACTTGCACATACGGAAGACCCAGGGTTCTGACAGCCCCTCTCCAACCTCCTTCTCTCTGGCTAACCCTAAGGCTCTGTAGTTCTGAGCACCATCATGCACAGCTTCCCAGAGACCGCTCCATAATCGTTATCGTCCAGCGGCCGTCACGCACGGACATAGTCTCCCACTTTCATTATCCCTCAGCTTCAGTGTTTATCTCCAGTGCCCCGAGTGTGTAAGGGTCGGGTTGGGTGGAGGATGGCGCAGAGATGGTGACTATGGAGAGGCAAAACACCCAGGTTGCATTTGGGGATCAAAGGGGGCAGGTCAGAGTTAGACCACAGGCCTTGTAGTTCTTTCCCTCTCCTTCCCTCCCTTCCTCTCCCCAGAAGTCAGGTTAGCGCCCCCAACCCCCCCCCCTCTTTCTTTCTGGGACAGAGGGTTGATTAGACAGTGTGCTGCCCCTCCCCCGTGCAGCTGACAGATGAGTTTATGGTCCCGCTTAGGGCGCCCTTTGGCATACAGCCTAAACCAGGCCAAGTCACAGGTGTGGGGCACATCTCTCCTCCCTCACCCCCAAACACCTGTGAGTCAGGAACCCCTTCACTTTTCCCCCTCTGGAACCGAAGGGTCTGTTTCTCCCCTCGGGCCTTGTCATACCGCACACGGCTGTGGCGGCGGCGGTCTTCTCTCCTAGTGCTTTCCCCCCTTCAAGGCCTGATCATGACAGCCCAGAGGCACGAGGCCCTCTCCTAGTGAGGCTCATTCTGGGGGCTAACCTCAGGTCTGCTCCTTTCAACCAGCCGGCACTGAGGTGAAATGACAAGAGGTCTTCTGCAAGAGATACTTCCTAGATTGGCCAAGAGGATGCTGAAACTTTTGGATTTTTTCTTTCTTTTTTTGATGAATCAGAAAAAAGGAACCACACATGGGGCAAATCATTCTTATAATCTCACCATTTGGGAGGTGGAGTGTGTGTGTGTGTGTGTGTGTGTGGTGATCAAAACCAAAGCCTTGGACATGCTAGGCAAGTATTCCACCACCAAGCTACACACCCAACTCTTGCATTTTTGGAGACAGGATCTTCCTGTGTGGCGGAGGCTGTGCGGCTCGGTACACAGCCCAGGCTGGCCTCTCACCCATGAGCCTCCTTCCTTGTCCCTGTACATGGCTTAGTGCCATGTACTACCACGCCTGGCTTGTAAAAGCTCTGGGGTCTGTGCTTTGGAAGTACCAAGCTCTTCATGGCCCCCAGGAGGGGCAGTCACATTCTTATCCCTCCTCCTTGTATCTTAACTGAGGTGAACGCCGTCCCCCCCCCCCATCCACTGTCAGCTTTGTGATTCAGTCCTCATGCAGCGGAGGAAGGAAGCTGGGCAGAGGCTGAAGTAACTCCTCGAGTGCCGAGCTTCCTCACTCGGTCGCCCCCGAACCCTCAGGAACAGACGTGAGCGTGCCTCAATGAGCATGAGAGGGAAGTCGGAGGAGTGGGGACCACCCCAGGCAGCCTGGGCCTCGACAGCCTCTGGCCGCCCAGTCACATACGGACTGGTCTGTTTACGCCCATGTCCATCCACATCTATGTCTTTACCCGGGGTTCATGTAAGAACCTGGCTTACGCTACTACAGGGGCTGAGGAGCCAAGCCTGACATTTCACAGAGAGCTGTGAGTCTGGAGACAGGAGGCCTCTAGAGCTGCTTCTTCTTTGGGGGACCTTCAACTGATTGGATAAGGCCACCAGCGGCTAGAGGACACTCCCCTTTAATGAGAGTCAGCTGACTGCGGATGCCAGCGATGTCTATGAAACACTTTCTCAGCCAAAGGAGGCTCTGTGGTGAAGCCAGCTGCAAGTTTTACAGGGGACGCCAGCGATGCAGCTGCTGAGCCCCCCCCCCCTTTGAAGGGACCCCTCAGATTCCTTGGCTAGACTGGGCTGGTCTAGTTTGTCACTGTCCCATCTGGACTGTTCACATCTCCCTGGGAAAAGTCACTCAGTAGTGCTATGCCTTAGCAAGGCTGACACATGAGTCCGGACACCACACATTGTAAACGGAGGAGCCAAGGTCAGCCAACCCGGTGGAAATGGGTGGACCTGCCCAGCCACGCCCAGCCACGCCCAGCCAAGCTAGTGTCTCAGTCACATCTGGACAAATCACCAGAAGAGGCAGGCTGAAGTTCCAAGGTTCTAGGCAGTGGTGCAGCAACAGTTAACATAGCCCCAGCTTCCTCTTTTGAAATGGTATTTGAAAATCCCTCAGTCCAAGGATGATTGCCCTTTCTATTTCCATTCTGCTATATATATTTTCTCAGGAAAACACACAAGTCATCTCCCAGCATGGCCTGCGGCATGACCTCACCTAGTTGTGTGGCGGGCTGGGAAGCCAGCCTTTGTCACGCCCGCCCGCCCCGCCCTGCACCTCTTTCTCTTAAGATGTTAACACAAAACTCTGCAGGTGGTAAAGAGGAACATTGACTGTCTTTTGAAAAGCCTTTGGGGGAAGAGTATTTCGGGAATATTTAAAAGGCACAGTGACATCACCAGGAACAGCACACATTCAACCACGACCAAGAAGACACCAGCAGATGTAGGAGCCCAGGAAACTGGTCTGCCCCTTCCTGCTTCTGCAAGTCCCTCCCAGATAGCGCTTACACAACGAAGACATGCTATGACAGGAGAGGGAAAATGCTAAGACAAGACTAGCCTGTGCCGGAGTGAACCCCTTAGAAGTGAGGGCATTGCCAACGGAAGGCAGAATGCCGAGCGGAGGGGAAAGGCTTCTCTTTTGTGTGACTGGAAACCAGAGTCTGCCCTCTAGGGACGGCCACCCCCACGTGGCTCCTTAGCTGTGCACCACACAGGCATTCGTGGCCACGGGGCTCTAGCAGACACACCTGTCCTATCACATGCGTGTGCAGCCTGGTGACATAAGAACAGCAGCCCTTTTAGTATTAAGTATTCAGAATACAGCAAGGAGAAAGAAAATCTGGGGACAAGAGCCAATGAAAGTCTACAGCCCTCGCAACGCACATCCATGGTTCCTGTCTGATGCTGCAGGCGGTCTTCTGAAAATCGCAATTCATTTCCCAACTGGGCACTTGCTGGCCAGCGTGGCTCAGGTTGGTTCTCTAAGCCTTCCCTTCTTCTGTGAATACAGGGTCTGTGTACAGCCCAGACTGGCCTTGACTCCTTGATCCTTCTGCCTGTCTGTCTCCTGAGCGCTGGAACTGTGATTATACAGGCGTGGGCCACCATGCCCGGCTCCTGAGCCCTGGCTGGCCCCGCCCACCACTTTAGCTTGTACACATTCTAGAGTGCTCCTGATGGGTAACGGGAGAAACTCCATTCCTTCCGGCCGATGACGCCGTAGTGTGGATCTGCTGAGGTGTGAGGAGAAGGATGGGAGAGGGTGAAGGGACCAGACCCTCCTCACCCAGCCCCTGCTTTAGCAGCCGTGATAGGCTGCAGAAAAGACCCAGGCTGACCAGGAGGTCAGGTACCCTCCACATGGCAAGGAACCAATTAGAAGTTAGCCGGAGGGCTCTGGACGTGCTTTATGGTAAAAGTGGCATTAACAGTGACATGCAAAGCATAGCAACTGCCCTGGGAGGGCCTATGGGCCATAGCAACCGGTTGGCCAATCAACACAGGACAGGTGTCCGGAAGTGCACCAATCCTGAGACTGTTGTGTACCCCTAGACACTCCTCTTATGCACCCCCAATAAATCACCTGCAGTGATGAACGGGCGAAGGGCCCCGAGTTAAGACAGTTAACTCGTCAAACAATAAAAGACTCTTTGCCTTTGCATTGGAATGGGTTGGTGGTTTTGGGGTTCAGAATTTGGGTACAACAGAGGGTAGGATGGTCTTCTTAGAAATGTCTCTTGAATCCAGAGCCGTCTTCTCCTGAAACCGCGAGCGTGGCCAGGGCCATTGGAAAGCAGGGTCCCGCTGTGAGGAAAGGGCATCGCTTTTCTTCTGGCCCTCTGGGCACGGCTGCCCTGCACAGCTCACTGTGTAGCTGCTTAAGGGACAATGGGAATGTCCAAGAGGCAGGGATCAGCCCCTCCCCTCAGTGCCCCTGCGTGACTTCCCTTAGAGATGCCAGAATGAGAGAAGGAAGAGCCCTGAAGAGGAGTAAACATGGAGGGGACTGTGTGGTGGGTTTCACACGGCAGTGTTTATTTTAGGGGAAAAAACCATCAAGAATGCAATTACCATATGGAAACTAGATAACCTATAAAAATTTTTTCCTGAAAACAAATTTTCTTTTGTATGAATATATGTGTATGTATGTGTATTCAGGTATGTGTGCACGTGTGCAGATCTCTGCACGTGAACATAAGGAAGCTACAGGCTTGCTAGCTGGCCGGAGAGCCTGGGGGTAGCCTCTACCTTGCCAGAGCTAGGACTGTAGGTACATGCCGTTACTTACAGCTCTTTACATGGGTTTTGGAGACTGGCATGGGATCTCATGTGTGAATGACAAACACTACCTATTGAGACATCTCCCTAGGCTGAGAACTCTGGTCTGAACCGGGGTTGAAGAGTGGACTCGGTCAGCCGAATGGGGGTGAGAAGAGAGGGTGTGGGGGGGAGCAGTCTCCTAGGAAGAGCGCTCTGGAGGGACAGAGGGACCCCTGGTGACTGGGGCTCAGAGTGGGCACGTGGACGGGTGGGGGTACACTGGGGTGCCTGGCAGAGGGGGGCACCAGCAGCAGAAAGAAAGACCCAGGGGCGGACAGCGAGCCGAGAAGTGACGTGCTCAGTCTGGGGACTGCGTAGGGACCGTTCTGTGGGGCAGGAGCACCGCAGGCTTAAAGAACAGTGGCTGATCCGGAGGGTGGGGTTTGCTCAGAAGTCAAGAATGAGAATCAGAGACGGGAAAGCCTTGGACACATACGCACACGGCTGTACCCGCGTCTGAGAGTATCAGGGCAGGGCTGTTCTCATTCGTATCTTCAGAAAGCCGTGCCTCTTGGTGAAGGTTCCAGGCATGGGCTCCAATCCAGGATTAGCAAGCACCCTCTAGCTAGCTACTGCCCCGCTCCACTCCCTTAGGTTCTGTACAGGTGTCCTTCGGTGGAAGCTAGGTCTCGGGCACACATTATCAAAGAACGCTCTGAGGCAACATCCGAGGCTCTTGTTCCTGACCTCAGCGACAGCTCTAGCATCCAGCTCCGCACAAAGTATAGGAAGGAGATTTGCTGCTAAAATGCAGAAGCAGCATCCTAAGAAAGGTCTAGGGAAAAGAATTCACTAAATGTATTACTTTCTTTCCCAGCCTTCGTCGTCATCATTTAAAAAAGAACGTTAAGCTCAACAGTAAGCATAATAAGTACACTTACTTTTTTTTCCACTTAATTGAGTGGTTACCATGGCAACTTGAGAACTGACTACTCATTGCCCTCAATGAATTTCGGATACACTTTTCTCCCCCCCCCCCCAATTAAAGTTGCAGCAGGCTTTCGGGAAAGGTAATCTTGACTCCTCCCCTCCCCCTCACGCTCTGATGTCAGCAGTCCCTCCCTATGGGACCCACAAATGGCAGCATTTCATATTCCTGGGTAAGAAAATTACAACCTAGGGAGGGATATGCTGGAAATGTCATTAGGTTTGAGATCTGCAGCCAGCCAGCACTGGAGGAGGCAGCATCATCCTTCCAGAAGCTTCCTTTCTTGGCAGAGATCTTCTGGAGGCCATCTCCAGAGCCGAATTACGGTATCCGAGGGACAGGCCACGCAATCCACTCCCCATTGTTCTCCCGAATCTCTGCCTCTCCTCCTCCTCCTGCTCTGCTTCTGATCCACCCAGCATGTCCTTCTGTCCTAAGGGTTATTGTGGGACAAGGAAGGCGGCCTGCCGAAATCCTAAAGCAGTCAGTGTGAGCAAGGCTGACCGTGTGATTCCGGGCTAACAGAGCTGAGCTCTGTGCCCTCCCTCACTTCTCAAAGGAAGAAGCAGCAGCACCCTGGGGCCGGCTCGTCTCATGGTCAGGGGCGAACAGGGAAAGAGTGCTGGTTATTGGCCTCCCCCTCGATGTGAAGAGGAACAAAGTTTGGTTCCTCTTCAGTGACAAGAACCTTGGTAACTTAGCTGAGGTGCTAAAGACAGTTTATATCCAACCCATACTGGAATACGGGTCCCATGAGCCATGAAGAGAAGGGGTCAGCAACAGGCTGAAGAAAGTAGTCCAATAAAATAAACAAGTAAGCAAATAAAACACATCAATAAAGTAGTGCAATAAAATAAATAAGGTAGCCAGATAAGAATAAATAAACAAAGTAGCCAAAGAAATCAGGGACAACCCTCCTGCCTTGCAGAAATAAAGGTTGTACAGAATTAGCCACAGAGAAGCCAGAAATAGGGATAGAGGAGATGGGCAGGAAGGAGAAGGGAGGGACTTGGAATTCATGGGCTTTCTTCCATCCGGGACATGTGGAGAGAAGAGGCTAATTCCAGTCAACCAGCTGCTGGCTCTGCCCCTGATTCAAAGTTACCTTTATTAACAGTCTAGGAGTGTCACAGTGTGATCAGATATCTCACAACAAAACCACTGAAGACGATGGGGTTTTTAAGAGATTAATATAGCAGCATTATTCGCGGGGACTGTTATTGGTAACAGAGCAATTTAGCAAGCGCAACATGGTTTCTCCTACTTTTTTAAAATGTAGCTATTCAAACAAGGTGGCGGGGAGGCACATTTATTAACACTAAAGAGACTGACAGCACACCGCGCGTGACTACAGAGGTTACAGAGTAGTAGGCGCATTGCGGTCCCATTTCATCCACTTCCTTCTTTTCCCTTGAAAGCTACCCTGCAGGGCTAGGAGTTTCGTTATGGTGTTTTCATATAACACACACTCTGTTCTCACCAGCTCCCTGTCTCTCTTCCTGGCCTTGATGGAGTTCTCCCACTTGTCAGGCCTTTGTGCTGCCAAAATCCTTTCCACAAAGTTTTCTGTCTCTGTCTTGACACATCCGTCCCGTGTTTCTTCTGGCAATCTCAAAGTTTCGGGCTGTCCAGGCAGATCTCTGAGCCCGTGGGAATAGGTTTTTGTGCATGGTAACAGACAGGAGTCAGTTTTATTCTTCTGAATGTGTGTAGTCAGTTTTTCCACCACTGTTTGTCAATAAAACCATCTTTTCCCCCAACAAGCGTTTTTGACACTTTTGTCAAAAATTAGGTAGCGTGGCTACGTGGGCTTAGTTTTTGAGCCCTCTTTTTTTCTCCCGGATTCCATTGGTCTCTGTGAATGTTTTGGTGCCAGTACCAAGCTGAGACTTTACCCACCACAGGAAGAAGCGAGAACCAAGCTGTGCTGCCATTTCATGTAGTTGTGCTACAACACAGCCAAAATGCACCTAGCGATCCGCATTACCAACAACACACACTGAAGGAAAGCATCCAAGTTGCACGGGATAGGAACGCATTCACTTATGAGAGATTGGAAATGTGACAAAAAACAGCCCCTCCGATGCTTGGGAAAACATTATTTAACAGCCAGTAGGTGGTGTTTCTGAACGCCTGTGTGCTGCATGCCAGATGTCTTGGGTCCCAACGATAAAGAGATGAAGTACCTGCATTCCTAGTTCTGGTATCCTAGACACAGTGGCCCTAGGAAGACAGATGCAGGACCGATAAACGCCTCCGGGAAGCCAGAGGACGTGACAGGAAGTGAAACGCAGAAGCCTCCTGTCACTGGTGCACCCGGCTGCCCTCCTACCATTTGCAGCTTTGTTTCTTAACCCTGGAAGTGGGTACGTGCTTCCGGCCTCATTCTCTACGGCTTTTAGCCTTCCTGAAACACCTGGTGTTTAAAACTGATTTACGTTTGTCTCCTGGCTTTGCTTCCACAATTTTCTTTCACTCCAATAAAAACACATTTCCCCCAGCAGACAATGGCGAGGTCACAGGGAGGTGTCTGGGGCACAAGAGCTGTTTAAGAAACCCTGTGTGCTTGGGAACGGTGTGGTGTCTTGATACTTTCTCTGGAAGACCGTGGGCTGTAGTTAGCAGCATGGGACAGAGACTGAGTGAGGAGCCAATTCATTTCCAACCCAAATCACAGAGCACAGAATTGGACCAGATTTAACAAAAGAAACAAAGTCCTAGAACTCTTCAGCGTTCCCACGGCTGCCATTTGTTGAGCATATGCTGTATGGCAGATACTGGCGACAGAAGGCATCGCATGTTCTATGACAGGCAGGCAAATATTATAGACTTAAGGTGTCATGGATCCCTGAAAAAGATGAACCATCCATTATTGTTAGTTTTTTTTTCTTTTGAGAAAGTGATGGGAGATGTCCTTCTGTATATATGTTTCTCCTATTGGTTGATGAATGAATGAAACACTGTTTGGCCAATAGCTAGTAGAGACAGGAAAATAGGCAGGACGAGGAGACCAGGAGAATTCTGGGAAAGGTAGGCAGAGAGGCACCGCAAAGAGACGCCATGTAGGGACCGGAAGGATAGGATGTGCCAGGCGTTCTCTGGGTAAGATAAGGCCATGGAGAAACACACAGATTAATAGAAATGGGTTAATAATTAAGATAGAGCTAGCTAATAAGAAGCCCTAGCAATCGGCCAACAGTTTTATAATTAATATGGCATCTCTATGTGTTCATTTGGGGTTGAAGTGGTGAGACCTGGCAGGACAGAGAAAAACACCAGCATCAAGAAAGGGTCCCATATGTACCCCAGTTAGACGTGAAGCTCACTCTGTAGATCAGGTTGGCCTCAAACTCAGAGTTCCACCTGCCTCTACCTCACTGGTGCAGGGATTACCCGCGTGCCCCACAGCATGCGGCTGACCAGGCAAGTTAGTAAGCTGAGGGCTTCCTCCAGGAGCCTGGTCATTATGGTGCATACACTAGGGGTTCTCCAGGAGGGAGGTGATAGGGCTGGGGAAGGTTCTCCACAAAGGGAAGAGACTGCAAAAGTATGACTCCGCTATGGGAGGACTGCAGAGATCATGGTGTGACTGGACCAGTCACAGGGATGAGTTTGGGGATCACTCGATGATCAAATCTTGACTCATAAACTCCCACAGGTCACATTAAGCGATTCTGGGGTCAGTGAAGAGGCAGGAGGGGTTTCAAGCAGCAAGACTGCCACGGTTGAGTTTGCTTTCACGGTGATCGCTCTGTGTGATAAGAAGGCCGGGGCGGAAAGACATGTTAGCAGCCCCAGGCAGGGGGAGCAGATAACGCGCTCCAGCAGGGACAGTGGACCTGGAGAAGACAGGAGCCATTGCTGCATAGGAAACCTGGTTACCCACCTGGCTGAATCGATGTGGGAGGGGAAAAAAGAGAGAGAGACTAGGAAGCACCTTGGTTCCTGGCTTGGGCAGCTGGGGGAGATGGTGGTACATCTGTCACCCACAGAAACAGAGGAGGCAGAAGGAAGAACAGAGTTTGTGGGGGAAGGCGGTTCTGGGAGTGCCGAGCTAGACATGCTCATGGGAAGTCCAGCCAGTGCTATTTGGTGGGTAGATACATACAGGCGATATGAGCTCACCGAGGAGTGCACGGTGAAGCCAAACCTCTGGAGCGTGTATGCAGTGCAGCGTAAGGGGGCACGGACAGGAAGCTGGGCTTGTATTTGAGTTATGGGCCAATGGAGACTCTGGCAGGGAAATGAACACCCAGTGGGTAGAGAAGTAGGACCCAGGAGCGGTAGGATCGAGGAGCACACTAACGGTGAGCTGTAGTCCAAGGCTAAGACCAGAGCCTTGCATCCAGGCTGGCTGGGCCTCACAGAGCTCCCTGGACACACGGGTGCTCCGTTTTCCAACCTTTTTGCCACCTGGGTAGAGCCACGCGCTCTGACTGCTACCAAACACGGGTGAGGTCACGTTTGGCTAGAGTCAATTCCTCAAATCCCCCAGCCCTCAGCCCTCCATGATCTCTTTGGAAGTCGCCCATCAAAGGTCCTCTGGGAAGAAGGCGACTGGATTTTGATTTAGTAGCCCAGCATATCTTGGCCTACTTTTCTTGATCCAAGCTCTCTGGATTTAAACTCTGGTTCTACCTCTTGGATTCTTCTCAGATTTGACTCTTGTGACCTTCCATCAACTGCCTAATTTCTCTGTGCCTCATTTTCCAAATCAGTTAAAACAAGGCATAGGAACAGCCACCTCTGTAGCACGTAGTTTCTTGGGGGGGGGTAAAAATCACCTAAGACTCAAGGGTGGTTGATAGCAGAGATCAGGAAGGCACGACCCCAGGGTCAAATCCATCATCTGCCTCCTTCTACTCGGCCTCCCGGATGACGGCGGGTTTGTCTGTTGTTGCTTTTAAGAACAGCATGTATTTTACTTCAATAAAAACCAAGTAGTATTTGGTCTTCCAGCACATCCTTGAGCCAAAGGAATGAAGACGCGGGCGAAACACAACTTGTGCACCCATCTCCATTTGGCTGGGTTGGCTTTACATGTTTTAGAGGGTTAGCGCACACCGCATGAGAATTATGTGGGGTTCAGAACTCACTCCCCACAAATGTTGTTATACTGGCTCCCCGCCCACACTCATGTGCTTTGATACCGTAACGACTCTTTTAGGCTGAGTCACCACAGCAGGGACCAGATGGCCTGCAAGACCCAAGCCATTTGTTACCCGGTTCTTTAGAAAGAACATTTGGTGATATTTTCAGTGTCAGACGCACCAAGGTCAAGAAAAGTAGCTAAAAGTCATCATCTGGGAGTGGCAGTAGATTTCAGGAACCTCCGTTAGGGGGCAGAAGCAGCTCTTGGTGGCTGGAATATCAGCGTTTCATTCCTGCCTGGAGCCTGTCAGCCGAATGGTCCCGGCAATCGCTCACCTCCAGTGTCCTCAGCTGTAAGGGCAGGGCGGGCAGAGCTGCTCTCCTGAGCTATTGGAAGGATCAGTAATAACATACTGTAAATCACAGGGCATGGCACCTGCTTCGCAGTGTGACCCAGGCGGCAAGTCTAAGTGCAGTGTTGAATCTGCTGCTGGCCCGGTCTCGGCTCCTTCTGTAGCCGGAGCCTTGTCATCCGGAAGGTCTCGCTTTCATCTCTGGCACTCTGACACCCTGTGGTGTGTGTTGTCGCCTTCACAGAAATCTCACCTCTTTGCTGAGGTCATCCATTTAGTTGAGCATTCTGTGTAGTGTTACGCACGCTCGGCCCCACTCCCTAGATCTCCTTAGAGCTCCATTTTCCCTGCTCTGTTGTCCCTTTGCTTACGACGTCTGAGAATCCTGGAGGATTTACTAACTTATTGTGCTTACTGTTCACTGTGTGTCACCCTTGACAGGATGCAGGCTCCTTGAGCAAACGTCCTCCTCGGGCCCATGAGTAGACACGACAAGCACCTAAGCAGAGCCTGGGATGGAGAACTCAGCGTCTGTCCAATGGTTACGTGGAGTTTCCTGGACTGAGTGTGCTCTTTCAATCTGAGTATTTGTGCTTTTCATGCCTATAGAATTCCCAGCCGCTGTCTGTGAGGACACAGCCTCTGCCTCGCCTCATTCTTTTTCTTCTGGAAAGTTCAGCACATATGCGTTGCTTCACTTTACCCTCGGTGTCTGCTGAGTTCTTCCTCACGCTAGACACCTGCTCAGCTTTCTGCCTTATTTTTTTTTTATTTAGTTGCGTTCAGCCAACTTTTCAAACTGCTAATGGAATCTTTTTTTTTTTTATGAGACAGGGTTTCTCTGTATTGTTTTGGAGGCTATTGGTCCAGCCTGGTCTTGAACTCAGAGAGATCTGCGTGCCTCTGCCTCCCGAGTGCTGGGATTAAAGGCATGTGCCACCAACACCCGGCCGGCTAATGGAATCTTTATTCCAATAGCAATTATACTTTTGAGCCAAATGTCTTAGTTACTTTTCCTGTTGCTGCGACAATATCTGGGAAAAGCAACTTAGGAAGGAAGAAAGGAAGGAGAGAGGGAGGGAGGAACAGAGGGAGGAAGGGAGGGAGGGAGGGAAGGAGGGAGGGAGGGAGAGAGGGAGGGAGGGAGGGAGGGAGAGAGGGCGGGCTTATCTTGGCTCACAGTTTAGGGGTGCTGCCCATCAGAGAAAGCACGGGAGCCCAGGTGACAGGAGTGGATGGCAGTGCTCCTACAGTCAGGATGGAGAGGGCGATGCAAGCTCGTGTCAGCTTCCGCCTTGCACGCAGTTGGGACCCAAGGCCTGGGAATGGTGTCACCCTTCTTCATAGTGAGTGCCACCCTTCTCACTTAAAGTGATCCAGAATAGCTCTCACAGGCACAACCAGGGTCTAGCTCAGTCTCTCACAGGCTCTTAAATAATTCCGCATCCTGCTAAGTTGATAACCCACTATCAATCACATTTATATTCATTTTTCCTTTCTCCATTCTTCCCTGTAGTTGCTTCATGGTTCCTACTCTCCCTTTGTTTTTCTGAATAACTGAAATATTCCTCCCTAAGACTTCTCTCAGCGTTGGCCATCACCACCGGCTCTTGGGCATGTAAGGCTTCCCACTTGCTGCTGGCTTCCTCGCTGTGACTCATTTCTCTGCGCAGTCTATAATTTTAGGTGCACAATGTGGTCGTTTGCCTTATCTGAGGCCATAAGGGGTCAGCAACCGAGAAGGCTCCAACACTATCCCCTGGCTTGTCTTCCCAGGGTAGGATGGGAGATAATGCACTGGCTGGGGGTCTTAGAAAATGTGTGCTACAATTAGGCACCTGTAAACCACGCCCACCCATATGGCCCAGGGAACATCATGAATGATAGGACAGAAAGAATGCAAGGGTGAGGAGGAGGACATGCAGAACACCATCTTCCTGCACGACATGGCCACGGTACTCCTGCACTCGGTAGCCATGATTGCTTGCAAAAGATTGGGCTGGAGAAAGTTCATAAGGCCCTCCTCCTTCCCCAGGATGTGCAGGCGGTTAATGGTTGCTGGGGGTGAGACACTTTCTCCAATGTTGTAGCCACTGGTAAGTGTAAATATTCTTCTAAATAACCCCCGACCCACGCTTCTGTAGACAACCAAAACGAAGCCCGCTGGGTCACCAAAGTGAGGAGACACTCCAAGTAAAAGAGAGACTAATTATTTGGGGAGTCAACAGATGTGGGAGGAGGCCATGAGAGGGTAATGGGTGGATATGACCAAGATTCATTATGTCCATGTATGCAAACAGCATAACGAAACCCACTAGTATTTATAATTTAACATATGCCAATAAAATACTAGAAGCAAGAAACGACATCCTATGTTCCACATCTCCGTTGTGTGACCTTGAGCAAATGACTCTTTGTTTCTTCATTTTCTTATCTGTGAGGTAGAAATCATAATTCTGCCTGTGGAGATGCTGTGGAGAGGCAGCGCAATAGTCAACCCAGGCCCAACAGCTCGGCTCTCCATGTAGCAAATGCTTAGCAGCGAGAACCAGGTACTCTAAACACAGGGCAACCATTACGTGTTTATACGCTTGTTAACATTTTCATGTTTTGTGATGGAAGGAACTTAATTTATGAATGCACACATATATACATATACTCGTGTGCATGAATGCTCACAGCACGCACGCACACACACACACACACACACACACATGCACGCAGAGTACACGCGCACAGCCAGATACATTTGCTTCACTTGGGACATAAATTAGTTGGAAGTGGGAGCAGAAACCATCACTAGAACACACCTGGCTCTACACCACTTCTGAGAAGCGCTGACACGAGTGCGCACTGAGTCTAAGACATTATCTCAAAAAAAAAAAAAAAAATCCCTGAAGCCTAATTAGGGAGTTAGATCATTTGCCAACTATTTTGGATCATTAAAGTATCGCAGTAGAGAAAGTTCTTGCTGAGAGGAAAATGACCCAGATAAATTCCTCCCGTTCTATTCAAAGGCAACACACACCCAGCTCCTCCGCCATGTTCCCTGGGGCGTCGTTCCCTGCAACAGTTAGGCAGAGAGTCCCGAATCTCTGAGGCCACAGCCCATGCTCAGCCGCAGTCCTGGTGTCTCACCGGGAAGGTGCAGTGCATTTGTTCCCTTTCTCTCTGAGAAGTAACTGATGGAGGGGATGCTTATTCTGACCCAGGGTCTGAGACTGTGCAATCTGTCACAGAGGAGAGGCACGGCAGAGGGAAAGATCTCAGGGTGTGGTGACGGTGGCATAGGGATGCTCCCTTGAGTCTTGGTGGGTTAGTAAAACAGACAGAGCAGGGAGGGAGGGAGGGGAAGGAGAGAGGGGAAGGAGAGGGAGGGAGAGAAGAGGAGAGAGAGGCTGTTGCTCTGTGGCTTTCTCTCTTTTTATTCAGTCTGGGACCCCAGACTGTGGAACAGTGTTTCCCCTATTTGGATCTTACTATTGATTGATCCCTTTGCCCAAAGGTATAAAGCACTCATACCCTCAGCATTTATTAATTAGACAAAACTAACCGCCACAGAGACATAGGCAAATTCTCGGGTGAAAGGAACTTACTTTTAGCTCAAGGACTTTTTGGCCGTAAGTCCCTACCTTAGTGAAGTGCTTTGGGTCTGAAGGGAGGGGAGGGGAGAGCAAAGCTCAGGGAAGTAAGTCTGCAGGACACCACGGCTTAACACTAAGTGCGTTATCAGGGATCTGTCAAGGTCTCACAAAGCCAAAATTTTGGCTTTCATATTCACAAACCGCGGAGACGAAAATGAAACATATTGAAATAGGAAAATGCTTTGAGGTTCAGTTACCTGGTCATCATAGTCTGATCCTGTATCCACGATCTCTCCAGCATCAAACATCAAAGGGTCAAGGTCACCTGAATCTAGGTTTAAGAAAGACACGGTGAGCTGGTGGCGACTGCCCGTGTGTGTTCCCAAAGCAAGACATCTCCCACCAGGTCGCCACACTGTCCTGGTGTTCCATTAGCGGAACACAGGTTTGCACAACACGCCCTCTGCCGCGCTCTGTGTCTGGGCTGGTGGCAGAGGACACAGACATCTGGACCCTGTCCCAGCCTTCAGAAGAACAAGCTCCGGGGGAGACTCATTTGTCAACGCGAGACTCAGAAGCCAGCAAGTGAGGGCACTGAATCTGGCCACCAGTGAAGGTGACAGAGGAGCTGAGATTCTTCAGCTCCACGAGCTTGCAGTTGGGGAGGGGGCATGAGCGTTTAGGAGAGATGGCTTCTGAGAAGCGAGACACAGAGCAGAGGACAGCCGGGCGTTTGGGAAGGGATGTCCCCATTCTAAACCGTGACGGCCGCCTCAGGAAGCCCTCGGGTCACCTCAACCTCTGTCCTAGCTCCACTCCATTTGCTCTGGCAAATGCCCTCACAGAAGGAGATACAGGGAGGAAAGGGATTGCTCGGCATTCACTCCCAGGCTCCGCTCCACAACTGAGGGGAAGTCAAGAGCTCAGGCACCCAGGCATTTACACCCACAGTCAAAAGCGGAAAGATGAACACATCGCTGTACTCTGGCCACTGAGTCAGCTTCCTCTACCCCACGCAGTCCAGGGCCCGGCTCAGGAAATGCTGCTGCTCACACTCAGGGTGGGTGATCCCACCTCAGGTTCACACAGACATGCCCACCGGCCAGGCAGATCCTCCGCAGTTCCTCAGCTGGGACTCTCTCTTCCACGGCTCTAGATTGCGTCAAGTTGGCAGTTGAAACTAACCACCATATTCCCCAAAGGCGAGGAAACTCAGGTTTACTAATGGAGAAGGCTGCCTCTTCCTGGTAGCACGTGGCTGGCAGTTTGTATCGATGTGATGGTGGCGTTACACCCTTTGCCATTAATTCCCCCAGGCTCACTCAAACCATTAATGTCCACCGTGGCTTCTCACAGTGCGGTTGACTCGCTGCTCTCACTTAGCAACTCTTTTCTACGGGGAGACGGGCCCAAGAGCACACGCCTCTCTGGCCAGGACAGTGCTGCCCGCAAAAGGTTTATTCGGTGAAATAGCAAACCGCCTCACATGTTACTGTAAACTGGGCTTCAACAAGTCACCCCATGCCAGAATATGAAAGTTTAGTGAAGTGTATGTTCAAATAACAGGAAATGCTTCATAGATTTCTCAAATAACAGGAAATGCTTCCTACACTTCTCAGAAACAGGCACCCCGTAAGCATTGCTTCATAGTCCTTTGAATACCAGAGTCAAGGTGGGCTCTCATCCAGGGTTTAACTCTCCCCCCCCCTCGCCCCTCCCGTTCCTTCCCCTCCTTCATGCAGGCCTCACTCTTTACCTTGGGCCGGCTTTGAACTTGCGAAGCCACAGCCTCAGGCTCCAATAGAATCTCAGTGTGCCACCACCATATGTTACTACTCCTCTGTAATCATGGCTGACCCTCCTCTCGGCCAAACTGACAGAGTACTCGCCGTGAGGCCATCTTTCGTGGTCTTAATAGTCTCTTCTATTTTTCTAGGACTGTTTGACTGTGGATCCTGGGCTGACCTCCGCTTGGGGCGGGTGTTACTGTGTGGCAGCAAGGACAGCACTCGAAGCTCCCATTTCTCTTTCTTTCCTCACGCACCCTGCTGACAACACCCTAAGCAGAGTGACCCCACGGGCTCTGCCAAAACTGCCTTTCGGGACAGGCGAGGACCTGGAGGGCGTGGTTGCCCTGCAGCATTCTGAGACAGGGAGAGGCGGCTAAAGCATTTGGATGGAGCACGTTGCAGGGGCTAGGCAAACATTCGGAGGTGGAATAATGGCTCAGGCCGGGGACAATCAAGTTGCCTTCCCGGGTGGCTTTTGTAGACAGCAACAAAAAATGTATTCAGTTCTCCTCAGCCTCCAGTGTAGATATTGTCTTCCTGACTAGCCAAGCAGGGGAAGGTGTGTGGGTGGCCGTGTTTCCCTAACCTCTGTCCTTTGCTTACTATAGAGTTCACAGGGTTTGAACACAGAGTCTTAGTGAACACACACACAGCAGCAAGGAGTCCCTTGTCCTACTTGTTTTGTTAAAAGGAAGCCATTCTTCCGATTGTTTTCAAGAAGTACAATCTGAAGGGCCCTTAAACAACCCACCAAGTAGGGACTACGTGCTAGCAAATTCACTAGAAAATACTTTTCAGTGACATCAGAAATGAAAAGACTTTTGATTAAAATGAACTTCCCTCTTGGGAGGAGGAAGAGGAGGAGGAGGAGGAGGAGATGGATCGCCTACCTAATCAAAGGCTTTGACAGAAATCTTTGTATCACTAAGGGATGACAATTCTCGACAACTGTTGCCCATGGCAACCGTAGTATTAATATATCTCAGGCGATAGACAAAGGGTACCATTATCAGCTTGGATAATGACTGAGTGGCTTGCAGTTTTTAAAAACACTGGTTTCTCAGTTTCCTGGAAATGGGGACTTTACGAATAGCCCAGGACTCAGCAAGTTAGCTGGGGAGATAAATACTGATGGTCGCATTCGGGCTGTCTTTACTCCAAGACCCAGGCACACAGAACACCAGACCTGGTTTTCTTCCTCAGAAATGACCACAGAACCCAGACATTTGGAAAGGGTGGTGGTATGGCTTTCGTTTTTCCCCATTTTGATTTTTTTCAATTTCTTTTCAGATTTAAAGAAATCCTCTTTTATATAAGAGAGGTCTGATCTGAAATGGCTTCCCATCCAGAACACTCATTATCATTTGTTTTCACGTCATGTGGTCTTCAAAAACATTACCTCCAGGTTGTCTTTAATGTAAGTGGGAACCAGAGACAAAAGTCTTTAAAGAGGCATCAGCAGAGGCGAACCAGACCACACAGGTCTCTGTGACAGCGTAGTCGGTGTCAACCTAAAGTTGCAGGAAGACATTCCTGCCACTGGCCTGCCAAAGAGACCCTCCTGCACTGCGGCTCCTTGAGAACAGCAGCCAATGAGACTCTTCGGCCGCTCTGCCTGTCTCCTTAAGGGAGGCAATGTCTCCTGTTTCTGTATCCCTTAAACCATCAGGGAATATCAAAACCCAGTTTAGAAAGTAAAGGCACTCTGTTCACAGGCACCACAGGACCGAAGATGAACAAAGGACCTCTGCATTTCCCCACGACAGAGGATGCTGCTTCCGGAGCTCTCTGCCGGCTTCTGCCCACAGCTAAGTTGAGAATCCTACTCTTAGGCATGGGAGTGCTTGCCACACTTGAGAATCCCACTCTTAGGGCACTCTGCGCAGGACACCCTTAAGGAATAGCGCTGTGTTCATCTGGGACAAGGCAAGTCCCTGAGGGGGGCAGGGCTGGCTCTTGAGTGATTCCAGCTTAGGGATGAGGAGAGGGCAAGAAGGAGGGAAAAGACAGCAGAGATGAATCTGGGGGAGGGGGCAAAATGTGTTGTCTAGGACATGGTCTATGCCTGTGAGCCTTCAAGTCCTCTGCAAAGACAAGGTCACATGCAGCCTTTCCGCTGGGACAGAGACACCTTTGCCCACAAGCTCGCCACTTGGCTCCAGTGTCCCTGTGAGGCAGGTACTCTCGTCTCCTCTTCCTAAACAAGGAAATACAAGCGCAGAGAGACACACCCGCACATAGATTAGGTAGAGATGGCTCTGATGGAGGTACCAATGGGCTCCACAGAGGAGGGACACGAGGGTTAGGGTGTAGAGGTCACGGGCCTGCAGCCTAGATGAAGAGGCAAAGGAGCCCCGTATATATACTGGGATTAAGCTGTATTTGGTGTACCTGTGAGGTGTGAGCTTGGACCAGCGGCTTGGCTGAGGTGGCCAGATAGAAGAGAAAGGCTTTATGTGCCATCTCCCTTGGGCACTTGCATATGCGTGTGCGCGCGCGCACACACACACACACACACACACACGCACGCACACGTGCACACACGCAGAGATACACATCCTCACAGAGTCGTGAAGATATCACTCTTGAATAGAAACACAAAGGAGGAACCAGTCCACGCGCTGGATGAGGCCGTGGAGTAGCAGACACAGTGGAAACAAGCAGACAGAGACGGGCGGTCACGGGGACTAGAAGAGCAGGCGCGAAGGCCAGCGGAAGGAGCTAAGGCAGGGGTGGCATGGGTGACGGGCGGAGGCGATGCTTCCCTGGACACGGGACAGCTAGGGATTCTGGGTGTTTGGATATAAGAAAGGCATTGGTACCCAGCCTGCAGAAGAGCCGGAGGCTTTATTTTGTTGATTATCCGGGAGGACGTATGGCTAGAGTGGCATTATCTGAGGATTCCCTCAAAGCAGGGTTTCTGACAGCCAGGAGAGCCCCAAAATGGGAGCTGACAAAGCCACCAATACTGTGGAAGCAGAGAAGAAAGTGGACGCCCATGAAGAAATGCCAGCTGGCTTCCTTCTGGACCATTAGAGTCAGAGCCAAGATCATCATCATCTTCTTCTTCTTCTTCTTCTTCTTCTTCTTCTTCTTCTTCTTCTTCTTCTTCTTCTTCTTCTTCTTCTTCTTCTTCTTCTTCTCCTCCTCCTCCTCCTCCTCCTCCTCCTCCTCCTCCTTCTCCTTCTCCTTGTTCTTGTTCTTCTTCTCCTCCTTCATCATCATTATTATCATCATTATTATTTGTCTTCAGGGGCTCAAAGAAAAGCTAGAATCTGCTGTTTTCAGAGCAGCTGACTTATTTGAATATAGGATGTACATGCACAATACAACATCAACCAACCAGTCAATCGTCTGTCTGCATCAACCGTCTATATATTTATCATCTATAGCCATCTCTCACCTCTATCTGCTATATATCTATCCTCTGTTATATATCTATCTCCCTGTCATCTATCATCTGTGTTTCCATCTGTGTGGTGCGGAGAATTTAGCCTACGGCCGTGTACTCACTAGACAAGTGCCATACCATGGTACTACGCTCTCAGCTCCCAAACCTTTATTTTTAAACCCAATTGTCTCGCTCTCAATTCTTTCGCGTTGTGACCTCATAAAATAAAATCCAAAAATTCTAGGTTATAAAGTTTAAAAATTGAGGGTGATTCATATAAAATGATGAGTCTAGAGGGGGGGAGCAACAGACAGATGAAGTAGCATATATAGCAGAGTATACCTATATCTGGGTATATTTCCCATGACACAGACCCAGGGGTGAGGGCTTAGAACAGAAGAACAGTGACCCTGGAGCCATGGGGTGGCATAGATGAAATTCGGGTCCCCAGTGTGGGGCCCGCATTTCCACGTAGGGCCTGAGAAAGACGAAAAACAAAACAAACAGAAAAAAACAGCACAACACAAACAAACAAATAACACATATGACCCTGTTAAGAGGCCCTGTCATACAATGAGCATTGAGCAGCCAGCTGGTTAAACAGAGATAGCAAACTAAGTAAAAATGTCTGCCAAGGTGTGGGCACCCACCGCTTAGATCTAGGGTGGTTAAGCGCAGCCCAGTTAAACACAGCTCTTGGCCAGGCCCATGGACTTAAGGCTCAGCTCCCGCAGACCTGAGGACAGAGTGGAGCTAGCCACCAGAGCCAAGGTGGAGGGTCTTGCTGCTGTTTAGCAGTTTAAAATTTGGCTAATGTGGTCAGAAAGGGTTACAGGTAGGCAGTAAAGACAGGTCCAGACAGAAAAAAAAAACAGGTTACGGTGTGCTTAAAAATGTGCATAGACTTAAGAGAAGAGAATGGGTATAGACAGTCATAGAAAAAGTAAATAGTTTATAAATAATAGAGTCTTTAAAGAGAGTATAAAGTAATGTAAAAGTAATAAGTAATATAAAGTAATATGAGAAGAATAAGCTAGGTAAATATGGGAAATACACAGGGAGTCTGGATCCTGTATGGTGTTGTGCAGACTTTTGAATTTTTTGGATGCTGATGAGTGAATGACAGCTGTTGTGAGACAGTGGATTGTATAAGGGACTGTTGAATTAAACCAGCCTAGATCCTTTATGATGCCTTCACTTTAAAATGGAATTCAGAAAATGCATTGTGCTGGGGAAGAGGTTATGTTTCTGTTTCCACAGAAGATGAAAGACTGTGGATTCCTTCAAGGTTAATAGACATTAGGTTCGATCGGGGGAGACCTCCTGAAAATCTTGGCTAAAGACATAAAGAAATAAACCAGGAAAAACTACGAGACAGATGATGTATATACTGACCCCTCTGCATGGGAACAATTCTGAGACTGGATAACACATGTTACAGCTAGTTTTCCTAGGACTTGACCATTGTCTCAATTTTCTCATAGTCCCCTGGAATGCCATTACCCCCAGACAACAAGAAACAGTTTAGAGAACACAACACCTACATTCCCAAGAGGTAAGGTTGCTGGGTTTTGGTCATTTGGTGGATTATGGATGCTTGTCATCTTTTAGTAGGAATATAGGAAAAAAAGACAAGTATTCATCTAAAATATTTTATATTGTATGGATTTTATATATTGTTGCAAATTTAAAGTTATTTTTGTGATATTGTTTATGTTTTTATTGTTTGGAGTATTGTTCTTACGCAGCTCATTTAAAAATGCAATGTATAATTAAGAAATACAGGTTAGTAGTTAGCCATCTACAATAATCAAACTTGTAGTCATATTAGGTATGTTTTCAAGATTAAACAGATATATTTTAGATAGTGATCTTCAAACCCTTCAAAGACCTACAGAATATGGCATTTAAGAAGTCTAATAACCAAAGGTTTTTCATGACAGTGAGACATGTCTGTTCCTGGCAGCACCAATCTACTTCATAAAAGGATGATGGACCTAGAAGGATATTCATGTGGAATTTGTTTTCAGTGTGGCAAAGCTAGCCATTTGGGCAAGAAACTGCCCAGCCTTGACTGCTGACTATATGCTGTACAGACTATAGACAAGCAGGACAAAAAGGAAAAAGACTACTGAACTTTGGCAAGACAAGGCAGGACAATCCTTCAAACTCCCTGCTTCATGTAAGAGCCAGATGGACAAACATAAGATGAGGCCAAGCATTCATCACTAATAATAAGTCTCTTATGTCATGATTTGGGGGTGGGCAGTCTGAGAGAGTCTGCTACAGGTGACCCTGGAGCCATGGGGTGGGATTGGGATGGGTATAGCTACCAGAGGGAAGGAGGTGTTTCTCCAGATAGAACAAGGCAGAGCTACGTGAGACAGAGGGGACCCTGAGCTCTATAACCTTCTATAGTTGCACAAAATATGGTATAGGCTAGATTTTTTTCTCCTGTGGAGATATAGGTGTTATGTTACATCATGATGGCCAAGGATTTATATGTGCTATGGCAAGAAAAACCTCAGCAATTTCTCAGGGAGAAGTTTTCAGCCTTTCTATTCCATTTAGCTTTTTTTTTATCCTTTATTTTTGAGTCAGAAAGAATGAGGCTGAGAATAGGGCACCCCTTTATGTCCCATAGCAGCAAGTGGAGCTTCGCGCCAGGGGTGAAACGCCTGGGTCATTTAAGAGTTGATCCTGATGTTCTGACGCCAAAGGGCATGGGGACTCACCTGTTGCAGCCTCTTTGTTTGCAAATAACTTGTTGTCGACCGCCACGCTGATGTCATAGAACACGGCGTCCTCGTCTCGGTCAGCATCAAACTGGGGAAACCAGGGCAGACAGGTTTGCAACATGAGACACATAAGTGATTTGAGTCCCGCATTCAGCCGGCGTGTGCCGCTCAGCTGTGTCTACAATGAAACAGGATCTAAAGCGGCCGTGTTTATAACTAGATCCTTACAGTCTTTTGATTCAGATCTCTGGCCAGATGGGGAAGGGCAGTAGGAAGAAAATATTCAGTCACTGCGGTTAGGAAAATTGGGCAACATTTTCTCAATATATAAAGCAAGTTATGAAAAGATAATTGAAATTTACTTGTGGTTTTCTGGTTTAGGTTTTCTAACCAAAATAAAATATATAGTTATAAACAACAGGGGGAAAGATTTCCTGTTTATTTTCTGTGTGTATGTTGTATGTGAGGGTGTACAAGTACATGCAGGTGTGCGCATACATACGTGTGTGTATGCATGGGTATGTGCATACATACGTGTGTTCATTATGTGGGGGTTGGAAGCTGATGCTTGGTGTCTAGGATTTCTTTGACATTTTTACTATAATTGTGTGTGTGTGTTTGTGCGTGCTGTGTGTACATAATGTGTAGAGGTCAGAGGACATCTTCTACCTTTTTTGAACATGCCCTTCTGTTTACTACTGCATACACCAGCCTAACTGCCCAGTGGACTTTTAGGGTTCTCCAATCTCAGTGTCCCATCTCAACACTGGTGTGCTGGATTACACACTACTGTGTGTGCACACTACTGTCTGTGCACAGTACTGTGTGTGTCTGGATCACAGGTGCACACTACTGTGTGTCTGGATCACAGGTGCACACGTGTGTGTGTCTGGATCACAGGTGCACACTGCTGTGTGTCTGGATCACAGGTGCACACTGCTGTGTGTCTGGATCACAGGTGCACACTGCTGTGTGTGTCTGGATCACAGGTGCACACTGCTGTGTGTCTGGATCACAGGTGCACACTACTGTGTGTGTCTGGATCACAGGTGCACACTACTGTGTGTGTCTGGATCACAGGTGCACACTACTGTGTGTCTGGATCACAGGTGCACACGTGTGTGTGTCTGGATCACAGGTGCACACTACTGTGTGTCTGGATCACAGGTGCACACGTGTGTGTGTCTGGATCACAGGTGCACACTACTGTGTGTCTGGATCACAGGTGCACACGTGTGTGTCTGGATCACAGGTGCACACTACTGTGTGTCTGGATCACAGGTGCACACTACTGTGTGTCTGGATCACAGGTGCACACTACTGTGTATGTCTGGATCGCAGGTGCACACTGCTGTGTGTCTGGATCACAGGTGCACACGTGTGTGTGTCTGGATCACAGGTGCACACTACTGTGTGTCTGGATCACAGGTGCACACTGCTGTGTGTGTCTGGATCGCAGGTGCACACTACTGTGTGTGTCTGGATCACAGGTGCACACTACTGTGTGTGTCTGGATCACAGGTGCACACTGCTGTGTGTCTGGATCACAGGTGCACACGTGTGTGTGTCTGGATCACAGGTGCACACTACTGTGTGTCTGGATCACAGGTGCACACTGCTGTGTGTGTCTGGATCGCAGGTGCACACTACTGTGTGTCTGGATCACAGGTGCACACTGCTGTGTGTCTGGATCACAGGTGCACACTACTGTGTGTGTCTGGATCACAGGTGCACACTACTGTGTGTCTGGATCACAGGTGCACACTGCTGTGTGTGTCTGGATCACAGGTGCACACTGCTGTGTGTCTGGATCACAGGTGCACACTACTGTGTGTCTGGATCACAGGTGCACACTGCTGTGTGTCTGGATCACAGGTGCACACTGCTGTGTGTCTGGATCACAGGTGCACACTGCTGTGTGTGTCTGGATCACAGGTGCACACTGCTGTGTGTCTGGATCACAGGTGCACACTGCTGTGTGTGTCTGGATCACAGGTGCACACTGCTGTGTGTCTGGATCACAGGTGCACACTACTGTGTGTCTGGATCACAGGTGCACACTGCTGTGTGTCTGGATCACAGGTGCACACTGCTGTGTGTCTGGATCACAGGTGCACACTGCTGTGTGTCTGGATCACAGGTGCACACTACTGTGTGTGTCTGGATCACAGGTGCACACTGCTGTGTGTCTGGATCACAGGTGCACACTGCTGTGTGTCTGGATCACAGGTGCACACTGCTGTGTGTGTCTGGATCACAGGTGCACACTGCTGTGTGTCTGGATCACAGGTGCACACTACTGTGTGTCTGGATCACAGGTGCACACGTGTGTGTGTCTGGATCACAGGTGCACACTGCTGTGTGTGTCTGGATCGCAGGTGCACACTGCTGTGTGTCTGGATCACAGGTGCACACTACTGTGTGTCTGGATCACAGGTGCACACTACTGTGTGTCTGGATCACAGGTGCACACGTGTGTGTGTCTGGATCACAGGTGCACACTGCTGTGTGTGTCTAGATCACAGGTGCACACGTGTGTGTGTCTGGATCACAGGGGCACACTGCTGTGTGTCTGGATCACAGGTGCACACTGCTGTGTGTCTGGATCACAGGTGCACACGTGTGTGTGTCTGGATCACAGGTGCACACTGCTGTGTGTGTCTAGATCACAGGTACACACTGCTGTGCTATCTTTATTGGGATCTGGGGACCTGAACTCAAGTTCTCGTCTGGTGAAGCCAATGCTTCATCCACGAACCAGCCCTTTTCTTATTCAGAGAGTTATGACTCACAGAAGACACAGGACAATCTATTTGATGTCATCTAATGCAAGGGGACTGAAGAAGTCAACTGGAAATTTCAAAATGAAGTGCTTACTAAACTTCCTAGTCTGAGCACAACATGAGTTTTCACGTGATAAAACAAGTGAAAACACAGCTTTCAAAAGCACACAAGAAACGTCTATATTAGGAAAGAAAAAAACAGCAGTGGGGAGCAGAACTGGGCATCATCCAAGGAGTACAACAATGGTCCACACTTCCAAGGGCAGAAACAAGTCTTTGTCTTCGTTTGATCAGGCTGTCTGGAATCAACAGGCTGCACAAACCTCCCTAGGGATATGGCCGTTCCCAGCCCTCCCCCTATTCCCATCCCAGATGCACCACCTTCAGCGGGGAAGTAGCAATTCAACCCTCCATCAAGACTGCACCTTTAATTAAGCTTAGGAATGGTTTGAGGGGAAACAAATGGGCTGTGTTATTAGTGCTGTCTCGGTTTCCTATTTCCCAAGTGCACTCTCTAGCATCAAGCCAGGCTCTAAAAATGTTCTCTTCTCCCTTGCCTCGGGCCAGGAATTTCAACCCAAGCACTCTCCCCAGTGGCTTTCTTTCTCTACCCTCATTTGCCAACGGTTGGCCCCTCAAATGCTCCAGGAGAGCCACCCATGGCAGAATACATATGTGCTTGTAATCTGCTGGTGAGCCAGAGTAAGGCAGACCCCTGGGGTGTGCGGGCCAGCCTGACCTAATTAGCAAGCCCCGGGGTCCCAGTGAAAGGCCCTGTCTCAAACAAACACAAACAAAAGCAAAACCCCAAACGGGATGGATCTGCAGTAAAGAGTGCTAGTTGCTCTTCCAGGTGGCCCGGGTTTGAACCCAAGCACCCAGTGACTGCACATAGCCATCTGTAACTGCAGTTCCAGGCTCTCTGATGCCTTTTTGGCCTCTGTAGGCGGTGCACATGTGTACTACACAGACACACCTGCCTGCAGAGCACACACACACACACACACACACACACACAATGCCAATAACTAAATCTCCGCATACAACAACAACACCGAGGTGAACGCCTTCTGAGTGATGACACCTGAAGCTGCTATCTGGCTCCCACATTCACGTACACACACGTGTTCACACACACGTGCACCTGAGCACAGACGCGTGCTCACCCATGTAGTGATACCCATCTCCACACCTGTAGCAGGGATCATGCCCGCGGTCACAGGTGTGGACGTGACTGGTTAAAAGGAAAAGATTGGGGCTCAGAGGCCCCGTCTTCGGCTCACGGAGGGCACCGGGGTTGCGGGGTCTGCATGCCTGGGGCGTGAGTGCCATGACAATCACTTGTTTCTGTCTAAGTTCTTTCCCCAAATAAAGTTCACTTCAGTTATCCCGGGTCTAGTGAACCCTGATCTCCGCACTGTCACACATGCTGTCTGTCACGTGCTTGCAAACGCCCCTCCAAGTCACAGAGGACTTAGTGTCCTTCTCTCTTTGACTTTTCTATTCTCTAGGTAAAAACAGTAAAGATTGCATTAAAATCACAAACCTTTAAAGACCTGTGGTGCCTGCCACGAGGCCTGCAGACATCAGTGGTGGACTTGGGGACAAAGGAATTGTTGTTAATTATGGAACCAGGACCCGGTGCGATGGACGGAGCACAAGCCATGGAGAGCATACTAACCATAGTTTATTATAGCGAGACTGAAAGGGAGGAGACAGACGTGAGAGAGAAAGGTAAGGGAGAAGAAGAGAGAGAGTACGAGGAAGACGAGAGATGAGGAGAGAGAGTAAGAGATGAGAGAGAGAGAGAGAGAGAGAGATAGCGTAAGCGGCCAGGGGTCCTTCGCACCTGAATGCAGACTGGTTCTCATGGAACCCTGGGCTGGCCAGAGTGCTGCCTGAGTGCATCCTGCCAGGTAACAGGGCAGGCCAGTGTCATGCCTGAACCTTTCAGGAGTGACTTTGCAGGATTGAGTTTTCAAAGCCATCATGATACCTGAAAGAGACAGGTGTGAGGGGACAGTTCTGTGTGTGAGGCAGAGCATCCTTGTATTTTGATTTGGATTCCTGCAACTCAACCCTATGGATTCATTCTCTGCAGAACTTATTTCTTCACAGAAGGCAATAAGGGCAGGATGTAGAAGACAGGTCTAAATTCCGGCAGGATTCTGCGCAGAGAGATTCGTACAGGGCATGTGGAAGCCGTGGATACATTGTCTCCACCTTTGTCTCACTGGGAATTCACTGCTCAGCCAACAGTGTTGCTGGGAAAAGCTACCAGAGTAGAGATTCCAGACAAGCCTCGTAGGATACTTATGAAATACTTTCCTAAGAGAAACCCCCTTGAAATCGAAGCCTTCACAATGCAATTGAGACTTTGGAGTTGTTTTGTGATCGGAACATAGGGAAGGAAGGAAGAAAGGCAGGTGGATAATTCTGGCTAGCTACTGACATTAGCTCAGTGGATGTTCTTCACAGCGACATCAACGCGACAGCAGCCGGGCTCTGAAGACCCGCATGGCATTACTGTTGGCTGGGCAACCGCTTCACCGCGGTGGCCGTCTGCAGCAATGTGGTAAGAAAGCGTGTCCAGGCATGTGCTTCCCACCCAGGAGCGTGTGCACAGGGACACCCTCTCACACAACGGACCACATCTTCAGGGCTGAAACCGCCTCTGCCCTGGTGATGCGGCTCTGTAGTGTGCACTTGCTAGTCTGTCGAAGTACATGTGAAGCTGTGGGCTCATCCCCCGCACCCTATAAAAACACAACCAGCCAATCCAACAAAACAAAAACAAGACCAAGGTTTCAAGGGACTGAATGACCCTTCTAAGGCCGTGTGTGGCAGAGCTGGGGGCTGAGTGGACCGCTTGGCCACATCCGAGTGTGAGCTCTGTCAGCTGCCAACGCAGTTGAGCTCTCAGCTCCCCCTGGCAAGTCACTGAAAAAGGACTGAATGTGGGGTGCCATTGCTCACTTCTGTAACCCCAGCACGTGGGAGGTGGCTCAGGCAGGAAGGGAAGGAAGTCTCTAAGAACAACTTCCCTCCTCTCCCATTTAAAAATTCGGTGCCCCTGCGCAAGCGTGTGTGCGCGTGTGTGGTGTGTGTGCCTGTGTGTGAGTCCCCTTCCACCCTGCTGAGGTAGAGTGACTCCTTTTTCCCCCCTTCTGCTCTGTGTATGTCAGGCTGGCTACCCATTAGCTTCTGGGCAACTCTTTTTTTCTCCTCCTTCCAACTCTTTGCAGGACTGCAGGGATTACAGACATGAGCCATGCACGAGGGTCTTGTGGACTCCAGTGATTAAACTCAGGACATCAGGCTGGCAAAGCAAGAATTTTCAGCTGTCGATCACCCCCAATCCTTCATGAGCACATTCTGTATGGCAGGCTCTGTACCAGGTAACAGTGATCCGAGAAAGGGAGGTTAACCATGTTGGTTTTGTCCTTGTTAAAGCCCTGGATGACTAAGGTAAAGAAAGGGTTGCAGGGCTAAAGGGACAAAAGGAGCCACGTTCTGAGGGACTGAGAACTACAGAGTGTGTTTCCTATGTTTTACCTCACTCAGCAGCATTTGAACTGTCAAACGCCAAAGTGAAAGCTAACTTAATTAAAGTACTTCCCCTTTCTAGTCTCTTTTCCTCCCAGCATTCTTGCAATCCGAGGCTTTCAAGAATCACAAAACTGTTAAAGATTTCAACCTTTGTCAGGAAAGTTGGCAAATTAAAGAAGCTCAAGTCCTAGGAGACAAGTTTCAACTTTATGTGACCCCCATGCCTTCCCTAATCACAGGCTCTGTCGTCTCCCATGCTCTCTGTGCCGAACCCTGAAAGGCTGAAACACACACACACACACACACACACACACACGCACAGACACACACACACACGCACAGACACACACACGCACAGACACACACACGCATACACAGACACACACACGCACACACATGCACACTCACACACAGACACACACTCACACACACTCAGACACACTCACACACATGCACACTCACACACGCACATGCAGACACACACACATGTTGAAGCCATGAGACGTGTGAATGGGGCTAATCTTAGCTCTAGAAGATGGAAAACTGGCTCATTCTAGCTTTTGCCTGCTATTGTTCTTTTCCTTCATTTTCATGTTAATGCTTTTCTTAGTGGAGAGCTTCATTCAGTCATCGCCACCAACCACCATCACCATCACCTTCACCACCACCCATCACCATCATCATTACCACCCCACCATCATCATCATCCCCATCATTATCACCACCACCCCACCATCATTATCATCCCCATCATTATCACCACCACCACCACCATCACCCCCACCATCATTATCATCCCCATCATTATCACCACCACCACCACCATCACCCCCACCATCATTATAATTACCCCCACCATCATCATCCCCACCATCATCATCATCACCATCACCCCCACCATCATTATCATCCCCATCATTATAATCACCCCCACCATCATCATCCCCACCATCATCATCATCACCATCATTATCACCACCACCACCACCATCACCCCCACCATCATTATCATCCCCATCATTATCACCACCACCACCACCATCACCCCCACCATCATTATCATCCCCATCATTATAATCACCCCCACCACCATCACCCCCACCATCATTATCATCCCCATCATTATAATCACCCCCACCATCATCATCCCCACCATCATCATCATCACCATCATTATCACCACCACCACCACCATCACCCCCACCATCATTATCATCACCATCATTATCACCACCACCACCACCATCACCCCCACCATCATTATCATCCCCATCATTATAATCACCCCACCACCATCACCCCCACCATCATTATCATCACCATCATTATCACCACCACCACCACCATCACCCCCACCATCATTATCATCCCCATCATTATAATCACCCCCACCATCATTATCATCACCATCATTATCACCACCACCACCACCATCACCCCCACCATCATTATCATCCCCATCATTGTAATCACCCCCACCACCATCACCCCCACCATCATTATCATCCCCATCATTATCACCACTACCACCACCATCACCCCCACCATCATTATCATCCCCATCATTATCACCACCACCACCACCATCACCCCCACCATCATTATCATCACCATCATTATAATCACCCCCACCACCATCACCCCCACCATCATTATCATCCCCATCATTATCACTACCACCACCACCATCACCCCCACCATCATTATCATCCCCATCATTATAATCACCCCCACCACCATCACCCCCACCATCATTATCATCCCCATCATTATAATCACCCCCACCACCATCACCCCCACCATCATTATCATCCCCATCATTATCACCACCACCACCACCATCACCCCCACCATCATTATCATCCCCATCATTATAATCACCCCCACCATCATTATCATCACCATCATTATCACCACCACCACCACCATCACCCCCACCATCATTATCATCCCCATCATTATAATCACCCCCACCACCATCACCCCCACCATCATTATCATCCCCATCATTATCACCACCACCACCACCATCACCCCCACCATCATTATCATCCCCATCATTATAATCACCCCCACCATCATCATCCCCACCATCATCACCACCACCATCATCATCATCACCATCACCACCACCATCATTATAATTACCCCCACCATCATCATCCCCACCATCATTATCATCCCCATCATTATAATCACCCCCACCATCATCATCATCACCATCACCACCACCATCATCAGTGCTAGGGATGGAAGCCAGGGCTTGGCACACACTAGCCAAACAATCTCCCCAGGCTATCCCACAGTCCTTTCCTTTCATTTCCTGCAATTCTCTAACCTGGGGCTCAGTTGTCCTCACAAATAAATAAATACATGTTTCTGTCTTCTTGAGTAGCTGCAATGGCCACATATGGTCAATTCATAACCATGTTGGAGAGTCAATGGAAATCAAGCGGAATCAAAGAGACGAGCGTAGAAATCATGTTGGAGAGTCAATGGAAATCAAGCGGAATCAAAGAGACGAGCGTAGAAAACAGAAAACTCTGGGACGTGTTTCTGACAGGGATACAGGACACGCTGAGAGAAGGCACGGTTCACAGAGGAGGAGTCGGCTTTTCAATCCGTGCGTGCTGTGGTTCTCGCTAAGGGATTATCCTTCTTGTAAATGTAACAGCACTGAAGTCATGGGGGCATTGTGTCGGAACAGTGAATAATCAGTCTGGATAGCCAAGGGCCGGCAGAGAGTGGGGTGGGGGACAGGGGACAATAGCAGCATGGGGTGGGATATGGTCAGAGGCGGCGAGGGATTGGCATGCCTTTCTGCAGGCAAGGCTAGCAAAATGAAGAAAGGAAGGGAGGTGGAATGGAGATTTGAAAGCAAGTTGTCTGTTGGGAACAGGACACCTCTGGCTGTGTACTGTCTCCCCCTGAAGGTGTTTCAAGGCCTTCTTCAGATTCAGTGGCTCACTGCTCTCCGTGAAACCTCTGGCCGTGCATGTAAAGAGAGACAGCAGAGCTCAGGCATGTAACAAGTGCTTACCATTTGTTAAGCCTTGCTCCATCCGGGTAGCAGGCAATCACTGCAAAGCCTCCCTGTAGAGTTCTAGAACAGTGTGCGGTATTAGTTGCCACAAGAAATAGATGGCCTAGAAAATGAGTCCTTTTGAAGGTCATAGATGCAGTGGAGAAGACGGTTGGGACAGGACCTTGGGTTTTTCTCTCTACAATTACTTGTGCTCTTAAAAGCTAAATCATTTTAGCTCTGGGACGAACCAAGCCATGCTCTTATGTTGTTTCTCTTTCCTTCCTATTTTTAGCTTTAGAGTTATTGTCAACCTCTGAGCCCTTTCAGCACCCATCCCTCTTGTTCCTGGACGTACCATGCCCAGCTCCAACACTCCAGTGGTGTTTGCATCAGCTCCGCCCCTTAGAAAAACAAACCAAGCCAGGCTGATCTTGGTTTCAGAGCAATTAACTTCTCAGCAAGCTGGCCCAGAGATAGAAAGTAATTACAGAACAGAGGGCTGTTAAAAAAATTCACTCACCAACTCTTTGGCTAACTGAGCAATTTTTCCCCAGTATCAGGAGAACATAAATGCATGAGGAGAAAAGGAGATTGGGAACGGAAATCTGATTTGCAGTAATGGGGCGAGGAACTGCTTCTTTACAACCGGTAGGAGCTTCTGAGGCTGAGACTCAGGTGAGTGTAAAGGACTCAACCAGGAGGGCAATTAACCACTCTATTGGTCTGCTGACAAGGGCCCGTGGCCCATGAGCTGCCCGTGGCTAGGGTGGCCATGAATGAAGCTCAAAACCTCTGTAGGTGATGGTCTTAAATCAAAAGGCTGGACAGCCTTAATTTAGAGCTTTGGCAAGCAGCGGTGGACAGGAAGATCGGTTGCTGTCTAAAAGGAATAGCTACATTTTATTTGTTGGATTTTTATTCCATGGGACAGACATTTTATTGACCATCTATCACTCAATCAGATGACGCTCTTAGCTGATGCAGGTCAGGGAATGGGGTAGAACTCTCAGCCAACGCTTGATTTGGGAAACAGAAGAGGAGTGGGGCTGGGGGTCCTGAAGACCATAACTCACCAACTGCATTCATGGAAACACCCACATGCGCCATTCTTTGAGGTCAGTCTGCACCCTGCCCTAAGTTACGCCATATTGGGTAACATGATGGTTTTCAGGCTGTGCCTTCTGTAACTTGGGCTATAATCAGCGTTCGGCACCAGGTTGAGTTCAGATTCCGAGGCAGGAAGACTCTGCCTTGCTATGCGTGTAAACACCAGAGCTTGCCCAGGACCATCAGAGACACAGACTGATAACTACCCAAAGTGCCCATTATAAACCCATCCAAGTCCACTGAGAACACACAGACATAAGGGTGTATTCAAATTACAGCAGGAAAACCAGGTTCAGAACTTATCAATCCACGAGGAAAGGATGTAACACCTTCACCAGGGACCAGCAGAGGGAGGAGGATGTCAGATACTGTGATGGGGAAGGCTGTCACTCACCACCTGGAGTGTGCCTCAGGGCTCAAGGACTGACAGAAGAGCTGGGGGCTTACTCAGCTGGGTCTTATTACCGATGTGGTCTTATTTCAATTGTCATCTGTCTGTCCGTTTTGTTTGCTCTCAGTTCTATATTTTGCCTCTATGGCCTCTATCGCCCTGAATTTAGCTTCTTTAGCTTGGCTTGACTATTAGTCTTGGCTCAGATTGGTGACCCCGGGGCTTGTCTCTGTATTCAAGGCTCCAGCAGCAGGCATCTCACAAGGTTTATTAATGTCTTAATTACCTATCGCAGTAGTGACTTTCTTTGCATCTGTATCAGTTGTCTTCTAGTGAGGCCCTGAACTCCTTGAACACTACCGTGGCTCTCTAACCTTTTGTACACACACACACACACACACACACACACACACACACACTTCTCTCTTCTTGTGTGATATGTAATGTGTCATCTGATAGTTAACATCAATTATGAAGACTGTAATAAAGAACTTGTGTTTGTGTTTGCCAATGACCAGCTGTCAAGGGAAATTGGGACTATCAACCGTAGTCATCGTAGTCGTCGAAGCTGAGGATCTGGCAGTGATTATTAATTTATTGTTCTGTAAGGAACTGTGACATTGCAGAAAGACATACATACGCTGTGTGTTTCTAAAACAGCACACTAACTGCATCCTGGCTCTGTCTTCTTCGGCTGTTTGATTTGTTAACCACAGCTAGTTTTCTGTTGAGTAGGCCTCAATCCTCTTTGTTTTCAGATAAGCCTGAGGCCCTGGAAGAATTTCTCCCTACTCTAAAACCCAACAGTGACAGATTCTGTTCTGGATAGGTTCGACTTCACTCAGAGACAGTGACCCCTGCACTGCGGGAGTGCTTAGCTTCCCCGTGGCCCATTTGTCTCCGTCTTTTCACTGCTGCCATTAGGATACCGTCTGCCTCTTCTCACAGGAGACTAGAATCAACAGGCTTCCTTAAGGAACACAGGGTGTCTCACACCTGCAACTCAACCGGCCTCCTCACACTTTTAGAGAAAGCACCCTGCTTGATGCATGGGTTCCACTGGAGACAGAACCCCCACTGGAATCTGTTAGGAGCTTCAAGGGTAAAAGGCTGCCAGAGAAAAGCAAGTGCTAATTTCCAGAAGAGAAAAACCCGAACACAGAAAACAAGTGACCTGTCAGCATTTACAATGCAACAAAGGAACTTGGCAAGACATTTATAAAGTTCACCGTGTTTTGCAGGACACCTTCCTTTCACACAAAGCTCCACTCTTATCCTTAAAACAATTCACCCTGTCCTTGGGTGGCATAGAAAGATTGGCATCAGGGTGAGACTTTTTCCATAGAACCTCTGGTCTTCTTTGTTGATCCTTTAACTGCTGCCTTCATTGAAGAAGTGTTAGAGGAGACTCCTGAACCCTAACATTTCCTGCCTCTAATAATGAATGTTATTGAGATTAGTGAAGAAGGGGTTCACAAGATTTTTGTCCTTGAGTGTTTTTAGGTCCCCTGCCTCTTGAAAGCTGGTGAGTCACAATCAATCCCTCAATATGTTTCCTAGTAAATTCTTGAATTTTCACTCTCATTGCAAGTTTCTAACAGCTAAGTGTAGCTCAAGCATTTATGGAGTGCTTGTGGGTGTTATCCAGGGACATTCTCCTCTGTATCACCATATTCTTCTTTCATTTCTTACAAGCACCCTCCACTGTCTAAGTAAAATGCCCACTAAAGTGTGTGGAAACAGAAACACAGCCTGAGGACGAACTATACACCCTACACCAGAGGCTTGGTGTTAGGGAAACAAGACTTTTGCCTTACTGCGTTTGCCATCTAGATAAAGGGGTCTATTAAGGTCCTTGTCTAGGATAAAGATACTCTTTTTTTAAAAGTTGTTTCATGTGTGTGGCTGTTTTGTCTGCATATTTATCTAAGGAGGCCGTAAGAGGGCATTGGATCCCCCGGAACTGGAGTTACAGACTTGTGAGTTGTCATGAGGGTGCTGGGAATTGAACTCCAATCATCTAGAAGAGCAGCCAGTGCTCCTGACGGCTGAACCACTGGGCCCCACGGAAAGACATTCTTCATCTGACAACACACAGCCAAGACAACACCATTTTAAAAATCTCTCTAGAGAGTTAAGTCTCTTAATAAACTTTACAAACTAGAATAAAGTCTCTTTAAGTCCCAAATGGTTTATATCTTCTTCTGATGTCTTCCTATTCAATTGGCTCGTCTGTTTAGAACTTCCTTGCTTGCATTTTTGTGGCAAATACCATTAGATCATTGACAAAGGAAAGAAGAGCTTGAGGGTTAACAGACAGACGACCTTAGCCCTCATGAGGCTCTCCATTGCTTGGTCAAAAACCAAGCAGATGCTCACATAAAGGATGCATTGTGCAAGGGAACACAGCTCTAGTAAATGAACCATCGCCTCGATGGCATTGTTAACACAAGAAATGTCCTGGGAACTAGGCTAGGCTTCTGTTTTCACCCTGAAAGGCGGTTGAAGGAGCTCTAACTGACCCGAGCATGGCAAGCATGGCCCTGGCAGGCCTTGCCCTTCTCCTATGCCCTTGGCCTGGCTAAAAAAACCTTAGATTGCATTCCTAAAGCTAGCCACCGAGGTCTAGTCCTCTGTCTGGCCACATCCTCCTCCTGAGGCTGACTACCAAGGTCCAGCTACCAAAGTATTGAAGTCCGGCAACCAAAAGTCCCCTTTTGAGTACCCTAATTAACATGCTCAATCAAAGCAAACCAGCTCATCCTCACTTAGAGTTTTCTCCTTTGCTTTTATAAAATGCCATTAGTTGCCTGTGTAGGCTTCTGTCTCCTTTCTACCCACAGGCAGCCCTTTGTCCCCCTAGGCAAATCTCCTCTCACCCTTGTTCCTTTCCCCTTTTCCCTCATCCTCTATCTCCTGTCTTTGTCTCTTACTTCCTGCCCCTGTCCCTTTGGGACAAATGCGTTTCCTTTAAGCCGAGAGCATGGTCTAGTGCTGACTCAGAGGCCTTTCAGTGGTGGTACCTACAGTATTATACAATTCTTTCGTGAACTTAAAGCATATGTGAAAGGAAATCCTATCACCATTTCCTGAATAAAAGGGAGATTGAGGGCAAAGTGCTTGTTCTGATGAGAAAAACAATAGCAACATCACTAACATCAGGTCAACAGGCCAGGTGACCATGGATCTCTCTCTCTCTCTCTCTCTCTCTCTCTCTCTCTCTCTCTCTCTCTCTCTCTCTCTCTCTCTCTCTCACACACACACACACACACACACACACACACACCTCTCACAAAAACCAGCTGTTTCTTTGGCCACTAAAGAGCCATTTCCTTCTGGCAACAACAACAACAACAACAAAAAAAAAACATGGCCTTGTATTTTTGTTTGTGAGTGTAGCCTTTAACGACTGAGCCATCTGGAGGGATGCTCTCTCAGCCTGGACTCTTGTGGGAGGGCCTAGGCCCTGCGTAGGATGAAATGACAGACTTTGGAGATTTCCCCATGGAAGGCCTCACCCTCCCTGGGAGCTGAGTGGTCACTGGGTGGGGGGTTCAGAAGATTGTGGGGATAGGGAAGGAGGGGAGGGAGAGGGAACTGGGATTGACATGTGAAGCAAGCTTGTTTCTAATTTAAATGAATAATAATAACAATTAATAATAAAAACCCATGACCTACTTAGCCGTCTTGTCAGACGATTCAGAGCCATTATTAGGCATACACAGGCTGGCTTCACAGTCAGCACAGCTGAGCGACAGAGGTGAACGGACACAGGAAGATCAGTGTAGGCTCTCTTTTTAAAAGCCATATACATAATTGTTACAGATCCATCAGTAGCCACTTCCCAATTGACTTAAGATAGATAGCATCAGTACTCAGTAAACGCATGCTTTTAGTCCTTTCCTTAGTCTGTCTAGAGAATGACAGGGATTTGTTTACATTTTTAGTCAGTCATCTCCACAGCATGGAACACATCAGTACTTATCCAGCAGCAGAGCCAAGGTTAGGGGGGCCCCCAATGCATCAGAGGCTCCCACCATTCCATTCCTGAGGTTTGGGGTTTGGAAATTTGTGCTTCAAAGAAATAATGAGAAACTGACATCTATTTTCATCTCATGCCTTCTAGTAACTTCTACAACACACGTTTAAGCACAGCCAGCCCTAAACAGAAACAATACAGAGTGTGTATTTATATTTGTACAAAGTAGTTAATCTGCCACAGGCAAACATGTTAAGACCTTCTGTTCTGGGCATTTCAACAATCACTGTGCATGATCCTAGGATTCTAGGATCCAACTGACAAGATTTTAAAGTATTCTTCACACACTTGGTTCTAAACTATCATTGTTTGCACACAGAAGTAATACGCAGTATCAGGGCAGGAGGTCAAAGATACATGATCTCTTACACGCTTTGGGTTACCCAGGTGTTACAGATCCGGTGGCATGGTTCCGGCTGGGCTCTGAGGAAGCTTGCTAACAAACGTGTGTGGGAATTGATGGCAATTCAGAGAACACGCAGACTAATGCACTCCCCAGTGCAGCATTTAACCCTGAACAACACGGGACAAAGATGGTGTGACTGCAATTCCCCCTAATGACAAATGTCTCCTAATGGAGCAGTTTGGCACTGTGAAATATGAACGGTGCTATGGAGACCAGTGGGGCTGGTGTGAACACACAGTTCGTGTCCAAAACTTTTCCTCTTCTCATGTGGTGTTTGTGCGCCCGTGTACTGAGTACATGTGTGCATGTGTGGTCTGTGTGTGCCCGTGTGTGCTTGTGTGGTATAAGTGTGCGTGTGTGGTCTAACAGTGCACATGTGTGGTGTACATGTGTGCATGTATGAGACCAGAAGTGGATGCCAGATGTCTTCTTCACTCTCTACGTCATATTTTGAGACAGTTTTTCATGGAACCCAGAGCTCACAGTTAGTCAGGATGGCTCTGTTGCCTCCCTCCCGTATTCTACAGTTCCAGATGTGTGTGACCACATCTGGCCCTTACATGAGCGTCAAGCATTTGAACTTATGTCCTCAGACTGAGAGCTGCCTTCCCAGCTCCACTCTGCAGGACTCTGTCTTCAGACTTACAGAATAAACGTAATGTCATAGGATGGAGTAAGACAGACTCAGGTCTTGAGTCTGCCACAGCCACTTTAAAAAAGAAAAATAACACCTTATTATTTTATGTGCCTGGGTGTTTTGCCTGCATGGATGTATGTGTGCAATGTGTGTGCCTGGTACTCATGGAGGTCAGAAGAGGGCATCAGAGGCTGTGAGCCACCACATGGGTGCTGGCATTGAACCTAGGTCTGCAAAAGCAGCCAAGTGTTTTTAGTTGCTTGGGCAGCTCTTCAGCCCCTTATAACCACTTTTATAAACGTGCATGGCTGTAGAGTTTCTAAACAATACTACTGTCAGTGTGTCATTAACGCCACAGCAGGATACCAAGAAAAAAGTAACCAATAAAGCCACGATAGGAAAATGTATCCAGGCTGTGGATACAAAGTTTAACTCGGAAATAATGGCTCTCTTGCTTTAAGCAACAGCACATTACTGATGGAAAAGCTGCTCTTGGACAAAAGATAAACAAGAGGATTATTATTTGTTTTTCAAATGACTTCCACATTTAGAAAACGCTACAAGGCAGATACCAAGTTATGCCAACTTCTAGCAGAAGGAACCTTGAATGGGAGACAAGCAGCCTTCCACTTCACCCAGCTGTCCCCTGTACATCGCCCCACATATCACACGCGCGTGCACACACACACACACACACACACCACACAGTAATGATAATTATATCAATAATAATAATAAACTAAAATCAGTAAGAGCGTGTACCCCTCTCCATGCACATACTCCAAATTCTGAGCAGAACCTGCGTTTCTTTGCCTGGCTCTCTCAGTTTAGCAAAGGTAACACGTGCTGATTGGCTACGGTACAGCCTAGAAATTCCCAGTGACACTCAGCATAAACTGCTTTCAAGGACTGTGGGCTTCTGAGTTTGTTATTTTTAACCCTAACGTGTGTGTGTGTGTGTGTGTGTGTGTGTGTGTGTGTGATGCACATGGAGGTCAGGGGACAACTGTGGGAGTCAGTTTTCTACTTCCAAGGTCAAACTCAGGTTGTGAACTTGACAGCAAGGGCTTTTCCGTGCTGAGCTCACTGCCCCAATAGCGTTTTCAGTTCCAATATTCCCCCTTCCCTCCCTCCCTCCCTCCCTCCCTCCCTCCCCATTCCTTCTTTTCTCTCTCCCTTTCCCTTCCCCTGCCTTTACTTCAGCTTGCTGCATTGTCTGGGCTGCCCCCATGGCCCCTAGGCTCCACACTATTCTTCCCATCAACTGAAGCCTGTACCATGTCCCCTCCAGTTCTGAGTCATCGCCGGTCTATCATTGTTATTTTGGTTTTGGAATATGCTATCTTGTAATATTGTCTTCCTGGAATTTGAAAAAACACAGATTCTTCGAATGGACTGGCTTTTTGTAACCCTGTGGAGGGTTCTTAGAGCCTTAAACCCTCTCTCTGGCTAAGAGCTTAGAGATACTATTGATTTATAAAAGTTAATCCACATAGATTGCCAGGAACGCAGCTATTGTATGAAGTGATGTTGTGGTTATTACATTATTTTTTGATTTGAATATAATTAAATCAAGGTAATATTTTCAGGAATAAAGACAATATGCTATCAAAAGGCCTAAAAAAACATGCTTTTAGTCATTTTTTTGTCATTATTGATAACATACCGTTACTGTGATTACTTCTTTACTTCTTTAAACATTTACTTCATTTTATGTGTATGAGTGTTTTGCCTGCATGCGTGTATGTATGTATGTATATATGTATGCATGTATGTATGTATGTATGTGCACTACTGTGTGTTGATACCTGTAGGACCTGGAAGAGGTCATTGGATCCCCTGGAACTAGATTCACAGATGGTTGCAAGCTGCCGTGTGGGTGCTGGGAACTGAACCTGGGTCCTCTGCAAGAGCAGACTGTGCTCATAAAGGCTGGACGGTCTCTCCGGCTCTGATGTCATTCTTGATGACACCACTTTCTAACACTCAAGTGTGGCCCCCCAAATATTGCACCTCCATTTCCCACTGAACTCTGGGTTTTCTCCCCACCACCCAGCCCGTGTCCTGTGGAGACATCATTCTTCGTTTCCCCGAAGATGTCCTGGATGGTGGAAACGTTTTCTCTTGTCTTCTGCCTCTCTGAGTTTCTTCTACACCCAGCCCGTCTCTGTTTATGACACACATTCTTCCTCGTTGCACATGAGTGAGTGAGGCCTCCCTGCCAGAAGATCTGTGCACTAGGTCATGCCTCACTTTATTTCCTTCACAAGAACCCACGGACATGATAAAGGAATAAAAAAAAAAAAGGCATAGCCACAACGACGATGTTAACAAGAGCAGTCCAGCACAGAGAAGAGAGGCCGGGACAGATGTAACATGCCAGTAACCCAAGGGGGAGAGGAATTCTACTTAAAATGTACAGAGGGAAATTAAGAAAATCTAAAATAGAACCCCTCCCTAGACAGAGCCTTCCTGAAGGTGGGGATGAAGTGCATCTTTTGTGGCTGAGTCCAGAGCAGGGAGAGGTGCGTTCTCACCTTTAGCTAGGGGGACATATCTTGACACTAGAGTCACTCACAGGTCAGGGTAAAGGCATCCAGCTCACAATTAGCTGCTAATTCACGGGTTGTGTGCCTGAGGTTACAGGCAGACATTTTCTCTATAAATCTGCATGCCAAGGTTCTCATCGATGTCCTTCAACAAGTCTGTGTGTAGGAATAGGGGTTTTAAAGAGGCAAGGTACCACTTCATTGTTTGGGGGTGGACCTTAAGCCAGTATGACTGATAAGGTTGCAGCAGGAGGAGATAAAGACAAGGCACTCACAGAGGGACAGCGCTGTGAAGACTCAGGGGGAGTTGGCTGCAGAGGAACCAATGTCACCAAATATCACCTTGAGCTTTTGGCCTCCGGAAAGGGGAGACAAGTGGACAAGTGATTATTTTTTTCCTGTTTACACTTGCTTTGTGGTGCTTTAAGCAAACAAATACAGGTGATGTTTTCACATCTTGAGGTTTTTGTTTAGTTTTTTTTTTTTTAAAGAAAAAATCCTTTCAGAGGATAGACGTGAACAACCAAGACACACGCAGAGGAACTTAGTGTCCAGACACTAACAACACAAACTTCTCTCTGGTGCCTGGCGTGTGCTGACACGAGTCCACGCCAACAGACTGCACCAGTACCTAAGCTGGGCTGAACCGAGTTTCAGCAATGACCTCCACGATGGCCAGCACACGAGAGTTATCTAACACCATATTTTATTATGATGGGAAGTGGCTTGCATCATAGCATTTTATTATGCTGCATTGTCATACCATTTTGGCCAACTGTTAGCACTGGGCATCAAATTCATATTATACACATTGAACAGTCTCTAGGCTTTGCTTTCTTTTCTGACTCATGCAACATTAAATAGGTTACAGAGAGATTCAAGTTTGACTTCTCATTGGGTTGCCTGTCATGTGAGCCTGTGGAATGTAACGTTTTTTGGTTTTTGTTTTTCTTGGAAGGGCCCAGAAAACAGGGACAGTTATTAGGGTTTCCATACCCAATGTTTCCATCAAGGCTCTAAGAGATCACTGTTGGGATTCATATTCTCATGCTGTTAAGTCTTTGGCAAAATATTGCTTTTGCCAGCTTAAAGTTGATTTTAAAAAAATGGAACTGGCAAATGTTATAGAAAAATGTAAAGGGAGGTTTTCCAACCAGAGACTGCAAACAGTTTTCTGCTTTTCTGGCTCATTTGAATACATTTACATGATTCCCGCATATTTTATAGACTGTGAATGTTTGTTATACTTGTGGGTTTAATAGAGGGCCAAATGGCCCATAGCTTTGTAATTAAAGGCTAGGCAGGGCTTGTGGACAAAATGAGAGCATGGGAAAAAGGAAGGCAGAGTCTTCAGCCAGATGTAGAGGAAGCCGGAAATGAATGTGTGTGGCGGGAAAAGGCACCGCCACACGGGAAGTTGAGCACAGGTAAGGAATACGGGTTAATTTAAGTTGTAAGAGTTAGCTAGTAACAAGCCTAAGCTATTGGCCGAACATTTATAATTGATAATAAGTCTCGTGTGGTTATTTAGGAGATGTGATCCTGACCAAAAAAAAAAAAAAACATCTACCTATCTACCTATGACATCCTTTTCTGGCCTCTGGAGGTACTGTCCACGTGTGCTGCACAGACACCTATTTATTAAAAAAAATATAGCAACTATAATCATTACATTCATTTTATTTTTTGGAAAAAACCCCACTTTTTTGAGGATTTCTTTTCACTTAGTTTTTGTTTATGTATACACGTGTGTGTCTGTGTCATGTGTGTGTAGGTGCCAAGGAAGCCACTTCTAGCCCCAGAGCTGGATTTATAGGTCGCTGTGAGCTGCCCAATGTAGGTTCTGGGAGGCGCACTTAGGTCGCCTGGAAAAGTAGCTGGTGCTCTTAACTGCCAAACCCACATTTTTCACAGACCGGTGCAGCTGGGATTCATGAGGGTCATGGTGTAACACTGAATTGAGCTGCTTTCTCTTTGAGTGACAGCCAGTCATTCCCCAAGAGTATTTGCATCATTAAAAAAATACTTGATTCAATGCACACCCACACTTTGCATCGTATAATTTTATTAGCTTTCTTTAAACATTTGCTATTACATTTTGATATTTTGATTGAAACTGTACCAGCTTTGAGTGCTTTTAACCATTAAGGCCAGAAGCAGGCTATGTATTTTTTTCTTTAAATTGTTTTTTATTTCTCCTATTACGATTTGGTAATTTTATTTGTCCAGTGCTAGAGAATGCTATATTATTATATGTAGCAGATATTTATTGTTGTGGTTGATGTTGAAAATGAGGTCGTGTTCATCTAATGACCACTTTACCAGATTTTCTAGATTATGACAAAGACCTACAAGTGTATTATACTGGATTACCTAACTATAAGCGGTTTGAAAATTATATTATTTTTCTCTTTCCTTTTTTCTATTAATAACCTGCTTTTAATGATATCACAATAGCAGCAATCTTTTAAAATATGGTAACCTTCAGTACAGCCAACTGTATCCTTGGTTTGTGTAGGAATGTGTGCATCATGTGCTTGGTTTGGATCTTGTTATTACTTAAAATAATTTTCTTATGCTTAAGCTTTGCTTTCAAAACCTCAAGAGGAAAGCATAATTTTATCAAATGCCTTTTGGAGAAACCTGTTTATATATTTATCTCATTTTTGTTAATCACTCTGTTGATATTTGTGCAATGATTTTTTAATGTGGCACTAAATCATGTCCTAGAAACAAGTTTTATTTAGTTACAGGAATGAACTGACAAATGTTCTCATTCTTTCTCTCACTGGGTTCACAAATGGGCTATCTGTATATGAATTTATTTTGAAGCAATAAAAGTGGTAGAATTTGTGCTCAACGTAACAGAAACCTCAAGACTCCCAGGATGCTGGCTTAAGCAGCAATATTTTTAGGAGCATTATTTTAAAGGGACATGATTGACAATGACATCACTGACATCACAGCATTCATGTTAATTTTTGGTTAGCCTCCAAGGAAACGGAGATCTCAAGATGTTACTGTCTTCTTCCCAAGTCCACGGGGATTAATGGCGTAATGCACTTATAGACATAGAAAATGTGCTTCGTATCCTTAGAAGACATAGCAATAGGGTAAGAGGACTTGAGTTTGAATCCTTGGCACCATGTAACAAAAAAGCCAGGCGTGGCAGCGTACGTCTACGCGTACGTCTATAACTCAAGTTGGGAGAGTGGTGAGGAGACAGGCGGTTCCTGGCAAGCCACAGTGAGCTCGGGGTTCGGTGAGAGATCCTGCCCGAAAGCGCAAGGAGAACAATTCATAGACTTCTGGCCTCTGCACAATGAGTGCACTTATATACTCATGCGCACAAGCTCTCTCTCTCTCTCTCTCTCTCTCTCTCTCTCTCTCTCTCTCTCTCTCTCACACACACACACACACACACAAAGACATAGCAATACTAAATGCTGCTAGTTCACTGATATCATCTACTACCATTTGGCTCAACTGATACCTTAGGCATAACTTAAACAGGCCAATAAAGATGAAGAAAATTCAGATGGGTTTTATGAGACAATGTATAAGAAACCGGGGTCATCTAGTTTATGGGGGTAGAAAGATCGAAATGTCTTACTATCTTTTGTTCATTTTTTTCCCTAAAGAAAATAAAACGGGTGTCACTGAAGTTGTTGAGGAACTGATGAAAATATAATTCTGAGACCTCCAGGTTTCCCTGTGATGGTGCACTCTGCCGGGTGATGGAGAGCCCTGGTGGGTGATGGAGAGCCCTGACAGGTGATGGAGAGCCCTGACAGGTGATGGAGAGCCCTGGTGGGTGATGGAGAGCCCTGCCGGGTGTTGGAGCACTCTGCCAGGTGATGGAGAGCCCTGACAGGTGATGGAGAGCCCTGACAGGTGATGGAGAGCCCTGGTGGGTGATGGAGAGCCCTGACGGGTGATGGAGAGCCCTCCTGGGTGATGGAGAGCCCTCCCGGGTGATGGAGAGCCTGACAGGTGACTGAATACACTGGCTGATGATAGAGCGCACTGCCTGGAGATACAGTGCATTGCCTGATGATGGAGAGCACCGCCTGGTGACGGTGTGCACTGCCAATGATGAAGTGCCTTCCAGGTGACAGAGTGCGCCACCAACTTGCCAGCATCTCTGTGCTGAAGGCATGTAGAGGGGAGGCGTGCGTGGTGGGGAGGCCTGGTGAGCAACGCCTGAAGTTTAACCCTGGGCTTAAGCCATTTAAAGTTTTAGCTGACTTCAGTGTTACCTACTGTTCTCACGAAAGCTGTTTCCACACCAGTGTGGCATTTGTTTTGCTTAATAAGATGTTGCTTTTGGATAGCAGTGTACTTCTAGGGTTTAGCTAAATATATACAACAGGGAACACCGAGTGCTGCTGTTGACAACAGGAAAACAGTGGTAATGATCAGGTGGAGTGACTCGGGTGCCCCTCGGATTCACGAGCTGGAGAGCGCCCAGAATTCCTTTTGTTCAGAGTCCTGACTCTGGAGCTGGGTGTGACATCTAACTGGGGAAGTGCTGCCCGGGTGGCTGGAACCACAAGCCCATCTTTCTTGTTGCCATGGCAAGCTTCTGTAGACTTTGTGGCTTGCAATCAACAACCTTATATCCGACAGTTCTGGAAGCTGGAAAGTCCAAGATCAGGTTTGGTGAGGGCCTGTTGCCTGGCTCACAGTGACGATTCTTACTATAGCAAGCTCTCTGGGGTCCCTTCCATGAGGGCGGGTGGAAAGTTACCTTTCAAGACACAAATATGCGCATTTGTTATATGAGTTTTAGCATGAGCTAAACCGAACCTCCTGCCAAGAAAAGAAAGACCTTCCTTTATTAATGCTCTGGGACGCCTTAGCTTTAAAGCCTTGCTAGAAATGAATGGTAAAAGCCTGCTTTTGTCTTTTCCTCTTCTAAAAAATAATTTATTTGTTTTCGTGGGTGATGTGGTGTGTGGAGGCATACTGTATTGTTGGTTGGGTTTTACTCTTTGGCTGAGGGCCCACCACCACTCAGCTCCCAAATAAATCACACCCCGAGTCTTATTACCTATGAATGCCTGGCTTAGCTTGCTTTGGTTTTGCCAGCTTTCCTTAACTTAAGTTGTCCCTCTACCTGTTGCCTCTGGGCTTTTCCTGTTCTCTCACTTCTGTAAATCTTACTCTTCCTCTGTGGATTGCTGCTTAGCGGTATAGATGTATAGATGTATAGTGACTGTGTGGCTGCGTGGCTGGGTGGCTGTGTGACTGTGGCTGGGTGGCTGTGTGGCTGTGTGACTGTGTGACAACTGTGTGGCTGGGTGGTTGTGTGGCTGGGTGGCTGGGTGACTGTGTGACTGTATGACTGGGTGGCTGGGTGGCTGGGTGGCTGTGTTGCTGTGTGACTGTGTGGCTGTGTGGCTGGGTGACTGTGTGGCTGGGTGGTTGTGTGGCTGGGTGGCTGGGTGATGATTGGGTGGCTGGGTGGCTGGGTGACAACTGAGTGGCTGTGTGACTGGTCCCCGATGTCCTCCTCTCACCGTTCTTCTTCTCTTTATCCTCTCTGCCTGGTAGCCCCACCTATCCTTGCTCCTGACTGGCTATTGTCCACTCGGCTCTTATTAGACCATCAGGAGGTTTAGACAGGCAAAGTAATGCAGCTTCACGGAGTTAGACAAATGCAGCATAAACGAACATTATACACCTTAAAATAGTACCCCACAACACTGTGGGGATATTTTGTCTGTTTTTGAACAAACAGACCTTGCCTGAAGATGAGAGTGTGGAGCTAGTCACTAGTTAGCCATAGAGGCCAGGCAGTGGTGGCACACACCTTTAATCCCAGCACTGGGGATGCAGAGGCAGGCGGATCTCTGTGAGTTCAAGTCTACCCTGGGCTACACAAGATTGATCTGGTCTAAAAGAGAAACAAAGCCAGGTGGTGGTGGCTCACATCTTTAATCCCAGCACTAGGGAGGTGGAGACAGGAGTGATTTGGCTGGGCAGAGAGAGGAATATAAGGCGGGAGGAGACAGGAACTCATTGCACTCAGTCTGAGATTTTGTAGGGACAACATTCAGTCCGAGGGTTCCCAAAGACAGGATCGCCCATTCAGTCTCATGATTTGTAGGGACAGGATCACTCCTTTTGTCTGAGGACTCAGGAGAGGTAAGGACCAGTGGTTGGCTGCTCTGCTTCTCTGATATTTCAGCATTTACCCTATATCTGAGTCAGAGTTTTTATGATTAAGGCCAATTAGAATTTGTTCTACAGCATAGGCATCCCACTGTGCATTTGGTGTCAGAGGACAACTCTAGGGAAGCCTTTCCAAGGGCTTTGGCCACCCGGCTGTACATCATAAACACCTTTACCCAGTGAGCCATCTCGGCAGCGAGAGCCTGGTGTCAGCTCTTTGGGAGCCTTCAGTAAAAGTTCCAGCCACAGCACACTGGACATTTCTAGAACAAAGTGGCTTATATTTTCAGCAAAAGGGGTCTGTTATCAAAGCCGGAAGCAACTTGCATATTAATGAGACGGGCGTTCTTGCTTAGTTTTACGTAAAGAATTAAATCTTGGCTGAATACTTGACACTGTGGGATAGCAGCAGCTTCACTGGTTTCCAGTTGAGCAATATTTTTATTTTATAATCGTCAATACTGAGAGTGAGGCTTCGCATAAACATGTCGTCTAAGATGGTAGAAGTATGTGTTGGGCACTTCAGGGATTGTTGGGAATCCTGTCGTAATCCCAAGACAAAATTCAGTGAATAATATTTTATGAAACTCAAGTGAGCAATTTAAAGATTAATTTTAAAAAAGTGTACATTTTAACATGATACAACCCAAGGATACACTAATTTGGTGCAGTGATAGGAAAAACGGTAGTTTGTTTTTCCCCGTAAGCTGCTGTGTCTCTACAGGAGCAGGACACCTTGGATTAAGCCACTACACTGTAATTCCTTACAAATCCGAGTTCAGGTGTCCTGGGCAGCTGTAACTGGCACTGAGAGGTTTGGTGGGCACAGAAAAGTCCCATGATGCAACATTGATGAATAATGTCAGAAACACTCAGGTTTGTTATATATATAACTTTCGGTGGCTGTGTACTCAGAAACATTTCGCTGTTGCTGTCTGCATGTTCCGTGACCCCCACATTCAGTGACGTGACCCGGGAAGGGGGGAATGATGCTCTCTGCCTACAGCGCCTTAGCTCCCAGACTTCACCCAGATTTTCCCCTCCCCAGCCCAGCTCAGGTCAACCTCTCCCAAGACGTCCTCAGATCCTCCACGCGGCCGGTCTCTCCAGCACACCTCTTCTTGACAGCACACATGGCTCAGGACAATGCCACAACTAGTGTGTGATGTCCCTGAGGGCGGAAACCATGACCCCGTGTGTCTGCAGCTCTCTCCCTGCACAGTGCCTGGGGGATCAGTAAGCGCAGTAAGCGCGTGTCTCTGAAGAACGCAGCACACGTACAGTTTGGGCCCCGGGCCTACTATGCCACTTAGACCCAGCGAATGGTTTGCAAATCCTGAGAAACAGTGAATGGTCCCCGGATGGAACGGGACAGGCGTGAAGCCGGCCACACAGCCTCTGACCGAGTAGTCACTGAGGTTAGACCTCTCTGACAATATTACTTGTGTCTTTTGGCCACAAGAGTCATGTGACCTCTAGGGACACACACACACACACACACACACACACACACACACACACACACACACACACGCCCGCCCCCAGCTCCTGGCCTATTAAAAACGGGTCGTTATAGCGCCGAGCTCCTCATCTTCGGTGGGGGTGGGCTGGCAGAGTGCTTAGACTGGTAATGGAGAAAGTGCTAGAGAAAAGCAGTTATTAATCAGGAGTGGGAGCTTGGGCTTGGGATTTGCACAGTGCTGCGCTTCCCTCCAGGTCTGGGCGGGGGCAGAGGTGACAAGGCAGCCAGCAGCTCCTGCCACCACCCCAGCCCTGCTGAGGAAGATGCCAAAGTACCCCCTAGAGCCTTCACACGCCAGCTGACTCACTCAGCACGGGCCTCCTCGGTGGTTGGAGACACTCCACTGTGGGCTCAGTGGTAGCATTCGGGAGGCTGCCGGTCATTAATAATTACCATTTCCCCGGAGCCTCGCAGGCTGCTGGCAAGCTATGGAAGGACACTGAAAGCCCCACTTGGCCGCAAGGAATAATCAGACGCGTTTTAGCCTCCGTTGGCTTTTAGGACAGGCCTGGATGGAAGGCACGCTTGGCTGATCCAGATTTGGTACTTATGTAGGCCCATGTCTCTCAGTCGTTACATTGTGAGACACGCCCTCGCAGCGGAGTGCCGGAGGTATGGCGAGCCTCTTGTCCCTGACATTCCTTTTGTTTTCAAGTTTCAAAACGGGCACAGATAAGATAGCTGGACCCCTAGTTATGACATTAAAGGAGGCCACAATGGAGAACTCTCAGGGGCTGCTCCTCCCTTCCTAAATTCACCACCTCCGCAGTGCCTTGGTGCCACCATGAAGGCTACCCCAGTCATGAGACACGGAGGGCCCTGATGGTGACGGCCGGTGGCTCTCTGTCTGTGTGGTGCTGTCTCTCAGAGTCTCTGATGGTCGGCTGCAGAGATGTCATCTCACAGTCAGATTCTGCCAGCAGAGAAAAGAAGCCTCACACCCGAAAACTCTTCCTTCCTGGGGTCCGTAATGACCATGCTTAGTGCATTCTGGAAGCCACAGAGGGAGAGTCTCCGGTTGGGGGGGTCCTGAGGATGCCAACTACAACCAGACCCAGAGCTCGGGCCTCTATGAGGTGGGCAGCTATAGAAATGCGGTATTCTACCATGGCTGACCCGAAGCAAGGGCTGTCAGACACGCGCACATCCTTCCTGCTCGACCTCAGGTCCTTGCCACTCTGGTTCATTCTGGGCCACAAAGGTCAGAGAGTAAGTAAAATATTTAGACCACAGGACTGTGATTTATTGTGAAATGGGTGATGGTATTGAAGAGAAAACTCAGTACACTGTTCACAGAGTAGTCCGTATGCTCTCTCCTGGGCCTGTGGTGTCCGTATGCTCTCTCCTGGGCCTGTGGTGTCCGTATGCTCTCTCCTGGGCCTGTGGTGTCTGTATGCTCTCCCCTGGGCCTGTGGTGTCCGTATGCTCTCTCCTGGGCCTGTGGTGTATGTATGCTCTCTCCTGGGCCTGTGGTGTCCGTATGCTCTCTCCTGGGCCTGTGGTGTCCGTATGCTCTCTCCTGGGCCTGTGGTGTCTGTATGCTCTCTCCTGGGCCTGTGGTGTCTGTATGCTCTCTCCTGGGCCTGTGGTGTACGTATGCTCTCTCCTGGGTCTGTTGTGGTGTATCTTTGCCCAGGGTTCCTGAGAGCATGAAGGATTCTACTGCAGAAAGAACAGCTGGAGTCATGGTCCAAACATTGCTAACAACTATGCTGTGTTGTTGATTCAAATCCACAGCACTTTTGCTGGGCCAAGAGAAACTAGCACCTCAGTTCTCCCAACTCGGGACCTCTGTAGCTCCAGGATGCTCCCTGGGGTCCTCACAGCTCCACCTGCACACCGGCCCAACCTCTGCGGACACAGCGGTGTCTCTCTGGCTTCCTCACAACTCTAAGCTGGCTTTAACACGTGTCTTCAGGTGGCCAGGGCTCGCCATGGAACTGTTACACTTCTTCCTACAAGCCAAAGACAACAGGGCATTCTTATTTCCTCCCCCATTCTCTAAGTTGGGGCTTTATGTTGGTCTACCTACATCTAAAATTCACATTGTCACAATTCTGTGTCTACAAAAGCTATAAGCATGCACTCCAGGTCTCATAATGATTATAAACATATGGTCAACTTGGGTTTAGACAGTCTCCTTCCTTTCTTTGTTTCTTTGTTAGACTTTTTTATTTTTACTTTATAAAATATTTTATATTTATTTTTATCATGTATACGGTGTTCTTCCTGCATGCCAAAAGAGGGCACCAGATCTCATTATAGATGGTTGTGAGCCACAATGTGGGAGTTGGGAATTGAACTCAGAACCTCTGGAAGAGCATTCAGTGCTCTTAACCTCTGAGCCATCTGTCTAGTCCTACAATTTTCTTTTCTAATCATTAAAACAAGAAAAGAAAAAAAATGGGCCATTAAGAAGGTTAAGTGGGTAAAACTGCTTGGGTTTAATCCCCAGAATCCATGGTGGAAGGGGAGTACAGATTTTCAAAAGCTGACCACACTCTGTGAACACTCACACATACATCACACACACAATAACTATGACGAAAATAAAACAGAAAAATCAATTACGCTTTATCTTCTTCTACTGCATTTCAAGTCCTACTTTATCTTCTACTGTATTTCAAGTCCTCTTTATTTCTTTATGTGTGTTTAAATTTCTGATCAATGTCATATCCTCTTCCCTGAAGAAGGTCTTGTGACAATTCTTGTATGAGGGTCTGCTGGCTCCAAAGCTCTTGCTTTTAATTAACCTGTGAAGACATTATCTCTTCACTTTTGAAATAAATTTCTACTGGTTTATTTTTACAAATGTATGCCCTTCCAAACATGTACCTAATTGTCCTCTGGCTTGCAGGGTTTCGACAGGAAGCATGCTGGGTGTCTTATTTTTCCCCCTCTTGACATAATGTGACTATCTTCTCCTCTTCCTATATTTCCTCTTTGCCCCCTGTTTATATTACTTAAATTAAGGCATGTTTAGATGTTTGGATTTTAAGTACCCTCGGGATCCTCTAGGTGTTTTGATTCTGTGGCTTGTTGTCCACTATCAATTTCTTGGAAAGTTTTTTTTCTATCTAAATTAAATTTAAAATTACTCTATCTCGTTGTCTCTCCCCTTCCTTTCGGGACCTCAATCACACAGATGTTAGAAAGTTTGGGATGCTTAGGCCTACTTTCTGCATTTTCCTGTTCTCGGGCCTCCAGCCTGTGTGTCCCAGACCTCTACTTCTTTGACTCCTCCTGCGGCTGTGCTGAGCCAGCAGGAGAGCCTAGTGGGCGGCCTCGGTCTAACCCCTCACCGACTCTCCTTTTCCAGCACCTGCATCTCTTCTTTCCTCCCTCTCTGCTGAAACTGCCCATCTGGTCTTGTGCGTCTTACCTTTTCCATCAGCTTCGTGAGCACACGAGTCAAGATGTTTGTGCATCCCCCATCTAGTCCCACTAACTGCCTTGTCTGTTGTCAGATCCCTTCCCTGAGATTCAGCGTGGCCCGCAGTGTCTGTTGAAAGCCAGATGCTGCAGACAGCGGGGACCGAAGCCAGTCACGTGTACGTTTGGATCAAGCTTGCCTGCCCTGTGTCTCAGACTTCTGCGGTGTGTGAGCCACTTGGTCCCGTGAGGAGGCTGGATTTGAGCTGTTTGCTGCTGCAGTTACTTTCAGGGCTGAGGCTTCAGATCCTCTAGGGACAGCTTTATGTATTTGGGGATGGCCTCTGGGAGTTCCCCTAAACTTTAGGCTTTTGTTTTGTGCCCACACATCAGAATCCACCCCCCCACATCTATGAAAGTCCCCACCAGGATCTCTGTCCCTTGTTCTGAGACGCTGGTCATGCCCCACAAGCAGGTGTCAGCCCCACTCTGAGTAGCTGCCCAAAGGTTTCACAGTCCCTTGGAAGCCGGCGTCTGGCTGTTCCTAGTCAACTTTTCTAGCAGGAATCTTCTTCCCCTGGCCTTTCTATGCAGCAAACCTCTTCCTTGACAATGCTCATCTTTATCCAGACTTCTGGTTGAGTGGGTTGCCCTGATACCCCAGTTTCCTAGTGAATTCAAAGAGGGCACCGTTCCTCTGACTGCTTTAGTTGTTTTTTCTAAGGGTGGGAGTGGAGTTGTGTCCAGAACTACATTCTGAGCAGACACAGGAAGCATACCCTGTTTAAAGGGACCTTTTCCTATCTACTGTATTATTTGCATTTCTGTTTTATTTCCTGAAGGCCCTATGGCATGCCTTTCCCTGTGCCTTCTTTGCACTGAATATTTATGCACCAGGAGTGACAAAGGAAAAGGCTTTGGCCTTCCCAGAGCTAGGGCAGATAAACAAAGGCATGCTTGAAATGCTCATCACAGGGTTGGCTGAGGGCTGTGAAACCAGAGACAGTGACCCCCCCCCAGAGGTGCAGATGCACTGGTCACATTTTATTTCTTGGGCTGGGGGGTTGGCATATGACAGTAGCTTTGTCGTTACTACTGTCAAAATTGTGTAGAACTTTTTTCCCAGCATGCTTTGTAATCAAAACCTTAAAGCAACACTGTAAGAGGTCCCACTGCAGAGACCACCCAAGTAGAAGGGTGAAAACTGAATGTCATTCAAATGAATATTTCATAAATGCTACAAAATTTCACTGATTGTGTCTATGTGGATTTTTAAGATACTGTGTCTCAGACAGCTTACATGGATGTGAACTCCTTGTGTTCTGAACAACTGAGCTAAAGAGCTTGAAGGAGTGGTTTTGGTGAGGAGAAGCACCTCAGTGTTAAACACACACATGACACGCGTGATTAAAATCGTTTCACGTGCAGTAGAACACTCTTAATGAAAGGGCATGGTATTTTCGGGTTGCTATAGGAACACAGTGCATCTCCTCAAGACTGTGACATTCAAGCTAAGTCCACGAGAGTGAACAGGCATCCCCCAAGGTAGAAGACCCTGAGGATCAGCTTTGTAAACACACAGAAGAAACGGTTATTCATGAAGGAGACCTCTGAAGTTAGCACGATAGAGAGAGGTTCACAATGAAATCCCCCGTTATCCAAGAGACAGCAAGGAAGCCCTGTAGGACTGTGAGCAGTTGAGTGACAAGAGTGTAGGAGCATCAGCCACAGAGCATGAGGTAACGGCTGTAGGAGAATAGGCTAGCGGGGTGGGGGAGCAGCAAAGTAGCACTAATGTCAGCAGTGGGATGATGCCCAGGGCTAAGGCACGACGGGAGGGGATCACAGCTGCCGCCTAAGGGTTGAGGAGGAGGAGCCAACCTGAAGAGAAACCTAAAAGGAGGGATACAGAGAACTTGTCTGTTGACCGGACAAGGGGAAGCAGTAAGAGAGGCGGTGTGTGGACTGCACTGGGCTTCTCTAGAGGTGGTGCTGACATTTCAAATGTAGGGCAGGTTGTAGGGCTGAGCAAAAGTTGTAGTTGACTCTTGGGCAGGCTGCGCCAAAGTGCCATGGGGTGATGAAAGAGACGGACTCCCGTAGGGAGTCTGGCGCATGGCTTTGGTGCCTTCATGGAGAATGCAGGACAAACAGGAGAGCCCAGAAGAAATAATGAAGGACAGTCTAAAGTCTGTGATGGGGATACAGCCCCTCAGGGGCGGGGACATCTCTGCCTTTGGGAGAAGTGATTGTCCCCTGACTGAAGAACTCAAGTGGAGGCATGAGACTGGTTACTTCAGCTTTACTACAGAGCAATGCTATTTTGTTGTTGTTTTTTCAAGATATGGTTTATCAGTATTGCTTTGGAGGCTGTCCTGGAACTCTCTCTCTACACCGGGCTGGACTCGAACTCACAGAGACCTGCCTGCCTCTGCCTCCTGAGTGCTGGGATTAAAGGCATGAGCCACCAATGCCCGGTCAGAGCAACGCTATTTAAGGTGTCACTTACCAAAAGGTGGCATTTTGTCATTTTATCATCCGTCTTTCTTTTGCCTTGGCTGATACCATACCCCTTCCTGGCAAACATAACATCAAAACGCCAACAGTTCTTTTCAGAAGTCAAAGGGAAAAGTCGATCAAAGGAGAGTCCTAGCAACGGCTACGGCACAAACAGTCAAGGCAGCAGTAACAAAGAAGGGGAGATTTTAGATAAAGGTTCCTGTCATGGAGTCCAGGGACAGTCTTGCATCATCCGTAGACTTGGTGGCTCCCTTCCTGGGGGTGGGCGTCAGTGAGAGAAGACCTCTGGAGCTTGCCCCCAGTTTGCTGTTCCCCACTGAGAGTGAGGAGGGAGAGGTGGCGCCTAAACTATGTCACCTATGTGGACTTTAAATATGGCCATGCTCCGTAATTACTGTTCAGTGCCCGGACTGCAAGTGACAGAAACCCGTGGTGTCCTCTGTGTGTCCTCATGTGGCTCCAGGGTTGTGAAGCTGTTGCTGAATGCTTACAACTGGGGCATGATTGGAACATTAAAACAAGCCTGCTCTCTCAAGCCTAGCCCACTGGGGGAACATCTTGTGGCCCACTCCACATACCACACCCCAGTGCCCAGGCAGCAGCATCCTCCCCACCCATCCCCTGCTTCATCCCTGACCACCTGAGCAACAGGCCCCACCTTCAACGGGTGGAGGAAGAGATGGGTGGAAGGCAGTGTAAGAATGCATTTAACAGCACAAGAGAGCAACATGTCAGCAACTAGAAGCTAGTGGATCTACAACAGCAAGACCAGATCATCTCAACACGGATGAAGCAGACGAAAACAATATCAAAAATAACTTCATGAAGATGATAGATGCCCTTAAAGAGGAAATGAAAAATTCCCTTAAAGAAATAGAGGAAAAGACAAATTTGAAGAAATCAATAAACCCCTTAATGAAAACCAAGAAAAAAAAAGCAATCAAATAAGCGAAGGAAGAAGTTCAAGACTTGAACAATGAAATGCAGGCAATAAAGAAACCACAAACAAAAGGAATTCTGGAAATGGAAAATATGGGTAAAGAAACTACAGATGAAAGTATAACCAATAGAATACAAGAGATGGAAGACAGAATCTCAGGTATTGAAGATATAATAGAGGAAATAGATTCAATGGTCAAAGCAAATGTTAAAGTCAACAAAACATCCAGGGAATCTGGGACACCATGAAAAGACCAAACCTAAGAATAACAGGGATAGAAAATGAATTATAGCTCAAATGCACAGAAAATATATTCAATGAAATCATAGAAGAAAACTTTCCAAACCTAAAGCAGGAAATGCCTATGAAGGTACAAGGAGCTTATAGAACATCAAATAGGGTGGGCCAAATAAAAATTCCCCACATTATATAATAATCAAAACTCTAAACATGCAGAATAAAGAAAATAGTAAGAGCTGCAAAAGAAAAAAGGCCAAGTAACACATAAAGGTAGACTTATCAGGATCACACCTGATGTCTCAATGGAAACTCTGAAAGCCAGAAGGTCCTGGGCAGATGTTCTGCAGACACTAAGACTGCCAGCTGAGACTACTATACCCAGCAAATCTTTCAGTCACTATAGATGGAGAAAACAAGGTATTTCATGACAAAATGAGGTTTAAACAATACCTATCTGCAAATCCATCTCTACAGAAAGAGGTAGAAGAAAAACTCCAACCCAAGGAAGTTAGTTGCACCTACAAAACCACAGGCAATAGATAACTCTACACCAGCAAACTCCAAGGAAGGTAAACACATTAACACTACCACCACCAACAACAAAACAAAGAATTAACAATTGCTAATCATTAATATCTCTTAATATCAATAAACTCAATGAGCCTCTAAGAAGACACAGGCTAACAGAATGGGTATGAAAACAGGATCCAATCTCCTGTTGCATACAAGAAACACACCCCAACCTCAAAGACTGACATTACCTCAGAGTAAAGAGTTGGGAAAAGATTTTCTAATCTAATGGACCTAATAAATAAGCTGGTATAGCTACCCTAATATCTAGCAAAATAGACTTCAAACTAAAATTAATCAGAAAAGATGTACAAGGACATTACACATTCATCATAGGAAAAATCCATCAAGATGAAGTCTCAATTCTGAACATCTATGTCCCAAATACAAATGAACCCATATTTGTAAAAGAAACATCACCAAAGCTTCAATCACACATCAAGCCCCACACACTAATAGTGGGAGACTTCAACATATCACTTTCATCAATGGACAGGTCAGCCAGAAAGAAACTTAATAGAGAACTAAGGGAACTAATGGATGTTATGACTCAATTGGACTTAACATATCAATAGAACATTTCATCCAAAAACAAAAGAATATACCCTCTTATCAGAGTCTCATAGAATCTTCTCTAAAATTGAACACATACTCAGTAACAAAGCAAACCTCAAAAGATACAAAAAAAGTTGAAATAACACCTTGTATCTTATCAGACCACCATGACTTAAAGTTAGAATTCAACAACAACACAAATTATGGAAAACCTACGCACTCATGGAAACTGAATCACCATTGGGTCAAGGAAGAAATAAAGAAAGAAATTAAAGTCTTCCTAGAAGTCAATGAAAATGAAGACACAACATACCCAAATTTATGGGACACAATGAAAGCAGTGCTAATAGGAAAGTTCATAGGACTAAGTACCTACACAAAGAATGTGGAGAAAGCTCACACAAGTGACCTAACAGCACATCTGAAAGCTTTAGAACAAAAAGAAGGAAAATCACCCAGGAGGAGTAGACATCAGGAAATAATCAAATTGAGGGTTGAAGTAAATAAAATAGAAACAAAGAAAACAATACAAAGAATCAATGAAACAAAGAGTTGGCTCTTAGAGAAAATTAACAAGACAAACCCTCATCCAAGCTAACCAAAAGGCAGAGAGAGACTATGCAAATAAACAAAATCAGAAATGAAGAAGGGGGACATAACAGCAGACACTGAGGAAATCCAGAGAATCATTAGGTCATACTTCTATGCCACAAAACTGGAAATCCTAAAAGGAATGAACAATTTTCTGGATAGGTACTAGATACCAAAATTAAATCAGGCCAGATGAACAATTTAAATAGACCTATAACCCCCAAGGAAATACAAGCAGTCATCAAAAGTCTCCCAACCAAATAAATAAATAAATAAATAAATAAAAACAAGCAAGCTGAGGGTCAGATGGTTTCAGGGCAGAATTCTACCAGAATTTCAAAGAAGATCTAATACCAATACTCTTCAACTTGTTCCACACAATAGGAACAGAAGGAACAATTACAAACATTTTTACAAGGCTACAGTTACCCTGATACCCTGACCACACAAAGACACCACTAAGAAAGAGAATTACAGAACAGTGTCTCTCATGAACAGTAATGCAAAAATACTCAATAAAATACTGGCAAATTGAATTCAAGAACACATCAAAAGAATCATTCACCATGACCAAGTAGGCTTCATCCTAGAGATGCAGGGATGGTTCAACATATGAAACTCTATCAATGTAATCTACCATATAAACAAACTAAAAAAGAAAAACCACATGATCATATCTTAGATGCTGAAAAAGCCTACTACAAAATCTAATACCCCTTCATGATAAGTGTCTTGGAAAGATCAGTGATACAAGCAATATTCCTAAACATAATAAAGGCAATATACAGCAAGAAAACAGCCAACATCAAATTAAATGGAGAGAAACTCAAAGTAATACCACTAACATCAGGAACAAGACAAGGCTGTCCACTCCATATGTATTCAATATAGTACTGGAAGTTCTAGCTAGAACAATAAGACAACAAAAGGAGACCAAGGGGATACAAACTGGAAAGGAAAAAGTCAAACTTTCGATGTTTGCAGATGATATGATAGTATACTAGGGAACTCCTACAGCTAATAAACACCTTCAGTAATGTGGCAGGATACAAGATTAAGTCAACAAAAAATCAGTAGCCCTACTATATACAAATGATAAACAGGCTGAGAAAGAAATCAGAGAAACATCACCCTTTACAATATCCACAAATAACATAAAATCTCTTGGGATAACTCTAAGCAAACAAGTGAAAGACTGTACAACAAGAACTTTAAGTCTTATTTTTTGTTTGTGAGCCTAGCCTTTAACAGCTGAGCTATCCCTCCAGCCCAAGAACTTTAAGTCTTTAAAGAAAGAAGTTGAAGATATAAGAAAATGGAAATATCTCCTGCTCTTGAATAGGTAGAATCAACATAGCAAAAATGGCAATCCTACCAAAAATCAATCTACAGATTCAGTGCAATCCCCATCAAAATCCCAACACAATTCTTCACAGACCTCAAAAGAACAATGCTCAGCTTCATATGGAAAAACAAGAAACCCAGGAGCTAAAACAATCCTGTACACTAAAGGAAATCCCAGAGGCATCATCATCCCTGACTTCAAGATCTACTATAGAGCCTGGTATTGGCACAAAAACAGTCATGTGGATCAATGGAGCCAATTTGAAGACCCTGATATTAACCCACACACCTACGAACACCTGATTTTTGACAAAGAAGCTAAAATTATAAAATAGAAAAAAGAAAGCATCTTCAACAAATGGTGCTGACATAACTGGATGTCAGCATGTAGAAGACTGCAGATAGATCTGTATCTATCCCATGCACAAAACTCAAGTCCAAATGGAGCAAGGCTGACATAAATCCAACTACAACGAACCTGACGGAAGAGAAAGTGGGAAATATACTTGAATGAATAGGCACAGGAGACCACTTCCTAAATAGAACACCAGTAGTACAGACAACAATTAATAAATGGGACCTCATGAAACTGAGAAGCTTCTATAAGGCAAAGGACACTGTCAATAAGACAAAACAGCAGCCTACAGAATGGGAAAATATTTTCACCAACTCTACAGCTGAAAGAGGGCTGATCTCCAAAACATATAAAGAACTCAGAAAACTAGACATCAACATACAAAATAACCCAATTGAAAAATGGTGTACAGAGCTAAACAGAGAATTCTCACCAGAAGAAATTCACATGGCCAAAAGACATTGAAGGAATTGTTCAATATCTTTAGCCATCAGGGAAATGCAAATCAAAATGACTCTGAGATGCCATCTTATACCTGTATGAATGGCTTAGATAAAAAACACTGATGACAGCTTATGCTGGAGAGGATGTGGAGAAAGGGGAACACTCCTCTACTGCTGTTAGGGGTGCAAACTTGTACAGCCACTGTGGAAATCAATACGACAGTTTCTCAGAAGATTTGGAATCAATCTACCCCAAATCCCATCGATACCACTCCTGGACATATACACAAAGGATGCATTATCATACCACAAAGACATTTGCTCAACGGCATTCATAGCAACATTATTTGTATTAGCTACAACTTGTAAACAACTTACATACCCCTCAACTGAAGAACAGATAAAGAAAATATGGCACATTTACATAGTGGAGCATTACTCAGTGGTTAAAAAAACGACATGTTTAGATGTGCAGGCAAATGGATGGAACTAGAAAAATCCATCCTGAGTGAGGCAACCCAGACCTAGAAAGATAAACTTGGTATGCATTCACTCGTAAGTGAACTACAATACATAACCCCAGAGAATCTAGGTAAAAGGGGGACCCTAAGAGGGACCCTACGAGGAACACACATGGAACAGGAAATAGTTAAGATCTCCTGAGTAAACTTGGAAGGGGAGCAGACGGGGATGGAGGATGGGAACATGAGGGCTGGAGATGACCCCGAGTTGGGGGACAGATGGAGAGGAGAAATAATGAAAGAGATAGAGGGAGCCATTATGGGGTTAGGGAGAAACCAGGTGCTGGGAAAATTCTCAGGAATCCACCAGGATGACCCCAGATAAGACTCCTAGAAATATGGGAGAGGGTGCTTGACCTGGCCTTTCCCTGTAACCAGATTAGTGACCACCTTAATTGTCATCATAGAACCTACATCCAGTAACTGATGGAAGCAGATGCAGTGACCCACAGCCAAGCACTGGGCTGAGCTCCTGGAATCCAGTTGAAGAGAAGGAGGAGGGATCACATGAACAAGGGAGGTCAAGACCATGATGGGGAGACCACAGACAGCTGACCAGAGCAGAGGGAGCTCACGGACTATGGACTGACAGCTGGGGGACCTGCATGGGACCGAACTAGACTCTCTGAGTGTGGATGACAGTTAAGAGACTTGATCTGTTGGGGGGACCCTGACAGTGGGACCAGGACTTATTGTGGATATATGAAGGGACTTTTTGGAGCCCATTCCTTATCGTGGGATGCCTTGCTCATTGATACAGGAGGCGGGGAGGGACTTGGTCCTGCCTCAACTTGGTATACCAGCCTTTGTTGACTCCACAAGGGAGACCTTACCCCCTTGGAGGAGTGGGTGAGGGGTGGGATGGGAGGACATGGGGGGTGGGAGAAAGAGATGGAGGGGAACTGGGGCTAAACATGTCAAGTGAAACAAAATTGAATAAAAAATTTGTTTTGCCAAAAAAAAAAGTTAAAGGAAAAGAAAAGGAAACAAACAATTGTAAGTTGTTGCAACAGTCTCTATTCAGGGAAACACTCAATTCTTGGTCATTTATAACACATCTCCACTTCCATTCTTTGGCTGAGCATCCCAGCAGCCTAGTGGAGTGAATGCTAACAGTTTGTCGATGTACAAGGATGACGAATGGGGGGTTCAGATGTTTAGCCACACTTGGAGAGTCACCCACTGTAGGGGGAAACTTAGGACTACGCCATTAGCCACGCGGCGCTCTAGATACACATACGGATGTGGTAATGATCTGCGGCGCTACGTGGCTAAGTTTCCCCCTACAACCCCCAGTCTTTATAATACCAAGCAATAATCTTTGCCGCACACTGTGCTGTCTTCTACAGGGAGCCAACACTTCTAGTGCCCGGTTATCCCAGGATCTCTGAAGAGCTGCGCTCTTTGATGCAGACACTGAGAAACACGGCCAGTGCAGCTGAGAATAATCCAGTGGTCCCCATTTTCCACCCCACTGCTGGCCACACTGCACAAGGGCCTCAGATCCAACCTGGGAGCCAGATTGGCAGAGTAACCGAAAACCCGGCTCATCAAGTATCTGTGACCAAAATGAGGTGAATGGAAAACATCTTCCCACACTTCCTAACCATGAGAAGGCTGCGGGCGTAGTGTGGCATTCCCCGGGGGAGGGTGGCGAGCTGTGCTCACCTTCCTACTTGCTCCGGGATTAGTTCTTTAGGTCTGGGGATGGGAGGGTCATATCCCCACACTCATGGTGTCCTCACCTTCTTCTGCCTTCCCTACAGATGCCACCAAGTGACCACGAAAAAGCTCAAATGGCTTGTCTGCCTCCGGACAGCCTCCCGCATGTGCTGCTCGCCAAGTTGGGAACGCCAGGTAAAGGACTCAGCTGTCCCTGCCTGAGGGTTAGTAATGTGAGCTACGCTATGTCATCTCCAGCATCAGGGGTTTCAAGTCTGACTCAGCACGAACCAGAGCACTCGGCCCTTCAGGGGAGGAAGATGTCTCTGTGTCTCAGTGTCCCAAGCCTAAGTTTCCTCATCGGCTGCATAAAGCGAAGAGTAACGGAGCCTTGCAGTTCAGGGTTGCTGAGAAGAGGAAGGCAAAGCAACGGCGAGTCACTGGGCTCAGCGCCCAGAGTGAATACTCGCCACCTTGCTAGCGGAAGCTACATTAAAGGCCAGGTCAATAGGAAGCGCAATTAATCTTAACAGTCGGATAATGCATTTGTTAATATAATCAACACTAACAGAAACAATGCATTCCCTGCTTTCTCTAGTCTATTATGTGTTTTTCAAGCAAATCTCTACTAGTCAAAAGTTGGCGCAAAGGCTGTTCTCAGGTGTACGTCTACCGGGAAGGCCTGAAGAGGCGGTCCAGCGGTTAAGAGCAAGCGCGGCTCTTGCAGAGGGTGTGGGTTTATTCCCAACATCTGTAACACCGGCTCGAGGGCATCCCACACCCCTGGCCTGCAATGGCATCTGCGCTCACATGCACGTACCCCACCCACAAGCAGTCACACACAGATGCACACACCTACACACAGTTAAAAATAATCAAAACAATCTTAGAAGGAATAACACGTATTTGGAGAAGAAACTGCTCAACGTTGACTTGTGGCTTTCTTGGCATAATTTAAAAAAATGTATAAACTTGCTGAACTGAAAATGGGATAGAGAGCTAAACCCTGAAAGGGAAGTCTTACCTGGGGAGACTGCATGATAACTGCTGTGAACTAATTGGTCACTTTGCCATCAAGCACTGTAAAAGAAAGACTAGAGCAAGCCCCGGGGCACTATGCTTGACTGAGAAGACAAAACAAGGACCCGTCCAAGGGCGAGCTGCAAGTAGCTTTTTCGGAGTGGTTTTGGGTTTTAGAGTGATCCGCTCGCCTATTTTGAGTGATTATAAGAGTGTTCTGAGGATGAAGGCAAAAAAAAAAAAAGAGGCTAAAACTAAGTTCTGTATTTTTGGCACATGCTTGGATGAAGTGACGGAGACACCAAAATAATTTCAGAGTGCTCCCAGCCTCTGAGCTGGGATTCATTCAGTTGGGAAGAAATGGTTCTAAGTGGAAAGCTCAGAAACATCATATTTACCCAATATATTATACATTTGGTGGGCTGAAAGACATATACAAAGCTTTGGGAACATTTTTATGTTGGAATAATATCTGATTCTCTAATATTATTATAGTGTTATATTCTTTTTATAATAAATTTTATTTAAATTAGAAACAATTTTATTTTACACATCAATCTCAGTTCCCTCTCCCTCCCATCCTCCCATGCCCCCCACCAACGCCCAGCCCTTCCCCCATCCACTCCCCAGGGAAGGTGAGGCCTTCCATGAGGGATCACCAAAATCTGACACATTCTTTGGGGCAGGGCCTAGGCTAAGAAGTCTGTTCCTGCACTAGGGATATGTCTTGGTTCCACTGCCAGAGGCCCCATAGGTTGCCCAGTGCTCCTAGGTGACACCCATGTTCAGCGGGCCTGGTTCGGTCCTATGTCAGTTCCCCAGCTGTCAGTCTGGGATCCACGAGCTTCCACTTGTTCAGGTCAGCTGTTTCTGTGGGTTTTCCCAGCATGGTCTTGACCCCTTTATTCCTCACTCCTCTCTCTACAACTGGATTCCAGGAGTTCGGCTCAGTGGTTAGCTGTGAATCTCTGCTTCTTCTTCCATCAGCTACTGGATGAAGGCTCTAGGATGGCATTTAAGGTAGTCATCAATCCTATTTTAAGGGAAGGGCATTTAAGGTAGCCTCTCCACTATTGCTTAGAATTCTAGTTGGGGTCATCTTTGTGGATCTCTGTACAATTCCCTAGTGCCAGATTTCTCCTTAAACCTATAATGGCTCCCTCTATTATGGTATCTCTTTTCTTGCTCTCCTCTATTCTTCCCCAGACTCAACCTTCCTGCTCCCTCATGGCCTCCTCTCCCCTCCTCTTCTCCTCTTCTCTTTCTCCTAACTCACTCTCCCCTCTCCCCCATGCTCCCAATTTTCTCAGGAGATCTTGTCCCTTTCCCCTTCACCAGGGGACCATGTATGTCTCTCTTAGGGTCCTCCTTGTTTGTTGGTGTGGATTGTAGGCTGGTAATCCTTTGCTCTATGTCTAATATCCATATATGAGTAAGTACATACCATGTTTGTCTTTTTGTGACTGAGTTACCTCACTCAGGATGGTTTCTTCTAGTGCCATCTATGTGCCTGTGACTTTCAAGATTCCATTGTTTTTTTCTACTGAGTAATGCTCCATTGTGTAAATGTACCACGTTTTCTTTATCCATTCTTCAGTTGAGGGGCACCTAGGTTGCTTCCAGGTTCTGGTTCTTACAAATGATGCTGCTATGAACATAGTGAACAGATGTACTTGTTGTATGAATGTGCATCCTTTGGGTATATGCCTAAGAGTGGTATTTCTGGATCTTGTGGTAGATTGATTCCCATTTTCCTGAAGAATCTCCATACTGATGTCCAAAGTGGCTGTACAAGTTTGCACTCCCACCGGCAGTGGAGGAGTGTTCCCCTTTCTCCACATCCTCTCCAGCATAAACTGTCTTTGGTATTTTTGATTTTAGCCATGTTGACAGGAGTAAGAAGGTATCTCAGAGTTGCTTTGATTTGCATTTCCCTGATTACTAAGGATGTTGAGCAATTTCTTATGTGACTTTCAGCCATTTTAGATTCCTCTATTGAGAATTCTCTGTTTAGTTCTGTATCCCACTTTTTAATTGAATTATTTGTGTTTTGGTGACCAGCTTCTTGAGTTGTTTATATATATTTTAAATCAGCCATTTGTCAGATGTGGGATTATTGAGTATCTTTTCCCCATTCTGTGAGCTGTCATTTTGTCTTGTTGACTGTGTCCTTTGCCTTACAGAAGCTTCTCAGTTACAGGAGGTCCCATTTATTAATTGTCAATCTTAGTGTCTGTGCTACTGGTGTTATGTTTTGGAATGGCATCTAGGGTCTCCATCATCTTTGAACCCTATCTGTGCCGGGACATCGTCATAGTCAACTAAACGGCATTTGTAGTCACCCAGACATGTAGTCTCTAGGCTTGTGGGAACAGCATTTCCAGGGATGCTTAACCAAATGTGCTTGGTGTCAGCCCAGGGGTCGGGGTCCAAACTGCATGCAAAGGGAAGCAGGAGTGAAATAACTGGCTGCTGACATTCTGTTCCCTTTGCTTCCTGATCTAAGGTGTGAGCAGGCAGTGTCTGATCTCTAAGGTGTGAGCAGGCAGTGTCTGATCTCTAAGGTGTGAGCAGGCAGTGTCCTGATCTAAGGTGTGAGCAGGCAGTGTCCCATCTCTAAGGTGTGAGCAGGGAGTGTCCTGATCTAAGGTGTGAGCAGGGAGTATCCTGATCTAAGGTATGAGCAGGCTGTGTCCCATCTCTAAGGTGTGAGCAGGCAGTGTCCTGATCTAAGGTGTGAGCAGGCAGTGTCCCATCTCTAAGGTGTGAGCAGGCAGTGTCCTGATCTCCTAAGGTGTGAGTAGGCAGTGTCCTGATCTCCTAAGGTGTGAGCAGGGAGTGTCCTGATCTCTAAGGTGTGAGCAGGCAGTGTCCCATCTCTAAGGTGTGAGCAGGCAGTGTCTCACCACCACGGACAGTAGAGAGTCCTGCTGTCACGGTAGACTGCATCCCCTGGGCCATAGCTAAAACAAACCCTTTCTCTCTCAGCGTATTGGCTTACAGCAGTGAGAACAAGAACAGACACACACAACCGAAACTTGCATTTAAACAGTGTGCTCTTACTGGCAGGACACACCAGGAGAAATGACAAGCTTTCCCATGAAGTCATTTTGCCATTTGTTTCAAGATTCTAAAGAATCACAAATTTCGTTTTGGGGGGGGGAAATAGTTCTGAAAAGGAAAGTTATGACAAGGATCATCGAAGAATCCAGAGACCTGAACAGCAAACAGTAAAAGAGAGTGGCTGAGCAAAATAGACAGATCCCTGCAGCGGAAAGCAGCGCAGCCGCTGAATCAGGATCCCATGCGTCTTCTGTAGTCAGTCAGTGCTCGGGATAAAACTCTAAGAGCAGAAACTGGGCTCTCACAATCAGAAGCCACACTCACCTTGTATGTGCCCCACACTACAGCATGTCTATCTAGTTTGGAAAGAAAACAAAAAAGTGAGAATTGAAGGTAAAGATGTTGACCTGGGACTGTGGCTGTTGCTCTGAAGGCACAAGGACAAGAACCTACGGGTCCAGCTGGGAATCCCACGCTCGCCTGCAACCCAGCTTCACTGCATGCGTGTGTGTGTGTGTGTGTGTGTGTGTGTGTGCATGCATGTGCGTGTGTATGTGTGTGTGCATATGTGTGTGTGCGTGTGTGTGCGTGCGCGCGCGTATGGGAGGATTGCTGGGGCTGGCTGGCTTCCAGCCTCGCTGAGAAAACAGGAGCCTTGGATCCAGGGAGAGACCCGACTCAAGGATTATGAGGAGGGTGATCCAACAGGATGCACCATGCTTCTGCTGTCTGCCACGTTCGCAAACAGGCACACACAGCTGCACACAGTACACACACTCACACACACAAGCACACACACACAAGTACACACACCACACACAAGCACACACACACTCCCACACACAAGTACACTCCCCACAAACACACACACACAAGCACACCCCCACACAAGTACGCACACACACACACACAAGCACACACACAAGTACACACACCACACACACAATCTTCAAAGATTTTGATTTAGTGACATTCACATGTCACCAGGCCTCTTTACTCTGGCATACTTTTTGGGTATGTAACTTTAAGGCTGTATTTACTGACAGTGACTTGATAATTTTTCACGATCTGCCTGAGGACAGCATTTGGAGACTCGTGAATAGGCCTTGGTATTTGTCATGAGTGATCCAGCTGTATCAGGAAGACTCAGAACCAAACAAAATATCAAACAGACTTAGCCATAGTCTATTTGTTTCAGAAAATTAAACAGAGATTTGACCACAGTCTGTCTGTTTCAGAATATCCTACAGAAATTTAGCCACAGTCTATATTTGTCACAGTAAGTTAAAAAAAATCCCAGAACGCTGACATTTCATAATAATTTTCTTCCCATAAAAGGTGTAAGGATAGCATGTGGGGAGTCTTGGGGTGCCTAAATTTAGTGTTCAGGTACTGGGTTACACGCCATTTTTCATGACCGTCAGCATGAAAGAGAAATGGTACATGCAGACTTTTGTGAGGCACTTTTCTGCAATTCATGTCTTTGAAGAACATGTTACCTTTGGTTTCAAATGTGGTTGCAGCATCAGACAAGGATGGTAAGATCTGTGGCTAGCGGGGTATTGTCAGCATGGATTACTGGTGAAGGATAGGAGTTGAGAACATGGACAAAACCAGAGAGGAGCCAAGGAAAGTGCGGATGAGGATTGGGCTCACACAGCAGTGTAGCTCTGTCCCAGGGAATTTCTGAGGGCCAGGTAGCCAGGACGGGACAGGTGAAATAGTGTGATCCTGTTAGCTCAGCCTCTCTTCCTTGTCCCAGTGTAGGTCTTAAGGGCGTTAAATATGTATCAGAGCCGAACAATCAACTACAAGCTCGATCCCCCTCCCCTCCCCTCTCCTCTCCTCCCCTCCTCCTCTCCTCTCCTCCCCTCTTCCTCCCCTCCTCTCCCCCCTCCTCCCTTCCCCTCCCCTCTCCTCCCCTCCACTCCTCTCTCCTCCCCTCCCCTTCCCTCCCCTCTCCCCTCCCCTCCCGTTTGCACACTAATGTGTAATAGGGAAACGGTGCAACAGCTACTGGACATTTAATAAACGCCATCGACTTTGCCCTCGTTCTTTCTAATCCCCTTTAATAATCCCGTGGAGTAGATGCTCGCCTTTTCCTCTCTGCAGACTGACTGACAGCGACCGGAAGTTAAATGTGACAGTGGCCATGACACAGAGCTCAGGAAGCACATCTTCACTCAGGCCAGCCTGACTCAGAGGCCCGTGTTCTCTGTTTGCATCTGCCTCTCCAGTGGCCTCTCAAACGAGGAGGGCTCGTCCATCACAGCGGGAACAAAAGGCAGGAAGGGAAAGGTCTGCCGGGAGGACTGAAAGTGACTGTGAGCTCACTTGGTGCGTGCATGCGTGCATGCGCGTGTGTGTGCGCATGTGTGTGGTTTACATGACTGTGTGTGTATTGCATGTGCTGGATAGCTTTCAATGCCAGCTTGGCACCAGCCACAGTCATCTGGGAAGAAGGAGTCTTAACTGAGGAAGCGCTGTGGTGGGATTGGCGTGTAGACAAGTGTGCATTCAGGCCATTTTCTTGATTGATGATCGCTGTGGGAGAGCCCAGCTGACTTCGGGCTGTGCCGCCCTAGGCGGGTGGCCCTGGGTGCTATAGAAACAGGCTGAGCAAGCCACACGTGGGCAATCCAGGCAGCAGCTCCCCTCCATGGCTTCTGCTTCAGATGCCACCCCCAGGTTCCTGCCTTGAGTTCCAGCCCTGACCTCCTCGGATGACGGACGACGCCCTAACAGGAAATACACTCTTTCCTCCCCAAGTTGCTTTTGGTTGTGGGATTTGTGTGTGGGTGTGCAGATGCATGGAGCTCTTCTCCTCCTTAACTTCTGAGGCAGATTCTTCCATTCAACCTGAGTTCACCTGTCTGCCCTGGTCCTCTGGTCTCTCCCTCCACACCACGCATTTTATTCGGGTGCTGGGGATGCAGACTCGGGTCCTCATAAGTAAGCAGTGTACCCACCGAGCTACGCTCCCAGCCCTCCAAACTTGCTTTTGAAGAGCTGATTCGAAACCAGCTTCGCAAGGGCTTCAGTGAATGTCAAAATCTTCTATCCCTGCCTCCTCTTCCCCCAGAAAACTACTAACCAGCACCCAGGGAAGCTAGGAGAGTCCCTTTAGCGTATCACATCAACGGGTTCTTGGAAGTTTCTAACCTGCGCCAAGACAAGAAGGGCTCCTGGCCACATGAGAAACAGAGTGAGGAATAAAAGCACATGACCGTGAATCAGAGCCAGAGCAGCACCCTGGCTGGCGGAGAGAAGCCCCCCGAGGCGCGTGAGATATTTATAGCGGCCCGTGCCCACGCCCTCCCTGTCAGCATGGGACGGAGCCAGTGGGTAATGAAATGTGACACACAGCCACACCTACGAAGAGAAGCGGAGCTGGGGGGAGGCTTGAGAGAGGAGTTTGTGGAAGAAAGTACCGAAACCCTTCATTGCCACAGGAAAGGGATGCTGGCCCGAGCGGTCCCGGTCACACAGCAGGGGGACAGCGAGCGAGCTGGGTGCTCTGAACCCAGTGCCCATCGCCTGGAAAAGAGAGGAGGAAGCCAACTGGCCGCAAGGAGGAGGGCCAAGACGCTGTCAATCACGCTTTCCCTGCCACACCCTGCGGCTCCCTGCTCTGTGCTACCAGACTCAACAGGAGAATCCCCGAAGGGCGGGTCTCCCTGGCGTCCTTGCAAACCTTCGCCCAACTCTGAAGTGTTTGAAGACCACATTCATGAAAACAGCGCTGTTCATGGTTTCCTACAGGAAACAGGAAATGAGATTGCGATCCGATCCGAATTCCTCCGCGCGTGTTTTCAGGGTCCTCCGTGTCGTATACAAGCAGACTCTGAAGGAGTCAGTGTGCTCCTGGCTGTTAGACGCCAGCAGCCGGAACCGAACCAGCTTCCTTTCAGCTCTGAGGTTTGAGGCCCACTCCCTCATTTCTCTGTGGGGGGAAATGTGTCAGGCGGCCATGCTCACACTGCTGCTGCCTCCACGGGGCTACACAGGCGAAGGGAGAACCTGCTGTTGCCCAGGGCAGGTGTGAAAGCGTCAGAACCAGCAGGTGGGGACTGGAACCCTCAGGAGGGCTCTGGCTTGGTCTGTGTAGTCTCTGGTCCTCAGGGGTGGCTCCAGGGACAGGCCACCTGAAGCACTTACGCCTGGGGTGGGCATCCTAGAGGGGCCTTCCGGCTTCTCCAAGCAGGAGAACCTACAGCTCTAACAAGTCAGGATGAGTTTACCTTCAAAGCAATCACCGAGATACCCTTCGCAGCTACACATATGTTTACTATCTTTTAACAGCAACGGGGTTAGAGGGTTGTTTTCACTGATTTTTAAAATTAGCTTTGTGCACGTGTGTATGTGTGTGTTCATGTATGAATGTATGTGTGAGGTATGTGGTGGGGGTGGTCAGAGGCAAACATCAGGCATCTTCCTCAAATCTCTTCCAACCTTATTTTTTTTAATTTATTTATTTTTATTGGTTTCTTTTGGTTTTTGGAGACAGGGTTTCTCTGTGTAGCTGTCCTGGAACTAGCTCTTGCTGGTCAGCCTGGCCTTGAACTCACAGAGATCCACCTGCCTCTGTTTCCGGAGTGCTAGGATTAAAGGCGTGGGCCACCACTGCCCAGGTTTATTTATTATTATTTTATGTGTAAGGGTATTTTGGCTACAAGTATGTCTATGCACCACATGTATGCTTGTATTTGAAAAAGCCAGAAGAGAGAATCAGATCCCCGGAACTGGAGTTCCAGAAGTCTTTGAGCTGCCACGTGAGTCCTGGGAATCCAACCAGGTCGTCTGGCAGAGCATCCAGTGTTTGTAACCACTGAACTATCTCTCCAACTACCCAACATTATTTCCCAAGACAGGATCTTTCACTGAGCTTGGAAGGCACCAATTTAGGTAGACCAGTTAGCCAGCAGCGCCAAGAGATGTTCTCATCTCCTTTTCCCACACTGTGGGTACCACGTGGCCTGGTTTGTTTGTTTGTTTGTTTGTTTTTGACATGGGTGCTTAGATCTAAACTGAAGCCCTCATGCCTATATCATCCTCACTTCTGGTGTGTGATAGTACATCAGTTTTAACATCCAAGGAGGAAAAATACAGAGTTATCTGTGTAGGAAATATGGACCCTAAAAGCTTAACTCACATGGTAATTTACCAGCATTTGAGCCCTGACAATCCCTTGCCATTATGACTTTGACTTTATCAACGAGTGGAGAGATCCTGTCTCTAGTATATGGAAAATTGTTCATCAGCTAAAACCGCACACTCCTTCTTGATCATTCATTCTAAGACATATGGTTGGTGCTAACACACCCTTCTAAAGCAGGCTGTCAAAAACAAAGCCTCTGTGTAGCGATCCTTTCAAACTATGGTACTCATGGGAAATGTAAAACTTTGCAGTCTTATTATTACTATAGCCTGTAACTTGGCGTGGCTTGAGTCTGTCTCCCAGGTGTTTCTCTGTTAGGAGTTTGGTTCTCATTGTGGTGCAGTGTGTACCGTGTGCACATGTGTGTGTGTGTGTGTGTGTGTGTGTGTGTGAGTGCCCAAGAGCCCAGAGACATGGAATTCCCCCCAGGAAGTTGGAGTTACAAGCAGCTCTGAGCCACCTCATGTGGGTTCTGGGAAGCAAATTCTGCTCCCCCTCAACCTACTCAAAGGAATATACATCTTAGTAAAAGAAAGTTCTAAAAGAGGAGGCCTGCTGTAACTCTTTTAGATAAGATCTTTGGAGCCCCCTTTCATTCTGACTTAGCCTTTCTGGTATGACAGTCCTGTTTTCTGCTTGACAGCCAGCCTTACACTCCATCTGTGGTCACCCCATCTAATGCACCACAGGTCGGATTCCAGTACTGCCACACCTGAAGCAATGACTTTCTTTTAGACAGAGCTAAACTTAGGGTCCTTCTGTGTTGGTCCGAGAGATGCGTTTAAGAGGAAAAGGCCTGCCGTTAGCGAGTCATAGCCGCTGTATCTCAAAGTCTAAAGCAAATCCAACAGGCAGCTCAACAAACGTATGTCATCCTTAAGGGCTGGGCCCCAAAACGAGCAGGGTATGATTCCCGCCCTTTAGAGGCTACAGATCACTGGAAACTCACTCACAGGAAGGACGCTCCAAGAAGAGGCGAGCGGCCGCTTAATTAACACAAGCTAGGAAAAAGTCATTAGAAAGTCCAAGAAAATTCAGTAGACCGTGCACGCACACTCATGACCAGCACCAACATCCTTCCAGCCTGGTCTCCCGACCTCCCCTGACACAAGCCCCCCACACCTAGGGTCAGCTTCATGCTCTCGGTGAAAAACCCTCCTGTGCCCACTCCCTTTCTTCTTCAAAGATGCTGTCTCGCTGTTGCTCACTTTCCCACATCTCTCCCAACACGGGATCTTCCGGTCCCCTGCCTTAAACACATGTTTGTTGAGCTGCCAGTTGGATTCGCTTTAGACATTTAGATATAGGAGCTTAGACCCGCTAACAGCAGGCCTTTTCCTTTTGAACGCATCTCTTGGTGCGGAACTGAAACACCCCAAGTTTTGTTCTCCCTAAAAGAAAGACAGTGTTGCAGGCAGGCTGGCACAAGCCTGGAATCCTACCCTTGATGCACTAAGTTAAGAGGATCACTGTGAGTTCAAGGCTAGCCTGGGCTACAAAGCAAGACCTTGCCCCCCCCATGAAAAAAAAAGATCAAAACAAAAACTCAAACCAACGTGATGTAAAGAACCCAACATACACAGGAACCCCAGACTCTCTCCTCAGCTCTGCCTCCTCCTCTCACTCTGTCTGATATTTCTTTCTCCTTTCCCAGTCAGAGACATCTTGAGTTTTCCACACTTCCCACCAACTCCACTTTCTCACCGCCCGTGTCTGCCTACTCCAATCTGCTGGCTTCTGTGTCTGTCTATCCATCACTGAGCAAGAAATGGACCATAAAATTCACAGGCTTCCTGCAGCTGTGGGAAGGAACCGGCTTTTTGCGGTTTGCATCTTCCTGACTTCTCAAACGAGCAGCCGTCAGTACCAGGCTCCACACACACACACACACACACACACACACACACACACACACACACACACACACACACACACACACACCCCGTGTTAGGATCGCACTCTCCACTCACAAGCCTCAGTCGTTGCTCTTCTTAGACCTTCTCCGGGCAATTCATTCAGCTGCCGTCTGCTCCCCAGTGACTCAGCCCCTTTGCAACAACCAATGCCCCCAAAGGCATCTACTCCTCATGCCTCTGCTGATTCCTCCCTCGAACCCTCTCCCTGTGCTGTAAATGCTTGCAACTTCTAACGTGCGATAACCTGGGGTCATGACCAAAGTACCCATGATCCTTAGCTCGCCCAAGATTCAAGCGTGGTCCTTCCTCTGCCAGACTTTCTCAGCTTTGGAAGTTTTTGATGTGGCTTAATTCCTGGAAGATTTCAGGGAGGGAGAGAAATGCTGTCACCGAACTTGATGGTTTGACATGCCATCAGAGTAGGAAATAATGGCAACTGAAGCCGATTGTTGGTCTGCCAAGAGGCTGTCAAAGGGTTCGGCTGGGCTCACTGTGTGCCCTCACCTCATGGAGAACATTTTACTGCTTTCCCGGAGCTACCATGTTGCTGAGTTTGAACAGAATTCTCCCAGCTTTCCTTTATTTGAATTGACTTGCTGTTTTTATTTTTCTATCTTTGCCATCTGCAGTTTTTAAGCAAATTTATCACATGTTACAGTAGAAGTTTTGTAGAAAATGATAAGAAAAAATATTTTAAATCATCTTTTGAGATAGGGTCTCACTCTGTAACCCTGGCTGTACCGGAACTGGCTCTGTAGACCAGGCTGGCCTTGAACTTACAGAGATCCACCTGCCTCTGCCCCCTGAGTGCTGGGATTAAAGGTATATACTACTATGCCTGACTTTAAAAACTCATTCTTAATTCTACCCTCCAGATGTATGAACACAAGACCTTTCCAGAATAGCATTACAATTATATAAAACTATTCCTCACTGTACATGCTTGTGGAAAAAAGAAAATATTTTCATACAATCTAAATTATTAGAATCTGAAGGGCCTCTTTGATTTTTTTTCTTTTTTTGAGGGGAGTGGAGTTTTTACTTTTTTGTTTTTCCATCGGTAAAAACACTGGTTTTACTTAAGCCAATCAGTGTACACGATCTGCGTTTACAAAATTAAGCCTATTCATTACCTGCCCCCCCCATTTTTCTTCTTTTTTTTTTTTGGTAGAAATGGGAAATACACCATTCAACTGGCAAATCATATTACATGGTCAAAACGATAACTGTATTTGAGGTAAGAAAACACAGTTCTTTGACGCATGACTCATTGTAGAGTGGAAAGAAAGAAATTCGAGATCCGAGAACTCTCTCAGCAATTTAGCAACATCCTGTTGCAAGTTGGGGGGGGGCTCGCCCCCCGACCCCACCCCTAGCTCCTCTGTGTTTTACCATCAGCTCTGGCTGGAAACTCGCGGGGTCAGAACTTGTCCTGGGCATCCTCAGGATCTCCAGAGTGACTCCAGAGGGCAGGCTGGTGCAAGGCTCAATAAATATGGGCTTTCAGCTTCCCAAGATGGAGCACACCGGAAGTGTGCTGCTTAAGAGATGACCAAGGAGTCTGCTCTCCTAACAGTGCCTCTCACAGGCGCGATGACGTAGAAGAGGCTTCTACAAGGGGACGTGAGTCACCCAGCTGACGCTCTGCAGACTTCGGATCGTGACAAAACTTGACGATAAAAGTAACGAAAACAAAGCGCAATACCGAGAATCATTTAGCAAAGTGTAAGAAAGATGCAGCTTGAGAGGAGGGCTGAATGTTCACAGCAGTGACTTCTGGGGCTGCAGACTCGCGGATGGTTTTCCTCCTAACCAGGGTGACTTCTGGGGCTGCAGAGCCGCGGATGGTTTTCCTCCTAACGGCCTCCTTATACACCTGCACACCTGCATGCCCCACTAAGGTAGTTTGAATGAACGCAGAACTATTTTGGGGGGAGGGTTAGAAGGTGTGGCCTTGTTGGAGGAAGGTGTGTCCCTGGGGATGGGGCCTCGAGGTTCCAGAAGCCCACGCCATTTCCAGTCTGCTCTTTCTCTGGCTGCCTCATGGTTGTGTCTGAAGATGTCCCAGCACCATACCTGCCGCCTACGCTCCCCACCAAACTGTACGCTCCAAAGAAACACTTTCTTTTATAAGCTGGTCTGTGCCGCATGACGTCTTCACTGCAACTGAAAAGCAAATAAGACGCCCACCACGTGAGTACACATGCAAACACGTAAACATTATTTATGCTAACAGGGCCCACAGATATTTTACACAAACTGAATTAGAAACAGAAGTAAACACTCAGTTTCCTCCTCCCTCTGCTATTACCTTGAGAGCTGCATGTCCCACAGACAGTGCCCGCTTGCCAACGTTAAGAAGGAAGGGAGAAAATAACACGGCATGCATCTGCCAAGACAGATTCGTGTTTGACATTTCGTCTGAGAAATGCCTCCAATTGAAATAAGTAGTTGTTGGTGTTGTCTCCCGACTCAGTCGATTGAGAAGGAATGAGTATGGGACTCTCAGAAGCAGATGCTCAAGTTTCACGGGGGGATTCTGCACTTTGAAGGGAGACGCCACAGAGGTGACCAAGCACGTGGAAAACGAGAATGAATGACCAGGCGTGAGGCATTTGACTATTCCCTCTGGACACATTGCACATACGGTTTGGTTAGACTCACTTGAAACCGTTCTGGAGCATGGGACACAGATTCCAGAGACTAATAACTGGGATGTATTCATTTAGCCACCCATGAGATGAGTGCTTTATAGTTACTATTTCTCGTTTTTGTCGTTAATCTCGTAACTACGCGCCAGCATCCGCCCTCTCTAAGTGCTGCTGTTGGGAGAAGTTAAGGAACTCAGTGGGTTTCAAGCACTGGTCTTTGTGTCTCTGGAACTGGCGTTTGGGTCTCTGAACTGGCGTTTGGGTCTCTGAACTGGTGTTGGCATCTCTGGAACTGGCGTTTGGGTCTCTGAACTGATGTTTGGATCTCTGAAACTGGCATTGGCGTCTCTGAACTGGTGTTTGTGTCTCTGAACTGGCATTGCGTCTCTGGACTGGTGTTTGGGTCTCTGGACTACTGACCAGCCATCTGTTGTTGCCTTTCTCTAGCAGTTTGTTCTTATAGTTTGTCAGAAACCAGAAGCAGGTTTTTAGCAGCCTAGGCCTGAACGGATGAGGTGGAGACTGTCAGCTCCCCCAAACTTCCTCAGAGAAGAAGGAAAAAGGAGTCAATGAACACAGGGAAACTGGAAGGAGGAAAAGGAAAAGTCACACCACAAGCCTTTAGAGTAGCTTCCGAGAGACTTTCGCGGTTGGTGACAGGCTTGGCGACAATTCTTTTGAGTGGAGCTATGTTCAGTTTTCTCAGATCGTTTCATAGGAACTGCATAAACCACCTTCCTGAGAGTGGAAAAATGTCGCTAGGCTACAGTAACCACTCGTCAGAAACCCAATGCAGTGGAAGCGTCGGATGCGAAGGTGCACAGCCCGTGGTTGCCATAGCGCTAACAATACTCCCGGCAGGTACTGGGACAACCCCGTCTGCATGACCAGAATGAGAGGACGCCTTCGTCTGAGCCAGGCGCCCTGCTGCAGACTGTAATTGCCCCTCTTCAGCGTGCTCAGTCTCCCTGTGACGTAGGTCCTAGGGGAGGAGTTTTCTTCTAAAGGGACAGAGGACCCAAGGGCTTGAGTACCTTGTACAAGGCAGGAGCTTGTCTTCCGACTCCATCCTTATGCCTCTGCAGTCAAAGGTTTGAGTGACCCGCCCATTTTGTCCTTTCACAGATGGTGCTAGTTTTATTAGAATGTGGCCATTTTCTTCTCTTAGATTCGTCCCTTTATATCTCCAAAACCAGAATGGGATTAAGGTATTAGTGTAAATCTATGTTTCCCTAGCAGATCTTTAGAAAATACCTACCTTGTGACATACCAGGCAGCACTCCAGAAATTTAGAAAGAATGGTGGGGAAATGAATTACAGTATTTTCCCTCATGATTAAGGATGTTGATCCCTTCCTTCAATGTCTTTTGGCCATGTAAATTTCCTCTGGTGAGAATTCTCTGTTTAGCTCTGTACCCTATTTTTCAATTGGGTTATTTTGCATTTTGATGTCTAGTTTTCTGAGTTCTTTATATGTTTTGGAGATCAGCCCTCTGTCAGATGTGGGGTTAGTGAAAATATTTTCTCATTCTGTAGGCTGCTGTTTTGTCTTATTGACAGTGTCCTTTTCCTTTTCAGTTAGGAGGTTCCATTTATTAATTGTCGATCTCAGTGTCTGTGTTACTGGTGTTCTATTTAGGAAATGGTCTCCTATGGCTATTCATTCAAATGTATTTCCCACTTTCTCTTCTGTCAGGTTCATTGTAGCTGGATTTATGTTGTCCCTGCTCCATTTGGACTTGAGTTTTGTGCATGGGATAGATATGGATCTATCTGCAGTCTTCTACATGTTGACATCCAGTTATGCCAGCACCATTTGTTAAAGATGCTTTCTTTTTTCTATTGTATAATTTTAGCTTCTTTGTCAAAAATCGGGTGTTCATAGGTGTGTGGGTTAATATCAGGAAGTTTGATTTGACTCTGTTGATCCACATGATGGTTTTTGTGCCACTATCAAGCTGTTTAAATTACTAGAGTTCTATAGTAGAGCTTGAAGTCAGGGATGGTGATGCCTCTGGGATTTCCTTTAGTGTACAGGATTGTTTTGGCTATCCGGGTTTTTTGTTTTTCCATATGAAGTTAAGCATTGCTGTTTTGAGGTCTGTGCTGGGATTATGATGGGGATTACATTGAATCTGTAGGTTGATTTTGGTAGGATTGCCATTTTTGCTATGTTAATCCTCCTATCCAAGAGTATGGGAGATATTTCCATTTTCTGATATCTTTTTCAATTTCTTTCTTTGGGGACTAAATGTTCTTGTTATTCAGGTCTTTCACTTGTTTGGTTAAAATTACCCCAAGATATTTTATATTTATTGTTATTGAAAAGGGTGATGTTTCTCTGATTTCTTTCTCAGCCTGTTCATTGTTTGTATATAGAAGGATTGCTGATTTTAGTTTTTAGTTAATCTTGTATCCTGCCACATTACTGATGGTGTTTATCAGCTGTAGGAGTTTCCTAGTAGAGTTTTTGGGGTCACTTATGTATACTATCATATCATCTGCAAATAGTGAAAGTTAGACTTCTTCCTTTCCAATTTGTATCCCCTTGATATCCTTTTGTTGTCTTATTGCTCTAGCTAGAACTTTGAGTAGTATATTAAATAGATTCCATCTTACACCTGCCAGAATGGCTAAGATAAAAAATACTGAGGGCAGTTTATGTTGGAGAGGATGTGAAATCAGAGGACCACTCCTCCATTGTTGGTGGGAGTACAAACTTGTACAGCCATTTGGAAATCAGTATGGTGGTTTCTAAGAAAATCGGGAATCAATCTACTACAAGATCCAGCGATACCACTCTTGGGCACATACCTACATATATGTAAAGGATGCTCAATCATACCACAAGGACACTTTCTCAACAATATTCAAAGCAACATTATTTGTAATACCCAGAACCTGGAAACAACCTACATGTCCCTCAAATGAGGAATGTATAAAGAAAATGTGGTACATTTATACAATGGAGTACTAGCTTAGCTATAAAAAATGATGACCTCATGAAATTTGCAGGCAGATGGATGGAACTAGAAAAAAAAATCCTGAGTGAGGTAACCCAGACTCAGAAAGACAAACATGGTACATATTCACTCATAAGTGGATATCAGATGTAAAACAAAGGCTAACCAGATTACAATCCACAGCTCCAGAGAAGCTAGATAACAAGTAGGACCCTAACAGAGACACATGGAATGCCCTGGGAAGAGAAACTAGATGATATCTACTGGGTAAATTCGGGACGGGGGTGGGGGGTGGCAAAGGAGAGGGGAGGAGGGATGAGAACAGGAGGGAACGGGCTGGTCGAGGGGAGGAGGGATGCAGGGAGGAGCAATGGAAGAGATCTCTTAATAGAGAGAGCCACTATGGGGCTAGCGAGAAACCTAGAAACCAAGAATCCACAAGGAGGACCCCAGCTAAGACTCCTAGCAATAGTGGAGAGGGTCTCTGAATTGGCCTTCCCCTGTAATCTGACTGGTGAATACCCCAGCTATGATCATAGAGCCCTCATCCAGCAATTGATGGAACCAGATTTAGAGATCCACAAACAAGCATCAGGCCCAGCTCTGCAAATCCAGTTAAAGAGAATAAGGGAGGTCAAGATCATGGTGGCGAAATCTACAGACACAGCTGAAGCAAGCTCGTAGAAACTCATGAGCTCTAGACTGACAGCAGTAGAGACTCCAGGGGGCTGAACTAGGCCCCCCCATATATGGGAAACAGTTGTGAAGCTTGGACTAGCTGAGGGGCCCCTGGAAGTAAGACCATGATACAAACTGGTACATGAGCTCGCTTGTTGGCGCCCATTCCCTGTGGTGGGATGCCATGCTCAGCCTTAATGCAGGGGAGAGGGGCTGGCCCTGTCCCAACCTATTGTGTCAGACTTTGTTGACCCCTCATGGAAGCCCTTAGTGGTGAGGAGAGGAAGAGTGGGGGAAGACGGGCGGGGGGGAGTGAGGAGGCACAGTGGGGTAGGAGGAGGGGTGGGAGAGAGAACTGTGGTTGGAATGTAAAGTGAAATTACAAGAATAAATAAATTATGCGTATGTGTGTTTGTGTGTGAAAATTCAAAAAAATTTCCCTCGAGGAGCTTTTGCTTCAGTAACTCTGAAATTTTCCTTACTTGAATTACAATCTACTTTGTGGGGATGTCGATTAAAAACAAAAGCAAGCTGATGGGAAACTTAGGACATACAATTTGAATCAAGAGGCATAGGACTGAAGAAAACCAGGCAGGCTCATGCCAGAGCAGCAGTGAGAAGGTGACACTGTTGCCCAGTGTCAGCTGCACTTGGCGGGTCTTCACGAGACTGCAGCTCTGTCACGTGGCTTGCGGATGGAGAATGTGTGTGTTGAGTGGGGACGTGTAGGCTCCAGGCCAGGCACTGAGGACACAGCGCTAAGGAAGGCTGTAGGAAGATACAGGTGTAGGCGGTGGAGTCACACAGACACAGGGCCGGCAGCAAGGGTGTCCCACTGCAGGCAAACACAACTGCTGTGGAAGACAGTATCGCAGCTAGGCATGGGACCAAAATAGATCACCTGTCCCCAACAAGTGACTTCCCGAAGAAAGAAGATGACTTGAGGAAGTTGGAAATGCCTACATTTTTTTTCTCTTATAATTTAAAATTTCAGAGACTGTATTGAATTGCCTACTCAAGTAATCTAAAGAAATTAGTCACCTGATACTGATATAACATCAGCATTTCATGAATTCAGACTGAAAGATGAAACGAACAATCACTGGAAGTAAACTATAGTCACTCAAAGCAATATTACTTTATTGGGTCTTCTGAGCTAGATGGTGCTTAGTAGGAAACCCTGCACACTAGTCATTGAGTTGTAAGGGATCACACTGCTCATTAGTCATTCAGTTGTAAGGGGTCACACTGCACGCCAGTCATTCAGTTGTAAGGGATCACACCATCTTTTGGACGTCAGCCAGAATTAATTTGCTGTGAACATGTGAATTCCAAAGACTTGGTGGAGAACTGAAAGCCAACATTGTCAGTGTCTATCCAGAGATGGTGCCGTCTGATTTTACGGCTTTAGCCTGGAGTTTCGGAGTAGAGACATGATCTCACAATGCACAGCATTCTTGATATTTTCAGATTAGGTTTTCAGGCAGGAGACAAAAATCCATTATTTTTGTTTTTCCACCTTGTTCCTAAATTTGACAGCGGCTGTGGAAATTGTTTTAAGCCACACTGCAGTGTTTTCTGAGAAATCTCTCACGGCGCCCGGCACCTTCAAATAACTTGTGAATTGGTAACGGTTAGAGGTCAGACCATGAGCAAAAACATGGATTTTTTTGAACTCTGTTTAAAACAATACCCCAAGGCTTATTCAGTCCACACGAATGAAGTTAAGCAATTCCTGCTCACATTGGAAATGTGTTCATGTTGTGTGACTCATTAATTACACATCAATCCAACACCTGTTTTACGGTCCTTACCATGCACTGCCTCTGTACCGGCTGCACAAGCCAGCAAGTGGCTGTATCCTGCTAGGACTCGTGTCCACTCAGGCTTCTGGCCCAGGGACATCTTCCCAAACCCGTTGTTGTCTGTGCTATTGTATACGGGAGCGCTAGTCAAAGACCAACATTTCCTCCAATCTTCCACGTTATCTACAAGTATCAAAACAAACGTGTATGTTCTCAAGGTGGTTTTACATTGTGGCAGACAAGTGTCTGGATTAAGGGGGAGAGAGAATCAACTAGAAATTGGAATGATGAATATTTATCTCTTTAAGTCTTCCCGTTCCTTCTATGGCTATCTGCCTCTTGTCTTTCGTTCCTCCTGTTCTCTTATTCCCGCTGCCTGTGCGCGTGCGTGTGCACGCATGTGCATCTGGGTAAGCTGGATGTCAGTGTCAGCTGTCTTTCTGCACGCTGTCCACCTTCTATCTTGAGGTGGGTTTCTTACTGAACGTGGAGCTCTTTATTTGGCATGAAAATGGTTGACTTGCAAGCCTCAGGGGTCCTTTCGGGGGTAGTGCTGGGGTTACAGGTGAGTGTTGCCAGTGTTTTCTGATGTGCATGTTGAGGGTTACAAATTCAGGTCTCCATGTGTCTGCAGGAAGGGTTTCACCCACACAGCCATCTCCTCAGCTCCCTCATGCTAATTTCTGACCCTGAACGTGGTAGCGACTACAGCTCTTCATCGCAAAGCCCCAGGCGCCTGGTTACTTCTTAGCAATGCCGGGAGGAGCCTCGTTCCGGTCGTTTGGGCTCATCCAATCGGTGAGGTCATCGTTCATGCCACCTCTCAGCCCTTGGCCTACTTTTCCACCATAGTAAGGGCGAATACTGCAAGACCACCAACAGGGTTCCTCCCCCACGCATCCTGCGTCCTACGTGGGCTCCTGGAGATAACGCCTGCATGGCACACCCCACCCCCACCCCACCAAGTGGATCGGGTTTAAGGTGGGGGAGGCATCACTGGATGATGCCTGAGGAAGAGAACATCTGGATGCTTCTGGATGAGGTAGGGAGAAGACAGCGGTAGGTGTCCAGAAGGGCAAAGCAGGGGAGGCAGGAAGAGAGTGCGACGTCAGGATGCATGAAGCATGGCGTAGGCCAGGCGGGTGTCCTGTGCGGATTAGGGTTTATCTCAGGCAGAGCAGCACCCCCCATGTCCTCGCTGCTGCTGCTGCTGTGACCGTTTGAGAAGGAGCACTAGGCACACGGAAAGGAAAAACTGCCTTACGGGGCTGAGTTGGCCGAAAGAACAAAGCTTTGTACCGTAGCGGTGACGCTTGATACGGTGTGTCAGCTCCTTCCTTGCTTCTGTCAGAATTAAGGTCCTTAGTTTGTGACAATAATGGGAACTCTGAAGTACGTTAAGATAGAGACAGACCAGGCTGGAGAATCCACCAACAGACAAAGACAGGCAGGTTTCCTAAGGGGCAGCACACGTGAAAACCCAAGGCAGCGGAAGGCGGCCTCTATTTCGTGCAGACGGAGACGGTAAATGAAAAGGACGCTCATGACAAACAGCCAACCGCCTGCGTAACTGGGGGCCTGTCCTGCAGGACAGACAGACAGACAGACCATGCAACGGAGTAGCTGGGACTGACTGAATATTTTCACCAGGGCATTTCTATAAGCCCTTCCCCTCAGCTTCCTCACCGGGCATCCCCCAAACACTTCCTGTTTGGGGGTGTCTAATTCATAAATTAGTGTTTGAGCGAATAAACTCTTGAAAGACTTTTACGGCACCTTAAGTTAACCCTGTGAGCTTCCCATTCGTTTCCATCTTGGGTCACATGAACACTACACTCTCAGAATCTTTTCTGACAGTCTCCAAGGTGAGTGAGCATGCCAGAGGAGCTGGGAAGTGTTTGTGACTCTCGTCACTTTACTCACTTCAAAGAATATTTGCCCAATGAGCCGTGGGTTACCAAAATATTGTAAGAAAGTCTATTTAGTCTTCACCTCCAATTCCTAGCACAATGCTCCTAACAAGACAGAACAAATACTTGATTTTGCCAGCTCCTGAGAACAGAGACCAAACAAAGAGAGAGAGAGAGAGAGAGAGAGAGAGAGAGAGAGAGAGAGAGAGAGAGAGAGAGAGAGAGAGAGAGGGAAATCACCCTATAAGAATACAAGAAGCCGAAATAACATTAAAGGCATAGTGACTCCAATCAAACTGTAGCAATCTATAGAAACCAAATCCAGAGGAAGAAATAAACATTGAAACACAAAAGGCATTTGGGACTCCCAAAAGACATTAACAGAGAACTCCTCCAAGGCATTATGTAGTCAAGACGTGAAAAATATAGCGGGAAGAAAAACAATGCTAAAAGTTGTAACAATAATAATAATAATACTAAAAGGTGCATCTCACACCTGGAATTCGGGGAGTTTGTGAGCTCTCTTTCCCTCAGCTGCTCCTCTTTTCATAGGTGGAGTCAGAGGGCCGTAGACCCCACCCTGCAGAGAGATAGGCCTGTGCCACACAGCCACTATTCCTGTCCTGTCCCCCCCCCAATCTTCTTTACTGCCTGTCATATGCGAGGTTACCAGATTAATACCCCGAGTGTGTCACACCCTTGCTCAGGTCTGAAAGCTGGTCCTCACAAGCAACCTCCCACCTCAGCCTCGTAAAGGCTTCATTGGTGCCTCCCGCACTGTGAGTCCTCACGAAGCCCTCTTCCATCAGTTGCCTGGGGCCGTTGTGTTTTATGAGAGCCAAAGAGAAGGCTCTAATACAGCGCAACTTCCATCTGCCTGACTGGCATGGGTGAGGCCAGACGCACGGAACAGAGAAACACAGACACGAGGCCTGACGAATGACCACTTGGGGTAAAATGTCCTTGTTCGTCATGTGTCCTTGGGGTAAGCGACTTTATAAATTATCTTATTATTTTTTTACAGCCAGAACCCAGTAACAATACTTTTTAAATATCAAACTTTCAATGCAAATATAGCAGTAGAATAATTTTTTTCTCAGTGACTCTTTTTTGAAAAACCCCCCAGTGTAGAAACAGCACAGCTGCACAGGTGCGTCACCAATGGCAAATACCTGGAGAAAGCGGGTCAGAGGGCATCGGTGTTCCCTGTAAACAAAGGACAACACCTAAGTGCTTCCTTCCTCTGAACCCCAAGGCCCGGAGCTGGCGGGACTTGCTGCTGTTGAAGGATCCTGGACAATTGAGGGATTCTTGTGCTTAATTTACACAATGCAGATAATGACAAAACCCTCCTCACTGAGACATAGGTCAAGATGACGAGCTTCTGTGACACATTTTGATTAGTACCGGGGACACACTCAGAGCTCAGAACTGGTTGATGGTTGTTGTTTGTGAACGCACGCTCTAGTCATAACAGTGTTTTGTATTTTCTTGATTGCTAAGCATTTTGTCGGCTCTGTCTTTGGGGGAGGGACACTTAGTTTATATGTTCTATCTCTCTCTAAAGACATCAACAAGTTCCAACGCTTTTCTTATAAATGCTCCCAATAAGACTTATAAAATTTGTGTTCCTGTCTCTGTGTGTGAGAGACAGAGACAGAGTCCATCGGGGAGAGGAAAAGCATGGCACGGAGCAGGAGCCGGAAGCTGGATGGTCACGTGTTGACCGATGACAGGAAGCAGAGAAAGAGAACATGAAATGCAGTGATGCTATACACCCCCACACCCTCCACCATGAAATGCAGTGATGCCGTAAACCCCCACACCCTCCACCATGAAATGCAGTGATGCTATAAACCCCACACCCTCCACCATGAAATGCAGTGATGCTATAAACCCCCGCACTCTCCACCATGAAATGCAGTGATGCTATAAACCCCCACAACCCTCCATGGCACACTTCCTCCAGCAAGGCTACGTCTCCTAAAGATTCCATAGCGGCCCCAGCAGGAGAAGGTGGGTGAATTTCTCATTCAAACCACCACAGATGTTCACTGCCATGCTCCGTTAGTCACACATGGTTCTGAGATCTTGCTTGGGTGGCAGGAAGTCACTAACTGAGCTGTCTACCCAGGCTTAGTATAGCATTTTAAAGTAAATGAAGACTCCGTTCCTGAAGTCTGGAATGTTTGTTGAGACTCAAAGCGTTTGCTTCAATGAAGCTATCAGCTAGATATGTAACCGTGTGTGTGTGTGTGTGTGTGTGTGTGTGTGTGTGTGTGTAGGCCAGAAGAGGACACTGAATTCTTTGGAGCTAGAGTCACAGGCATTTGTCAACCATTCAACATGGCAGTCAGCACTCCTAACTGTAGAATCATCTCTCTAGTGTTGTGCATATTACCTCAATTTTATTCACATCATTTCCTTTATGGTTATCACATGCTTTGTAGCTGTCACACTAGGCATTCCTTTGTTCTACAATAATTGAAAAAAAAACATCAGTAGGGCTTTTGGGCTACTAGACTTGTCTAGTGTCTGTGTCAATAAAATCTACAGGAACACAATCATTCTCAAAGCCCACCCTTACATCACCCATTCCACCCAACACAACGAGAATACCGAATCCAATGCAAGAGTCCAGCAATAGGGCGGCATCGGCCCCCAACTTCATTTTCTAACTTTGAGAGGAGAGGCGCTCACTGAGTCATTCGGTTTGCTCTCTGCCTGTGGAGTGTGAAGATGACCGATGCCGTGTGAGCTTCAGGGAGGGGAGAGGACGGCAGGACACGTGCTTCTTGCAGAGACAGAATGCCAGAGCTATAAATATGGTCTCTGCTTGCTCTCTTCACTTTGGTGCTGTTTAGGAACCAGCATCATTTAGGAACCAGCCGCCAGGACCGCAGCTCTGTCCTTGCTGTGCGTGGACAGTGACAGTGTGCACAAATGGCTTCATTGCTCAGAGGCTTTGTTTTAGGTTTTAACGTGAAGGAACACAAAATGAAGCCAGAGTCATATTTTAGCTTTTACAGTGCACAATAATAACAGTGTATGAAAGTAATCAGACATGCTGTTCAATTACGTTCTGGCCTTTTAAAAATGGTACTTATGAGCTGAGCGGTGGTGGCGCACGCCTTTAACCCCAGCACTCAGGAGGCAGAGGCAGGTGGATCTTTGTGAGTTCGAGACCAAGCCTGGTCTACGGAGCGAGTTCCAGGACAGGCTCTAAAACGATACAGAGAAACCCTGTCTCAAAAAAAAAAATTGTACTTATGAAGACTTGCGTAAGCAGGTCAGTGGGAAGGGTAACCCTGAGCCACACAGAGGTGTGACCTCCTGAAGCATCAATGGCATTTTCCCAAGGCAGCACTCTCTATTCAGACCCCCACTCACCACATACAACCTGTAGGGTTTGACAAATTCTCATCATCCAGACAGAAATATCCCTTGTTATCTTCTTTTTATTGGGTCAAAAGAATTAAGTATTTTTCATGGTACTTCTGGGCTCTTGATTCTGAGATTCTGGTATTATTATGCTTCATGCCAGAAAGAAACATTCAGTTGATATTTTGAGCAATGGCTTGAGAGGTGTCACAGCCAAAGGCATCCTGGTGGCAAAGGCAACATGGAGTCCTGGTTGGGGAGCACGTGACAGTGACTCCTCACATCTGAGCAACCAGGAAGCAGAACTAAGCTGGCCTCTTGGCTGTGCCCCTCATTCTATCCAGAAACCCAGGATGAAGGCACCGCATGCTTCAGAACACAGGATGACAACACATGCTACAGAACACAGGATGACTCTACAGCACAAAGGATGATGACACCGCATGCTTCAGAACACAGGATGACAACACATGCTACAGCACACGGGATGATGACAACACATGCTACAGCACACAGGATGACAACACATGCTACAGCACACGGGATGACAACACATGCTACAGCACACGGGATGATGACAACACATGCTACAGCACACGGGATGACAACACATGCTACAGCACACGGGATGACAACACATGCTACAGCACACAGGATGATGACACATGTTACAGCACACGGGATGACAACACATGCTACAGCACACAGGATGATGACACATGTTACAGCACACGGGATGACAACACATGCTATAGCACACAGGATGATGACACATGTTACAGCACATGGGATGATGACAACACATGCAACAGCACACGGGATGATGACAACACATGCTACAGCACACAGGATGATGACAACACATGTTACAGCACACAGGATGATGACAACACATGTTACAGCACACAGGATGACAACACATGCTATAGCACACAGGATGATGACAACACATGTTACAGCACACGGGATGACAACACATGCTACAGCACACAGGATGACAACACATGCTACAGCACACGGGATGATGACAACACATGTTATAGCACACAGGATGATGACAACACATGCTACAGCACACGGGATGACAACACATGTTACAGCACACAGGATGATGACAACACATGTTACAGCACACAGGATGACAACACATGCTACAGCACACAGGATGACACCGCATGCTGTAGCACACAGGATGACGTCAGCACACAGGAAGCCGACACCGCATGCTGGGTGGGTCTTCCATCCTTAGCTGAACTTCTCTGGAAACACCCTCACAGATGTGCCCAGAGGCATGTCTCCTCAGTGCCGTGTTTGCAGCGAAGAACCATCGTCACAGTGGCCACACATCTAGATGTGACGACGCGCCGTTCCGCGTCTCTTTCATTCTAACTTGTTAACTTTGAAGACTCCGCTGGGACACCTGTCTCAGCTACTAAATCCAGCATGTTTACATGACAGTGGACACTTACGAAGAGAAGGTGAGCCACGGCACTGAGAAGGAAATACAGGCTCACCGTCTCACACGCTGCGAACTCACCCATGTCCCCCTACTGAGCAGCGTGACTAAACATCCCTCCTAGTGATTTTGGGAGGATGGCTTGCTTGGCCGAGGTGACAGTAAGTGTTTTCTTTGCCTTTCTTGAGACGAGGCATCTGCCAAGCCTCCTGATGGTTTATTGATTGTGACACTGCTTCCATTTATTTCTTCGTAAGCATCTCTGTTTCCATTTCAGTTACCCTATGCCATGACGCCAGAGGCTGAGCACCAAGGCTCTCGGTGTATGAGTATTGCTTCCTTTTCTGCTGTGATAGAGAGCCCTTACAAGAGCCGGGGGAGGGGAGAAAGGCACATTTTGAATTCCCATTCTGGAAGTGTTACGGTCCATTACGACAGGAAGGCGTGGCTGTATCATCACGCAGCTGGTCTGGAACTCACAAAGGAGACAGGGAGGAAGACCAGAGCCAGACTATAAAACCCCAAGGACTATAAAACCCCAGCGACAAACATCCTCCAGGAAGACCCCAGGTCTTAAAGGTCCCCTCTTCCCAACAGCGCCACCAGCTGGGGACCAGGTGTCCAAGCACAGGAGCCTGTGAAGGACATTGTTACCAAACTGTATCAATGTGCTAGCATTCTGAATGTTAGTGCTGGTTTCCATGAAACTCAAAGTTAATTAAAGACTAATTATTCACTGTTTCAGTCTAAATGCGTTACTACTCCTGTTTACTTTCCCTCTGGGTAGCAGTATCTGGTGGGATGGGAATCCAGTTTCAGCGGTAAATTTGAAATGCGTGGTAGGGAGATCTCCTAGCTGAAAAGGAGAGGTGTAGAGGAAACGAAGAAATCACATCCAAGTGGAGATTTCCCGTCTCAGGGACAGAGCCCGGTACCCGGTGGGGAGAGAGGTGGCTGACTGTGCTTAGAGTCACACCCCCATATGACAGAAACACTCTACCACTGAGACGCACCCTTAGCCCAGTATGTGGCTTCGGCAGGGTTGTGTCCTCTGTGATCTTTTTTGATGTCATGTGGTGATGAAAAAACGAGGGAAGTCAGGCAGAAGCTGGGAGAAATAGGGTTTTTTGTCAGAAGTCAAATACTTATTTAGAGACTTGATTTGCAGAATCATTTCTAATTTGTGTATGTGTGTGAGAGAGAGACGGGGGAAGGAAAGGAAGAGGGGAGGGGGAAAGAGAGGAGAAAGGGAGAGAGAGAGAGAGAGAGAGAGAGAGAGAGAGAGAGAGAGAGAGAGGAAGGGGCACAAGTGTTGCAAACATGCATTTCAAGGGATAAAGATGTAGCTCTGTCGGTAGACTAGTTGCCTAACACTCCATAGACCTCAGTTCCACACCCTACCCTGCATATTCCAGGAAGGCGTGGTGGTACACGCCTGTAATACCAGCGCTAGGGAGATGGAGGCAGGGGGTCAGAATTCAAGACCATCTTCAGCTATGGGGCAAGTCTGAGTCCAGCCTGACCAACACGATGCCCTGTCTCAAAAGTGAATAAATAAAAAAGTCAATCAAAGAACGCCATGAGTAGATAACTCTTTTCTTCCAATACTCCTGCTCTGCCCCACATTATGTGAGATAATTACTGAGATGGGAGAAGGTAGTCTTGCTACCATCCGTTGTCTGCTGTCTCGGGAAGGCTGGTGCTGGTGAACAAGAAATAACCCCGTCTTCAGTATTTCCCAGCCTGTGTGTTTGCTGTCTGAAGGAATCCAGCCAGTAAGCTTTTACCTGAGTTAAGAGGCTTCTTCTACATTTTACAGCTGTAGCTTACTTCTCATTTTAAATTCTTGTATTTTCGTATCTCCTCTCACAAAACGTCCACAGGGAAAATGGCTGTGTGACTGATTCACCGTCTAAAGTAGACTATAACACTCACTGATTGTCACTGAGTATTTACTGCGCTTGTATGTGTGCGTGTGTGCATGTGAGTGTATATGTGTGTATACATGTGTGTATGTGTGTACATGTGTGTTTGTGTGTATGTGTGTGTATGTGTGTACATGTGTATACTGTGTATGTGTGTACATGTGTGCATGTGTGTACATGTGTGTGCGTGTATGTGTGTGTGTGTGAGTGTGTATGTGTGTGCATGTGTATGTGTGTATATGTGTACATGTGTGTGCATGTGTGCACTGTGTATGTGTGTGTACGTGTGTGTATGTATGTGTGTATGCACATGTGTACGTGTGTGTACATGTGTGCACTGTGTATGCGTGTGCACGTGTGTGTACGTATGTGTTATGCACATGTGTATGTGTGTATATGTGTATGTGTGTATGTATGTACATGTGTGTGTACATGTATGCCATGGCATGCATGTGGCAGACAGAGGACAACCTGGGAGAGTGTGTTCTCTCCTTTCATCATGAGGGGCCAGGGGATCACACTCAGGTTGTTAGGGTTGTTGCAAGCGCTCTTATTGGCTGTGCCATCTCACGGGCCCTAATTATCACCCGTGCTGAGCAGATTCATTCAGTGCAGATTCATTCAGTGCTGTTAGGTCCGCCGCTGTCTCCCTAGCATTTTAGCAAGTAATGGACGGTGCATTTGCTTTTGTTTTCAAGCACTTAAAGCATCTTCCTTTAAAAGTAAAATCTTCATGTACACCTCTGGAGTCTGTCACATTTACACATAACTGCAATAGAGCATGTGCCCAGCACCCACAGGCAGGGGCTTTGATCACCAACACCACAAAAGCTAAGAAACAAAATTATGAAGACTTCTTAACTAATGACTACTCAAACAAAATCAATTTGCTTTTGTTTAGTTTTAAAATTAACGTAACAGCAAAATTATGTTGAGACTTCAACCATCTGTAAAAGGGAACTTATTATCAAATAGCAATGCAGTTCATAAGTCCAAGCACCAGACATGTCATGGGAGTCACTCAGCACCAAATACCTACATCCTCATGAAAGACATTTCACAGACTCTAGGAACTCCCAACACCCCACTCTTTAATTTAAAATGTAGGGAACAATAAAGAATGTAAAGAAATGATACCTAAATTAGTACAGTGAGCAAAAGTCCACACACTGAAAACAATTCCACAGGGACCCAGTACACCAGCCTTCAGATTTCCTATCACTTAAATTCAGCCTGCAAACAAAACTGCATGCACAAACATTTAAGAAAATGATGTTCTGAGCAACTCAATGTAATGGGAAGAACGTTGACAAGATCATGACCAGGCAATGGCACACTATCCCTCTGTGGTTTCGTTTTTGTGTTGTTTGTCTTTAGTCACAGCTACCAACAGACACACAGTCAATGAAGAAGTAGGAAAAAACGGGCTGATGTCAAATTCAACAACACTATTCAGATACACCTTGATTATGCAGACAATATGGCTGTAAGGAAATGCCTGGCCGGGGACAAAGCTCAGTGGTGGTGGGGTTGACTGGTAGACACAAGACTCCTGGCTGAATCCACCACAAAGCAGCCAAACAAAGCCATCGGGTCAACTTCATAATTCATCAACAGCTGTACTTAAAGAGAAAAAAGTAAGTTGGCACGAAGGTTTAGGCCCCTGCATTATTAATTTGGGGTTTCTTCAGTAACATCCATTGGGGGAGCAGCAGTAGTTTCTTCAAAAGACATGGTTTTGCTTGTGAGAGCTTTAGAACCTAGAAGACCATTAGAGGGTGCAGAGGAAAAGAAACCAAGGAGAGACACAGAAACCATGAAATGCTATCAACCAACCAAGTGATGCGCACCACAATCTAGGGGCCCTTTACAATATGTCATCAAGTTGAAGTTCGTGACCACAAGGGGACAGAGGGGAGGATGGGATCCACTCTACAGCTAAGGCATGTGAGGTACAGAGAAGGTACGCCACCTCCAGGCTACGTGGGTGTTGAGCGATGCCACGGGCATCTGAAGCATGCAATGGAGACGTCTGGTGAGCCTTGAACGTGGTCTCGGCATTGTCACCCACCATCACGCCACCTCTCTTCTCTCACTGTTCCTGTATCACACTGCAGGGCGGCGTCACCCTCTCCCCAGCTGTGCCACACCTTGTGGGGCACCATGAGATTCCGCGAGAGGTTTCAAACTCCAAGGAACTGTGGTCCTCAGGAGGCTTGCTTGGAGACAAGTGGTTAACACCTACCCACGGACGGGGAGGAGCCTGTTCTGCTTGTTGCAGGGAATTCCAGTCCCCAGGAATGCAAAGAGTATGTGAGAAACCATTCTCACATTCAGGGATCCGTCAGTCCTCAAAGTCCATAGCTCGTGGTTTCATAGGCTTTTCCCACGGACTAGACACTGTTCATGTACTGGGAACACACTATGTCCTGGGCTAGCACTGCTCTATGAGCTTGAAACAGACAATGAAGAAGCCAAGAGGCTTTACTGTTTTATTTTCTGTGTGTAGTGTACACATGCGTGTGAGTAGTTGCATATACTGTGCATCGGGAGGGAGTCAATTGTCCTACACCATCATCTGCTTTATTCTTCCAGGACAAGGTCCCTGACCGAACCCCACCGAGTCTTCTGATTTTCAGCTAGGCTACAGGGCCAACCAGGCATCTCCGGCAGGCCTCCTGTCTCTGCCCCACCCCCAGTGCCACGCCTAGCTTTACATACGGGTGCTGGGTATCCGCCTCGGCTATTGTCAACTCGACACAAACTTAGACATTCCTGGGAAGACAGAGTCTCAACTGAGAAATTGCCTCCATCAGACAGCCTGGCCCCTGGGGACCTTTTCCTGATTGCGGATTGAAGCCGAAGGGCCTAAGTCCACCGTGGGCAAGGCCATCCCTAGGCAGGCGGACCTGGGCTGTGGAAGAAGAGTAGCTGAAGAAGCCTAGGAAGGCAAGGCAGAGCGCACCGTTCCTCTGGGGTCTCTGCTTCAAGGTCCTGCCTTGAATCCCAGTCTTGACTTCCCCGCTAATGGATCATGACCTAAAAGGTGCGATGGACCCTTCCCTGTCCTCGTTGCTTTCAGTTGTGGTTGTTATAACAGCAACAAAAAGCAAACGGCGACAGACCCTGAACTCAGTAAGCACTGTTACCCAGGGAGCCGCCTCCTCAGACCACAGCCCTGACAACTAGGGGAGTAACTTCTTAGTGACCGTTTACTACGCGAGCAGCGAAGGAAGCCATTAGGAGCTCAGGCGGGGGGGGGGGACAGAGAAAAGGGAAACTATGAGTGCAGCCTATTAAAATCTTAACGTGACTGTGATGAATAGAGAGGATCGTTTTTATTAGCTAGCTCATCTTTAAAAGCAGACGTGCCCCCAAATTTCAGTTCTGAAAAGGAACTGTTACCCCAGTACTGAAAGAGAACACGTGTCTCGGGAGACAGTATTAATGTCTTTGTCAGGCTGGTTTTTTTTTTCCAAATTACTCTCTTGGGAGCTCAGCCTGTGTTCCTTAGTTTCCAAAAGGTGACTTTTCGAGGCAAGTTTTCTTTTTTCCCTGCCAGTAATTAGAGGTATTTATCTGAGAACTCATTTGGGTTCAGCGGTGAGGTCACGGGCTGCCAGCTCTATTGTTACTGCCTCCTTCAATTACAGGCAATGGCATTTCACCTCCATGCAAAATATTAGTAAATTAACGTTCCTCACTCTGCATCCTTTGGGGAAATCTGTTTAGCTTGCGGCGAGGAACACAGGGAGTCATTCTCGCACTCTGGTAATACCTTTAAGCCTTGTACATATCAATTAAAACTCTGGCTTTGCTCCTTGCAGTTGGGATTTACACTGAGGGCTTCATTTCTCTTACCATAGAGCAAAGTAGAAGTCAGCGGCGCTGGTGTGTGAGAAAAACACACAAAAATAAGACACACCCAGGCACACACACACACACACACTTATGCACGCGTGCCCCCCCACATGCACAGAGCCATTGAAAAACTCACCCCAATGTTCTCAGATCGTTCCTAGAACTCAGTGTCTGTTTAAGCCAAAACATAAATGACCCCTGGCATGGGACGTCATCTCTAGACCAGATTTACAACTCTGACTCAAAGCACACATCTCACTGAATATATCAAGACGGAAAAGAGTGCCATCCAAACACCACAGCTGTCTCCTTAGTTCTAAAGGCCACCAAGAGACGGTTTAGCACAGGCATCGTTAGGTCACAGGAGTTTCGGGAATGCACTTCAGTCTCTACATAAAACCTGGAAAGTGGGACGGGTATACGTTGTTTTCACCTGATCCACCATTGAGCGTTCCAGGCCATAGGCAAGAACTCTCAGCCTGGGGTGGAGGGGCGGAGGGCAGGAAAGAAAAGTCTGATGCTGCCCACCAGGGTCCAGCTGCCAGGAAGCCACTGTGGCCTTTGTGGCATGAGGGACTTTTTTTGTGGCCTGTGATCTCTGTCTCTGCTGTGACTGACCATTGAATCCCAGACCCGGGGCGCTGTCAGACCCCGGGTGTACCATCCTTCACTGGCACACTGAACCCCAGTAACCACAGAACCGATGAGAACGCAGGAAAATGCTATTTCTGACACGTGTGTGCGTACACTGCCCTGTATTACAGGAGCAGAAAGGTGGACACACACACCCCCATTTCAATACCAGCCCTCATTTACGACAAGTCAAACCAACAGGAAACATGACGGTGAATTCTGGGTCTGTTACCTCATATGGTGCACGACAAAGTCCCAACTTAAAAATTAGTCTCCCGCCACACAAGCCAGCTGCTGTCTCTAAGTCTACGTGTGGTCAACAGAGAGGTGGGCACATGTTGCTGGAAACTACGCAGACTGTCACTTCGAAACACTTTAAACTTGGATGACATGGGATTGTAGACAAAGATCAACACATTCTCCCTTATAAAAAGCAAACTAAAATGCAAAGTTTTTTAAAAAAGATCATTAGGACTGAACCAAGGAATATTAAAAACGGCTGCTTTAAAAGAATTTTTTTTTGAGTTGATACTGCACGCTGTCCCCAGAGCCACTTCCTTAAGTCAAGGGACTTTCTAAGAGAGAACACAGGCCGATTAGAGGTCTAAAAGGTCACTCTTGTGCGGCCGTGCCCCAATGAAGCCGACTTACAGTCATGATGAGTCCTTTCTCCTGGAAGTATTTCACCAGCGGCGCAGCGTTCTGCTTGAAGTTTACTAGTCTCCTTTGGGTGGCTTTCAGATTGTCATCGGGCCGTCCCTGTTGCTCTGCACGCTTCGCTAATCTCTCTCTGAGCCTTTGGTTGGCACAGGCCAGGAACACCACCAGGTCAGGGGTGCAGATCTGCGGGAAACACACACAGGTAGACGGGTATTTAAGACGCCAGGCAGTGACAACAGCACGACTCTCCCATGGTTCTGTGGCAGTGGCCACATCTCCTCAGCTCTTCAGGCTGTTTCCATCGAATTTCCCGAGCCGCTATCTATACAGGGCCACAACTGCCCAGTCCCATTGCGGTCCCCGTAAAAGACAACCCCATGCGGCAGCATGTGGTGGCCCTTTATGCTTCAGAAAACATCTTTTCCGCCTGTGCTCACATACATTTCCAGGTTGCATAAAGAACAAATGCAGTCTGAACTTTACTAGAGTAAACATAACTTGATTTTGGAGGAGAGATGACCACTGGGCCACAGCTGTCTGCAGCAGATCCAGGCACTCACTGTTACCATTCCCCGTTGCTATTTTAAAGCTGGCTACCCTATGTTAAAGGCCTAAACTATTTCCTTATAATAGTATTAAACGTTATAGCATTCTACAAGGCCATAGACATCAAGTGTATTTTGTACTTTGAGCTCACACAGTCACTAGGGTCAGAGTTGCATACGGGTCTGTCTGGCCTGCACTCTGTGTTCCGTTCCTTGTCACACAGCACCAGGCAGTCCAGAGTCCTTCATGAAATACCGCCAAGCTACGTGGATAGGTTTTAAAACTACCCAGTGTTTAATGTGGCTGCGAAGTGGTGTGTTTCACCCCTGAGCACGGGAAGAAGCTTAGGACTACAGCGGTTTAAAGCAAGAGTCTCCAGTTTAAAGACAACTGCTTCCGCGAGCTGGGAGGTGGCTCAGCGGAAAAGGTTTCATCGCCGCGGCTGACAGCCTAGATTTGATCCCCAGGACCCTGTGACGGGAAGAGGAAAGCACCTTCCACCAAGTTATCCTCAGGATCCTCATGCAAGCTGTGGCACTAGAGCGTATGCCTATACACACTCACACACACATACACTCACACACACATGCACACGCATATACATACTCACACACATACACACACATGCACATGCATATACACACTCACACACACACATACTCACACACACATATACACACACATATACACACTCACACACATATATACTCACACACACATATACACACTCACACACATATACTCACATACACATATACACACACATATACACACTCACACACATATACACACATGCATATACACACTCACACACATACACTCACACACATATACACATACACATTTACACACATATATATACACTCACACTTGTACACACTCACACACAAATACACCCACACACATAAACACATACACATTTACACACATATACATACATACACTCACACACAAAAACACATACACATTTACACACATATACATAAACATACACTCACACCTGTATACATTCACACACATACACACTTATACACATACACATATACATGCACTCACACTTGTACACACTCACACACATACACACTCTGACACATATACACACTCACACATATACATACTCACACTCATCAGACACACACTTACATTCACACACACTCATACACATACACTCACACTCTACACACTCACACATATACACATGCACACACTCACACACATGCATGCACACACGCATGTGTACACACACAAACGACATAAAATATTTAAGGAAGAAAATGGAAACTGACGGGAGACCGGAAGGAATTGTGTCAGGACAGAGAGCTGAAACCGCCACACATTTGTGGCCTCGTTTGCAGCATGAATGTGTGAGCTGACGTCTCTGTGTCGCCCAGAACACTACCTGACAGGAGGTGCCCAGAACAAACGCGAGACATTTCAGCCTCGCTCCCCAGCTCTGGATCCCACTATCAGTGTGATGCTGGGTCTCCTTTGACGTGATTTTTTAATTTTGTTTTTTCCCCCTTGTAATTTTTCCTCTTCAAACTTGCATGCGGGTTATTTCCCAAGTCTTCAGTCACATTTTCCCTCTCTCTGGGTCTGCTTCCTTGGCGCCTTCCTGTTTGGCTTTTATCTGCACCTGTATTGATTCCCAGGGTGCACTTCCTGCACTGGCTCTCCACAGCCTTGTGTTTTCAGAGGTTTGTGGCAGTCCTTTTCAGAAGTCTTAATGTGACTTGTGGCTCAGCAAGGTCCAAAATTGATCCTAGGACCGTTTTACCTAAACCATGCCACAGAAAAACTCTCTTTTCTACCCCCCTTCCCTTCCTTCTGGTAGCAATGCTCCCTTCTTAGAGTCAGGAGCATTAACGGCTTGGAGTCCCTCTCACCCTCATAAGTCTCCAGGCTGTGGTTGTCTTCAGCAACCCTTCCGCCCCTCCCTCCAGCCCCCGGTCCAGTCAGGGAAAGGGACTGAGAAGAGAATGACGTCATCTTGAGCTTCCAACTGGAACCTGCCACCTGGCAGGTGTCGGTCCTCTGTGAGCCTCAGTCCTCTGTCTAAGGAAGAGGGGATTTACAACACAGTAGCTAGCATCCTCCCTTTAGAAACAAAAGAAAGAAAGAAAAACAAAACCACGAGTGTCCAAGGTGATGGCTTCCTCAGTAAAGCTCGAGGACCCGAGTTCATGTGACCCCAGAATCCACGTGAAAAGTCCAACACTGAGCTCACATCTGTAATCCCAGTGCTGAGGAGCCCTGATCTCTGGAGCTCTGTGGCCAGCCAGCCCAGCTGCCTCAGCCAGCTCAGGGCCAGTGAGAGACTCCATCTCAAAGCAAAAAGTAAGCGGGAGAGAACCAAGGAAGTCCTTCAGTGAGGCTGACCTCTGGTTTCCACACACACACGCACACATGCACGCACTACACCTCTACACGCACACATACAGGAACATGCACGTACATATAGCATTGATACACACAGAAAACTACACCCAAAAATGGAAACCTTAAAAACTTAGATCACCTGTACTTTTTATAACATCAAAAGATTACTTGAAACTAAAATTATACTTTCTAAAATACTGTGTTACGAAATTTGTATTTATTATTGTATGTTATATAATCCTTATAGGACTAATAAGGGACACATTTAACATAACTTTAAATAAATTATGTAAGGAAGAAGGCAATTATTGACAAACAAATTAAACTATTTTGTTTGATAGTACTACATACTAAACTACAGGGAAAAAAAACCCCAAACTTGAAGAACCAGGTCAGTATTGGATGCTAGTAAAAACATCTTATAGATTTAAGTCCTTGCGCTGAACACCTATGTGAACCCATTAGTTGATGCTAGTATGCTTTGTAATTGTTCCAAGTGCAATGAAGAAGCTTCCTTCTGTGTAACACAGTGAGATCATAAGCAGTTTTATATATTACATTTTTGCCTTCAGTTGGCTTCTGTATATAAGAGAAAGGTCCGTATTCATATTCTACACTTTGAATAAGTTAGCATTTAAATTAGAGTTTTTAAATAGGCATTTTAGCGTTCTCAAAAAATGGACCAGCATATATAAGATTTCTTCTCATGAATGGAAGGCCAGTGTGGGGGAAAAATGGCCTTGAAGTGAAATTGCAAAATGACTTAATTTCACAACTGCGATTAGACTGCTGTCTTTCCTTGGTACAAACTGAAAAACATATGGCTGTGAGTTCAAAGCGAAACAAGAATTCAAGCATAGGACAGCGAGAACCAGCACAGTAGCTAGGCGAGCACGTGGCCTGGGGCAGCCGCGGATGAGCCCTGCACACCAGGTCCCCACTCAGGCCTCACAGTCTCCAGCGGCAATCCACGGAAAGGGGAAAGCACTGCTGGGCGGTGGAGGCACGCCTTTCATGCCAGCACTCGGGAGGCAGAGGCAGGCGGATCTCTGTGAGTTCGAGACCAGCCTGGTTTATAGAGCAAGTTCCAGGACAGCCTCCAAAGCCACAGAGAAACCCTGTCTCAACGCCCCCCCCAAAAAAACTTGAAAAAGCAATAACCCGCCAGGCGGTGGTGGCACATGCCTTTAATCCCAGCACTCCGGAGGCAGAGGCAGGCGGATCTCTGTGAGTTCGAGGCCGGGCTGGACCGATAGCCTCCAAAACAATACAGAGAAACCCTGTCTCTTTAAAAAAAAAAAAAAAGCAATAACCCAGTAGACACCATTGTGTGAAGGGGGAGGGGAGCACGTGGCCTGGGGCAGCCGCGGGTGAGCCCCATCAAGGGTACCCTGTGAAAGCGGGAAGATGCCGGCTCCGGAGCTCTTTCCTCAGCTCGACCGACAGCCCGCCCCATTCTGGTTCCTTTTCCTTCCTTAACAAGCTGTGTGTTTCCGTCCCATGCCTACCTTAGGAGGCGTGACTCTCCCTCCGCCTCCCTTCCCAATGGCTGCTAGGTTTTCAGCTAACCTGTACCATGTGCTGCCCCCACCCAGCATCTAATAAAATCATCCTTGAGCTGCCTGTTAGTCCACTTCTGCATTCCTTGATCAGCGAGACTAAGAAGAGAGGCACACAGGGCCGGGCAGTTTCCCTGAGCAGCCTGTTGTCCTTGGCACACCTTTCCTTGTCCTCGGAGCATGAGCTGAGTGAAAGTGTCAACAACCAGATACACAAATACACCAGAACAAACGGGGACACCACCTTTGCCTTCACGGCAGTCTGTTTGAAACAGTTGCTAGTGTTCTTTTTCCCATGGAATTAAGTCAGCAAGTCTTTTCCCTGCATCACACGGATAATTCAGTCTCCCTTTATCCATTTAAGCCCTTAATTCTGCTCAGAGGATCAGCCTTTGTATGAGCAAGTATGCACTCACAGTGTCGGCTCAGAAGGGAACCGTTTTTAATACTCTCTGCTCTTACCCATTCTCTGCCCTGCTCTTTATGAAGCTGTGTTGGGAGAGCCTAGACTCCTAAATTAGATCAGCCACGCCATCAGAGATCAGGAAGCAAAATACTAAGGCAAAGGGACAGTTAGAGTTGAAATAAAAAAGCTGGAGTCACATAAAGATGGAGAAGGCGTGGAGGTTGTCTAGACGGAGTTAACCCCAGGCCTGTAAACACCTGCACTCTGGTGACAAATGGCTTTAAAACCAGAACAGTCAATATGTTGCACTGAGCACTGCCTGTTCCTGGTACTGAGGAAGAGGTGGGCCTGTCCTGTCCCTGAGGACTGCCACTGTTCCTGGTACTGAGGAAGGGGTGGGCCTGTCCCGTCCCTGAGGACTTCCACTGTTCCTGGTACCGAGGAAGGGGTGGGCCTGGCCTGTCCCTGAGGACTGCCTCTGACCCTGGGCTACTGTTTGCCTCCCCTTTCTGCCTCACGGCTTCTTTCGCTCATCAAACATTTACCGAACGAGAGCCTCCGCAGAGGCTGGACCCGGTCACTACGAAAGGAAAACTGACAGACCAACTGGATTTATCACCTATTAAAAAAAGAGTTCATTTTTAAATTTTGTGTATACGTTCACCTCTGAATGTGGGCTTGAGCGTATTAAATGCAAACGCCTTGCCCAAGAGGAACAAGCACCCTTCATTGCCGAGCCAAGTATCTCTTCAGTGTGTGACGTCATCGTGTCTGTGAGTGACATGGGGTGGAGATCATTTCTGAGCAGTTCCCAACAGACTACAGGGCCAGGGAACAAGCCTGGTAACATGACTCACCCACGCTAGTTAAATAGCAGCTGACAAAAGCCATTTCATTGCTCGGGTTTTTAAAAAAACTCTAGTGACGGGCGGTACATGATGCCACACGTGGGCAGACATGATGGCCGAGTGAGTAACTTGTATCCACATACATACATACAAAATTTTACTAAAAAGAATGCTATAGTGATCTTGACAGACATTAAAGATCTAAATAAAATGAGACACATAGCATAGCCACGAACATATATATCATAAAATATGTCAAGTCTTCTTAATGCGATCCATAAATTCAATGCAGTCTCTTAATTTTAACAGTTTATTTCTTAAGGGAACCAAAGTTATCCCTGAAATCTGGTGAGAACTGTAGAGACACAAGGTAAGCAAACTCACCATGAAAACCTGGCAGAACCCGTCACTCCACAGTGCGACACACGGCTCATACATGAGCGAGCTTATCTTAAAGGAGTCTGATTCACTAAACTTCTCTTACGGTTAGAAAAGAAAAAAAAATGTCATCGATCCCATGGGAAGTGTCTGCAACACCTAAAAACAATAAAGGACTTGTTTCACAGACATGAAATCTCAGTGATTCAGAAAATTCAAGTGCAAACTATACACTCACCAGAGTGGTAAATGTAACATAGATCACTAAGATCCCATGTTGGTTAGGATATAGTAACTAGAGGAAGCACGTGGTCATTTGCCCCGCCAGCTCGCTCGAAGCCTCCATACCTCCAACGCCGAGATTCTATTTTGGGTACCAAGGATGAGCAAAAAGCACACATCAAACACTCTGAGGGAGCTTGACCCTTGACTCAGTGGAGGAGACAAACCTTAATCAAGAGTCATACAAAGCTGGGCGGTGGTGGCGCACGCCTTTTTATCCCAGCACTGGGGAGGCAGAGGCAGGCGGATCTCTGTGAGTTCGAGGCCGGGCTGGACCGACAGCCTCCAAAACAATACAGAGAAACCCTGTGTCGTAAAAACCAAAAAAAAAAAAAAAAAAAAAAAAAGTCATACAAGTGTATGCCAAACTGTCAACACACGGAATAGCACAGGCAGAGCACTTTGTGAGTGCTCACCACAGGGAGAGCCAGCTCTACCCGGCAAGTCTTAGCCTCGCAAGCCTCAGGAACACAGCACGTATCTTTCCCAAATTAGATTTGGAAGATTCTAGACCCTGGAAAAGAAGAACTGGGGCTCTGAGGAACGTGGAGTCTTTATCTGCTCTCTTCCCCCAATCGACCTGAGGCCTTCACTGCTGAGCTCCTTGGTCTTAGAATCAAAGGGTACCAAGTGTGACAACGCGGCTCTCTCTCTCTCTCCGGAAAGCAAGACCGCGCCCATCATTCCCCAGCCTCTTCACTTTTAGGGAGGAAGGGTGTGACGGAAGTCGTGGGGTGCTACGGTACCAAGCTGAGGGACAGCTTGTCTCACGAGGAGAGCCATGTGGGGTGAGCCCACAACACTGTCCCCGCCCCTTGGGAGATGGGCACAGGTGGGGTATTTAAGGAAAGGAAAAGTACACGTGCTCTCTCTCTCTCTCTGTCTCTGTCTCTCTCTGTCTCTGTCTCTCTCTCTCTGTCTCTCTGTTTCTCTCTCTCTCTGTCTCTCTCTGTCTCTCTGTCTCTGTCTCTCTGTCTCTCTCTCTCTGTCTGTCTCTGTCTCTGTCTCTGTCTCTGTCTCTCTCTCTCTCTCTCTCTCTCTCTCTCTCTCAAGCCTGCCACGCTTCTGATCATCCAGCTTGTGAGTAAGTCCTTTCTCCGGTAAGTAAATAAATGCAGCATTTTCCATATTGCATTGACCTCCCTCATCAGAGTCATCTCTCTCTTCTTTTCCTCTGCTGCTCATCTGGACTCATGAGCTTGCTGCTCTCCACACGGAGAGTGGGTATGCTGGACCACGTTCTCAGAGGGCCAGTGTCGGTGCAGCGTGTACCTCTGGCTCCAGCTCCTCCTGCTCCTCCACACAGCACCGCCCGGACCAACGTTTCTGGGGCAACGGTGGGACACTCTGAGATGTTCCCACATTGTTTTTACGACATCGGGGGAAGAGTTATCTAGAGTACTCTGTCTTCTTCCACAGCTAGTCATAAACTGAATTACTCATGTCCACCAGCGGAGTGCACCATTAGCGGTTCAAAAATATAATCATTAATGTTGGCTTATGAAAAAAAATACATTCCTCTGGCTTGATTTTAATGGTGCAGGGCTTCATTCAGCAAAAGCAGCCAGGGTGCATTAGAATGTCAACACGTGGGGACTTAATAAAGAGGCAGTTAAGGGTGCTGTTTGATATATATCAGATGGACAACAAGAAAATGATGCGTACTTATGAGGCTATTTTTTTCACAGATATAGTCTTCCGCCATTGATTTGGTTATTTAGGCATCTAGCTTATCCCCCCAGTTATTAGTTCATCTAATATGTACTAGTATCTGGCTATCACGACCTAGAGGCTGAGGTTTCAGGAGGTTGGTAGAGGGAGAGCCAGTGCGGCCCAGCGGGCAGACCACCAGGGAAGCCAGAGAGCCCCTTGGCGCCGTTTCTTTATTGTAAACTGTGTGTAGGAGTGTGTGTCTGCATATGGATATGGACACGTGAATGTTAACGCCCTGGGAGGTCAGAGGCGTCAGATGCCATGGAGCCAGGGTGATGGACAGTTGTAAGCTACCTGGCACGGGTGTTGGTCACTGAGGAGTCCTCAAAGGAGCAGCAGTGCTCTTAACTGCTGAGCCGTCTCTCCAGCCCCCTGGTTTCCTTTTCTTAGATATATGCTAGCCTGCTTTGTAGGGCTACAAGATGCTAACCCTTCAAAAAAAAAGAAAAAAAAAAAACAGACGTGTGCCTCCCACAGCTGTGTTCCGAGCTAGTCCACGCTTACTGCTTTGCACGCGCTTAAAAACAAATGTTCTCTCCAAAGAAATTCTCAAAAGACTGTCTGTCGACTTGCTCCCTACCTACTTTAAATTTGCCTCTACAGGCCATAGCTGAGGCTATCTGGGCACAGTGTCACATACCTAAAAACTCGGGTGCTTGGGGGCATGGGGTGGGGTTGAAGCTGAAGGGCTGTGAGTTCGAGGCCATCCTGGGTCACAGAGTATGACTGTCTCTTACACAAAAAAAGTACAGTATCAGCAGTACGTGAAGCACAAACTCCAGTCAGCCGGAGAATGTACATTCAGTACTCGATGTCCTCAGCATTTTCTAGTGCATCTTAGTATGAGGACCGGTGAGGCAGCCTTAAGTTCATCCGCAAGCATTATTAACTCTTTAGTACAGTCCTACATCTGTCTAGTTGGGGGGGGCAAATGTTCTTCCATTCATTTATTTTATTTCGCTTTTTTTAACAAATCAGGTTCCAAGCGCCACACAAAAACGCTTCCATCTAGAAAATATATTTGCTGAACATACACCATTAAGCCGACCACTGTACAAGATGGAAGAAATCAAGACAAGTACGTTTTACTTATTTTACACATTTTTCATGAATTTTAAAGTCCCTACCCACAAGGACCCAATCTAAAGTGGGGAGGAGACACGTGGAGTCAACAGTGTCTAACACACATAGCCGGGGTGCTCAGGGTGAGAGGAGGCCTGGAGAGCTGGAGCCTAATGGCTTGTCTGAGAACATGGAGCCATATGGGATTTCCTTTTCTTTCCTTGGCGAGCTCCACGGCCCTGAATTTCCCATGGCAGGTTGAGCAGAAAGAGGAAAGGCTTTACACCCAAGTCTATGCCGTGTGCCCAGAAAACGAGGAACCGATGACATCACCAGGATTTGTCTGAGGGCTATATACCAAGTCCCCATGGGTTAATAAAAAGTAGTTTGTGGGGCTGGAGAGATGGCTCAGTGGATAAATTTTAGCAAGTACTTCTTTCTTTCCACAGGACCTGAGATCGGTTCCCAGTGCCCCTGTCTGTAGACTCACGTATCTGTAACTCCAGCTCCAGGGAGAGCCGACGGCTCTAGCTCTGCAGCACTGACACTCATGGGTGTACATCACACACAGGTGCACACATGTACACACAATTAAAAATAAAATCATAAAAACAGCAGGGAGGTGGTGGCGCACGCCTTTCATCCCAGCACTCCGGAGGCAGAGGCAGGCGGATCTCTGTGAGTTCGAGGCCAGCCTGGTCTACAGAGCGAGTTCCAGGACAGCCAACAAACACAGAGAAAACCTGTCTCGAAAAACAAAACAAGAAAACAAAAAACTGGAAAATAGGCAAACAAACAACCCCCCCTAAAAAGTAGTTTGTAAACTGGCATTTGGGTTCAAGTGGCTCTGACCTAATGCAGGATTCAGTGGACTCAAAGGTCAAGGCTCAGGTTCAGAAGCTGATGGGCTGGAACCCATCAAACTGAGAAAAACAAACATTTCCAAGAGGTGACTAACGAAGGAACCAGGGTCATCCATGACATCGGGATTCAGCTATATTTAAATAGCTCCGTGTCTGGCCCAAGCACAGGAAACCATCAACATCTCACTGTGTCTGCAAGGGAAGCCTTCTTCTTCTCCAGTGAAAACCAAGTAAGTGATCCAGGCCCTAGCAAAGGCCTTGAATGCCACGCCCTGGGGAGGCCGAAGCAGGAGGAAGTCAAGTTAGATGTAACCCAGAGCTACAGAGTGAGGTCCAGACCAGCCCAGGCATTCACACCCCCCCCACACACACACACATTCACACACACACATTCACACACACACATGCGCACACACACACACACACACACTCCACACACCCTCTCTCACATACACAGACAATAAATAATTGTAAAAATGTTGTTTGTTAGAACTCAGGGTGGGAATAATTCGTTTTTGGAACATGGGATGGGAACTCAAGGACTTTGGCTCTCCTGTCTGTATTCTGGGGGCTGGATCCTTGGAAGAAGGTTGACGTCTATGGATGGCCAGACAATCACCATCTCTTAGTGACTGCAACTCTCAGGGTCCAGTCTCAGGGTTCTCAGCAGAGCAACAAGAGGACCAGGGACATTTAATTGTGGTGCACAGGATGAGATAGTTCTGCTACCTTTGGGGTATACACACGGTGAGATGGCCCCATGAGGCACACGTGCGAATCAGTTGAAGTCTCATGGTACGGATGGCCACCATAAGCAACACACACATACACATGTTTTTCTAACGCGTTTCACGCTAACTGAATTTTTCATGTTTAGCAGTGGTGGGTGAAAACCACTGTTTTTTATGAAAATCAAAGGAATTATTTCTGAACATTCTTGATGCCAATTTCCATGCACCCTTCAGCGATTTTTGGCAAGCTAATCCTCGGTTGCTATCTCATTAATAAGTGGGTAATTTTCCAAGGCTCCGTCAGCCAACAGCTATTCTAAGAACGGGCCACTGAGCAGAAAGGGACGCTTTTCTCCCTAGGAGAGAGCTGGGGCTCAGAGGTGTGATCTCCAAGCAGGATGCTCCCGTCGTTAACTCGATGCATTTTTGTTTTCTTGTTGGGAAATATGAGTGACTTGGGCAGAAACTAATATGAGACAATAATATTAAAAACCCTTTCTACATGTTTCTCCTCTCTCCTCCCCCCTCTGCTCTCTTTCCTTCCATCCCCTCCCTTCTTCCCTGTCCATGCCACCAGCCCCTCCCCTCCCCTCCTCCTCTGCTCTCATCTCCCCCACAGCCCCTCACTGTTTATATTGTCTTGCCTGTGTGATAGATTTTTCTATTTAAAAAAATCCTAAAATTTTGGACTGGGAATATAATTCAGTGGTGCATTTGCCCAGCATGCGTCAGGCCCTGGGTACACCACACACACACACACACACACACACACACACACATATACACACACATACATACACTCACACACATACACACATATACACACATATATACTCACACACATATACACATATATATACACATAGACACGCATACATATATACATACATATACACATACATAAAGTCACACATATACACATACACACACACATACACACACATACACACACGCATACACATACAGTCACACACACACATACACACACATACACATACATACAGTCACACACACACATACACACACATACACATACATACAGTCACACACACACACATACACACACGCTTCCAAAAAATTTCCAGACAGGAAGAACTGGGAGTTAACTTCAATAATTTCTTCTAATGCTTAGTAGCTGATACTTGAAAGATTTTTGTCGTATGTAATTTCAAGGTATTTTCTTAACTACAAATATGTGCACTCAGGAGAGATAAATCAGAAAATGCACTAATATTTAAAATCAATGAGAAATATTCATGAAGAGATGACAATGAGTCAGACATGCCTGTAAAGTTGGTGTCAACATATGCTCAAAGCTAGTGCAGGCTCCACGGTTCCGGCCCACTAGGACTACGTAGCAAAACTACGACCCAAGGAAACAAAACAGAAGACCAGTATGAAAGAAACAAATTTTTACCTGAACAGAGAACTTTAAAAAACTGAATATGCTTTCACCTCTTAGGAAAGAAATAATTCACTGTAATCCGATGGCTGTTCACTGATGAACAGGTTCTTGGATCTAACTACAGAGATCGTCTGGCTGGCAAATTCCAGTCTTGAGTCTAGACTCAGCTGTTCTCTGTTCTGCTGTTGCTGCTGGTTTTATTTATTGATTGTTTGAATACAGGATGGAATAGCTCAAGGAGAGAATATGGAGCATGGGGCTCAGGTATGACAATAAGTAGCCCGTGCAGTCACCCGGTCCGTGAAACCCCAGCCAGTCACCTAATGCCCCAATGGCTCAGTTTCCTCGTATTCAACATGAGCCCAGTGGCTACTGATTTTGTTTTCATTTAAAGGTTTTCAAAGTTTTGTTGATAATCCCAAGAATCTCCATAAAGCAAAAGATGTACTCTGACACTAGCTGATAGAGAAACTGCTAATGTTCACCGTGCACCTGGGTGTGCTTGTCATTTCAGCGACCTAGCTACTCTCAGAGACAGGGGCCACCTGCTCCCAGACACTAAATAAAGTTGCCTCCAAAATTTGTGACTAAGTGATTCTCATATGAAGACTTCTTTACAGCACGAATGAGAATTCCTTTAGGCTGTGACACACAGGAAAGTATATTGCCCACATTACTCCACAGACTGAGGTAAAGTTTCCTGTCGGAGCAACTCAAGAATCTTCCAGTTTGCATCCTTTAGCAAAGCTGATTCCTCTGTTTAAAAAAAAAAAGCCAACTTAAACTTAGTTTCTGGCAGCACACAAAAGTGATTCTCAGAGACATGTTGTCAGCAGTTACAGAGCAGGTGATCTGGTGGTAATAGCATTAAAGTTTGTCACTAAAGCATGCACACCCAGTTATCCCAACACCTGTACCTGCCCACCTTCTCACTTCACTTGGGTGGGAGAACTTCCTCACAGGACAGGGCTCCCACAAAAGACGTGTTCCCAGTACCAATGTCTTTGAGTGACGTGTGTCTCCAAGGAATCTCTGCCCCATGCGGTCTGATGCCAAGCTAGCTGTGTCTAGTCCTACCATCATCCCATCTCTCTAGTCAGAGTCCGTCATCTTCCTTCACCTCCTTCTTCCTTCTCAAACAAGCTTCCAGCCTTAGCCTCTCTTGAACATGCTTGGTGGAGAGAGTAACACCTGAGGAGCTGTGGTTGTCGAAGCCTCTAGATCCTGGAGTCTGCTTTAACCAAGCATCTGCATACTTTCGACATGGGGTTGTTCCTAACCCCAACCACTACTGAAAAGGGACTCCCTAGGGACCGTGAGTCGAAACCAACCAGCTGAACAGTTCTTGACTTACTGTGCCTTGTAACCAATCCCTGTGAATCACAGTCAGTGCCGCAAGCCTCAGAGTTTAATGATGCTGTGGTATGTGGTACCACCCTTCCCACGCACAGAGAGATCAAGGCTGACTTTGACCGATGGCTACAAAGTCAAGAAATTACCTTTCACTTCACATGGGTGCATTGTGAAAGTCTCAGCAACCGTTTAGTTTTAATGGACTTCTATTGCATCGCAACACATTGCAATAAAAATAAGCCAATAATTACCTTCTAGTATAATTTCAATCTCAAGGTCTAATTATTAAATAATTATAAGCAAGCTTCCAAGCCATTAGTTCTAGGGAAAGAATCAAGATTTTTATTTAATATTTTGCATGGAAGTGTTAATGCTTAGGAAAAAATATTGTGTAATTAAAATTAAATCACTCCCCCTTAAAAGCAAATCAAATTTGTCTCCCTTAGGAACAGCAAAATCAATTACTAGTCTGTCAAATCAATTCACTATGCAAGTAGGGTAGTGACAGCCTTCTGGGGATAGATTTTTCCTTTATCTCTAAGCTTAAAAAAACTTATTTATCTAGTTGACATTTTTTTTCCATTTGTATATTCTCAGTCACTCAGGCTCAGAACCGAATCTGTCTTTAGACTCCCTTTTCAATGACAAAGCTGGGGCTAAGTTATAAGCCCTACAGGAAATCACTAGAAAGGGAGAAGAAAACCCACACAGCTGCTCTGGAAGGTCTCACCGCTTGAGCCTACAGTGCCTGATGCATGGAGTTCACCAGGGCTGTGTGAGCTCAGAGGCCACGGTCCTCCTAAGCACAGCTCCTCAAGAAGCCTGAAGGACTTGGTGACCCGGTCCGGATATGCGGTCAAGTTCATGCTTAGCGTGTGGGTGGCGCTGTGTCCAACTCCCAGCGTCAGAAATCATACTCTCTGGGTGTTCTGGAAAGGACTCAAGAGGGGGAAGGCAAGAGGACCACTGCCAAGTTCAAAGCCAGCCTTGGCTAACACAGCCAGTACCATGGCAGCCTGGGCTAACACAGCCGGACCAAGCCAGCCTTGGCTAACACAGCCGGACCAAGCCAGCCTTGGCTAACACAGCCGGTACCATGGCAGCCTTGGCTAACACAGCCGGACCAAGCCAGCCTTGACTGCATAGCAAGACCCTGCCTCAAATTCGTAGACAAACAGGAAGCAGAAGCCTGAAGGGATGCGAATGGCTGGGCACAGCAATTGAGATGCCTAGGAAGGACGTTAAAGACCCTTTCCCCACAACTCCTACCGCCATGGCCACCACCGCACAATCTACGTCAAAGGGGTTGGCGCCGGCTGTGGCTGAGCCTGGGCCTTGTGACTATGAACATTCCACTGCCAAACACCGAGTGCACCTCAGAGAGAAAACACCATGGCAACCACTGCCTTAAACAGTCGAATCTGGGCTAGAGGAGCCGACGGTTCTCTGCTGTCTTTGCCAGCCACCCTTGAGTCTGGCTTAGAAATGCCAAGTCCTCGATTCCGTGATTCCGTAAGGTGTGTGTGCTTGCGTGTGGGGGGCGGGGGTCCTGTCTTGGGGATGAGAAAACGGGTGCAGGAAGAGGAAGCACGTCTTTTAAAAAGTCTATTACTAAAAAATCTGCAAGTGGGAGAAATGAAGCTTCAGTGATCTTCCACACAGAGACCAGTACCTCCGCCTCCTTCAGTGATCTTCCACACAGAGACCAGTACCTCCGTCTCCTTCAGTGATCTTCCACACAGAGACCAGTACCTCCGCCTCCTTCAGTGATCTTCCACACAGAGACCAGTACCTCAGCCTCCTTCAGTGATCTTCCACACAGAGACCAGTACCTCAGCCTCCTTCAGTGATCTTCCACACAGAGACCAGTACCTCAGCCTCCTTCAGTGATCTTCCACACAGAAACCAGTACCTCCGCCTCCTTCAGTGATCTTCCACACAGAGACCAGTACCTCCGCCTCCTTCAGTGATCTTCCACACAGAGACCAGTACCTCAGCCTCCTTCAGTGATCTTCCACACAGAGACCAGTACCTCAGCCTCCTTCAGTGATCTTCCACACAGAGACCAGTACCTCCGCCTCCTTCAGTGATCTTCCACACAGAGACCAGTACCTCAGCCTCCTTCAGTGATCTTCCACACAGAGACCAGTACCTCAGCCTCCTTCAGTGATCTTCCACACAGAGACCAGTACCTCCGCCTCCTTCAGTGATCTTCCACACAGAGACCAGTACCTCCGCCTCCTTCAGTGATCTTCCACACAGAGACCAGTACCTCAGCCTCCTTCAGTGATCTTCCACACAGAGACCAGTACCTCCGCCTCCTTCAGTGATCTTCCACACAGAGACCAGTACCTCAGCCTCCTTCAGTGATCTTCCACACAGAGACCAGTACCTCCACCTCCTTCAGTGATCTTCCACACAGAGACCAGTACCTCCGTCTCCTTCAGTGATCTTCCACACAGAGACCAGTACCTCCGTCTCCTTCAGTGATCTTCCACACAGAGACCAGTACCTCCGCCTCCTTCAGTGATCTTCCACACAGAGACCAGTACCTCAGCCTCCTTCAGTGATCTTCCACACAGAGACCAGTACCTCAGCCTCCTTCAGTGATCTTCCACACAGAGACCAGTACCTCAGCCTCCTTCAGTGATCTTCCACACAGAGACCAGTACCTCCGCCTCCTTCAGTGATCTTCCACACAGAGACCAGTACCTCAGCCTCCTTCAGTGATCTTCCACACAGAGACCAGTACCTCCGCCTCCTTCAGTGATCTTCCACACAGAGACCAGTACCTCCGCCTCCTTCAGTGATCTTCCACACAGAGACCAGTACCTCTGCCTCCTTCAGTGATCTTCCACACAGAGACCAGTACCTCCGCCTCCCCCACCCCCACGCTGTCAGGACGTCGCCTGTCGCCCACGAGGGACTTACGCGTCTTTGTAGGCGTTCTTGTGGCACAATAACCATCAATAGGTAGCGTTACTACAAAAGTCAGTCCAGTTTAAACCATTCTTTGGGACTTACACAGGTTAAAACAGGTTAGTTAACAGAAAACAGCTTTCACACCAATGCACAATATTCACACTCCATATTCAGCTGTACTTCACACACACACACACACACACAAGTTGATGTAGTCATCAGTTACTTCCCCTGCACCTCACTCTCTTAAATACTCCGGGTGTGTGCTCACATGAGTCGAGGGATGGGATGTGTATTACAGCAGAAAAATATCCAAACAGGCTTGGTGGAGATAGCAGACAAATGGGATTAGAGAGATAATTCCGTTAGTAAAATTCTTGCTACACAAACGTGAGGACGTGAGTCCCGATCCCACACCAACATTAAAACACCAGCACAGTGACACATACTACCTGCAATTTATCAGTGTTATGGAATTGGAGACATGAGGATCCCTGAACTCAGTGGCCAGTCAGCTTAGCCTACTCAGAATGTTCCAGGTCCCAGTGCCAAAGTCTAAAGCAAAATCAACCAATTAACCAACCAAACAAATAAACCAAGGTGCATGGTGCCGGAGAAACAACACTCAGAGCTGATCGCTAGCCTCCATATTCACGTGTACCTACACACACACACACACACACACACACACACACACACACAGAGAGAGAGAGAGAGAGAGAGAGAGAGAGAGAGAGAGAGAGAGAGAGAGAGAGAGAGGTGGAAAATGCATTTTCCTCATGCACACTGTATCTGGAAGACATGCTGTCTGCACCATCCCGGGAAAGTAGTCTGGATAGGGGTAGGACACAGTGACTCAGAGCTGATAATTTTATATCTTTGTAAAGCTCAGCTATGGGAATGTGTTATCCATTTCAAATGGCAGCTGAAACCAATGGAAAGTAGAGAGAGACGACACACGTACTGTGCCCTCTCCGCGCACATTTCATCGGGAGCGCTCACAGATTCCGTCCATCTCTGCACTTACAAAATAAAATGCCACAGCCTGGAAGAAGGTTAGCGAATATTTATCGTCCCTTTGTTTCTTGGATGCAGGGTCTTCCTCTAGCCCAGGTGAATCTCTTACTTGGAGCTGGCTAGGTAGCCCAGGTTACCCCCAAACGCACAGCAATCCTCAGCCTCCCCGGCGCTGGGATTTACAGGTGTGAGCCACCATACCAGTCGATGAAATGAAATGAGATGCAAGAGGCCATTGCTTTTCCCCAAGCAAGCCACGCATTCCGATTCCTCACTGGACGCAGGGGGCATTCCAGCTGTTTAGCGCTCATCCCCTCCGCTTTCTCTTCCCACTAGAATCAGATAACACCCTTAAACGCGTTTTCCATCGGAGATTCTTATTCCATCATCCAAGTCTTGTTGCTTGTTGTCTCGGCTACTGTTCTACCGCTATGAAGACACCAAGACCAAGGCAACTTATAAAAGAAAGCATTTAATTTGGTGGCCCAAGGTCCCCGAGGGTCAGAGTCTATGGTTGGAGCATAGCAGCCTGCAGGCAGGCCTAGCTCTGGAGCAGCAGCTAAGAGCTTATATGATGACTGGTAAGTTGGAGGCGGGGGGGGGGGCATCTCTGCCTCCCAGAGTGCTGGGCCTTTGCACAGACCCACCTGTAGATTATCCATTCCTCGCATGTAAAATATCCTCACATGGTTTGCAGAATCAACATATATTTGTGTAAGAACATAGACTGGCTCAGAATGTTTGATGCAGGTAACTTTTCCCTTTGTGTTCAACATGATGTATCCATCATTGCTACTAATACATTATTTCTGTATCCCTTGTCCCATACCAATCAAGTTCAATATGATGTGTCTACCATGGTTACTGATACATTATTTCTGTATTATCCTTCGTCCCATACCAATTGAGCAAGAATCAAGCTCTGTCCCTCAATGTGCAGCAGAGAGGCCAAGGCTCCAGTTTCCAACAGGTTGAGTTTTTAGGAGACTCCAGAGAGCCTGGAGGCACTGCTGAGAGACAGCAGCGTCATTGCTGCTGAGAGCACGGGCTATCCTGAGAGCGAAGGAACAGCATCTGGTGTTCAAGACAGCATGTACTCACAGAGTCCCGGGAGTGGTGAGCAGCTCTGGCCTGGGCTCTGTTGGCAGAGGTCGTAGCTGAGAGGGTGGCGGCAGAGAGGTGGGGGCTAAGCTGGGTTGGGGACAGTCACAAAAGCCTAACCACCAGCTGTCACCTCTGAGCTTCAGGAGTGTGTACTGGAGCCACCAAATCTCCAGAAAACTGCTTTCTATTTTCTAATCTTCCAATTTTAAAATTTGGCACACATTTTTTTAAAATGTTGTTTGCCACCCACACTCAGCCTGAAGACTGCCTGTTCATAATCTCCAGAGTAGCGAAAGTTAGTGGTCTCCAGTCCATGTCTAAAAGCACCAAGACGGGAATGCCAGCTGTGTCCTTGCAGACAGTGGGTAGGAGGGGGTACTTCCCTTTCTGAGCCTCAGTTTCTCTATCTGTAGTCTGCAATAAAGACATCTGCCTAGGGAGTGATGCAATATCTTAAACACACACAGTATACATTCAAGTAATGTTCTAGAAATGCTTTGCTTGGACCAAAACCAGAATACAAATATATTTAGCCAAGCTTCGTGGCACAAACCTATAGTCTAAGCACTCAGGAGTTGGGATCAAGAGTTCAAGGCCAGCCTGGGATATACAGTGAGACCATGCCTCAAAACCCAAAACTAACATAACAATGCACAGAACAGCACAGCCAAACAGAATAAGCCGTAATCTGATACTGTTGAGCTGCCTAATTTGCACAACAGAAATTGCATAAGAAACTGAAATCATACACAAAGTAGCTCATCATAACCTACTAAGAATTTATTCAAATGGAGGAGTTGCAATCATTGTCATATGCAGGTGGCTTTTCTGTTATTGCCATGCCCACAATTCTATTTAACGAGATAAACGCATTCTCTTTCCCACTCTCATATAAAGGTCAAATTCTTTCACCAGCACACACACACACACAGAGAGAGAGAGAGAGAGAGAGAGAGAGAGAGAGAGAGAGAGAGAGAGAGAGAGAGAGAGAGAGGCTGGTACAGGCAATGAGGATTTCACCTCCCATCATCTATTTATCCTTACTGGGACCCTTACTGATGTATTCAAACGCTTCCTGGCTTCTGCCCACACTTACTACCTTGAGGGGTTAGGGATCCAGTCTTTTCTGAGTTTCTGAGAACCATTCTCTCTCTCTCTCTCTCTCTCTCTCTCTCTCTCTCTCTCTCTCTCTCTCTTTCTCTCTCTCTCATCTATCAATTGATCTATCTATCATCTGTCTACCTATCTATATCTATCTGTCTATCATCTATCTCGATCCATAGAGGACTGGAAAGCTCAGAGGCCACAATTTCCATCCAGGGAAACATTCTAGTGAAATCCAAAGGCCTCCCTGCTCCTGTGGATATGTCTAATCCTTGGAGATGAGGAACCTGGTCTCTTTAAAAGGCATTTCAGTGGAAATCCCCTCCCCTAGTAGCCAAGGGTCTCTTGCCCTTGTCAACTCCATAGAGGGATAGAGTTAACCATCCCAGCAGAGGCTACAGTTTATGAAGGAAAAACCAAAGGAGCCAACAGGTCCTTCTTAACTAACTCCACCCCCAGCGCTCTAGCCAACCATACAAAAGGTGAATCTTGGCCGCCCACATGGTCTTAAAGACCCAGGAAGGATGTCTAACCAGTGAAAATATTAATTAGTAGTACTTCGAAACAAAGTCTTACCAAACACCCCAATTTAATCAAACACTAGAAAATCACTTATGCTGTTTACCAGTCTGATATAAAACCCGTTTTCCTCAAGATGAGAAATAAAAGAGCCACATGGGAACAATAAACCTATCAAAAACTTACTCTTTTTCTTTAAAAGGAGAACCTAAGGCCCAGTGCAGGTAGTAGGTTCATTTATACACCTGTGACCCCCAATATTTATACACCTGTGACCCCCAGTGCAGGTAAGTTCATCTATACACTTATGACCCCCAATGCTGGTAAGTTCATCTATAAACCTCTGACCCCAGTGCAGGTGAGTTCATCTATACACCTGTGACCCCCAATATCTATACACCTGTGACCCCAATGAAGGCAAGTTCATCTATACACCTGTGACCCACTGCTGCTGCCTCTGCTCTTGGGATTTTCTTCATGGGATGTGACCTGAATGACTACCTTATCCTTACCTGTGCTATCCCAGAGAGAAATACTGTCTTAGCTACCACACAATCCCTTTAAGGTGCTTTATTCTCTGGTCCAAATATGCTTGTCTGACTCTGCTACTGGAAAAGAAGTCTCCATCACAGCTCTGTAACACCCATGCTCAGGCTTGACCCAGACGCTCCCACTCCAGTCTTCAGAACACATCCCCAACCCCTCCCGCGTGTCTCAGACCACAGAAGGCGTGGTCCCCGCACATCTCCAGGAAATGGGCACACCCTCTCTGTCCGCATCTAAACTGGTGTCTTCATTCTGTCCTATTCCATTTCAGGAAAGCTCCTGAAAAATATGAGATCTCTCTCCCATGGCACCGCAGGCTCCTGCCATCTTCAAGGGGGTAAAATCCCTCCTGCCATGCCAGATGTTCTGTGTGTTTTCCCCTCTCTGCCCATTCTAATCATCATTTAGATGAGTGTAACCATGGCTGGCTCCACTTATCCATCCAATAGATTCCTTCCCCCTTTTCTCTGTTTCTGGCCCTGGCCTCTGTCTAATCAAATCTATTCCTTCCAAAATCAAACAGATTCAATTCCAAATGGTTCTCTGTATTCCATGGAGACCCAGGCTGGGGCCCCACTCCAAACCTTCCCCCACTTGGGGTCAAAAGGTTTCACGTTTTACTCCCCCCTTCTGGAGTACAGCCATGGTCTCCATCCTCCGGTTACCACTGGAGAAGGCTTTCTACAGTTCAACCTTTCTGTGTGGCTCCTGCATCTATCTCTGCTACCCAAACTGGGTGGGAGCATTACCTCCGTGGCCGTGCTTCCCCATACCACACTTGTCAAATTTCTTTCTCCTCACTTCAATAGTTCTGATTCTAGATGACATTTAGACAGCCTCGACCCCTGTCACCATAAGTCACACTTTCTTGAGCCCCTGGGTGAAGCAATGCGGGCCTTCTACTAACCCTGATCTAAATATGGGACACTACAGAAACCTTCCTGGGGGAGGGGTCGGACCAGAGTGCAATCCCTGTTCATTTCAAATAAACCAACGAAGAAAATTCTCATGTTCAACACCCAAGACTGGACTTGTAGCTCTATCGTGGGTGGGGGAAGCATTTGGAAGAAAGATAAAAGCTGAGAGATGTGGTGATATATTATTTATGATTTCTTAAAGCTTGCCTGAGGACTCGGAAAGCAAAGCCAGCCACCAGCCATAGAGGTCAGGCAGTGGTGGTACACACCTTTAATTCCAGCAGCCGTACTAGCTAGTCAGGCAGTGGTGGCACATACCTTTAACCCCAGGATTTAGGAGACAGACAGATGGATTTCTCTGAGTTCAAGACCACCATTGCCTACACAAGACTGAAGAGTAACAGAGCTTGTTCCTTTAATCCCATTAACTAGGGAGGTACAGACAGGAGGATATGGCTGGGCAAAGAAAGGAATATAAGGAGGAGACAGGAACTGAGAGCTTTTGCCTCTGAGGACTAATGGAGACAGGGCTGCCATTTCAGCAGGATAGAGGTAAATCTACTGGCCTGGCTGCTTTGCTTCTCTGATCTTCTGCTTGAAGCTTGAGCCCCAATATCTGTCTCTGGGTTTTTATTTTTTCTTGTTACAGAGAGAGAACAGAAATTGAACAGTTCTTCCACGAAAATGTGGTCCAGAAGACACCCCTAAACAAAACTGTAGCTGTGTTCTGCCCAAATGGTCCAACAGCAGAATGGCAGGCCAAACAAAATCAGCCACAACCGAATGACAGAATTGCTTCTACTTACATGCTGCGAATGACAGAAAACACACAAAAGGGGCTTACCCTCATTGCCCCAGACCAAACACTGCTCAATACAGTCTCCTCATCCACATGGTGGGAGTAGCCTGCACAGTGGCATATTGCCTACAAAGGGGCTTAACCTAACAGAATGAGGAGCCCTCCACAACGGAGACCCTCATAACTCACTGCTATCTCTAGGTGGTTCTTTCATCCCTGGCAAGGTACTACACTGCTATAATGAGTGAATTCCTTTACCAGTCCACCAAATATCCCAACACAGGCAACGTATAGAATGAGGGGTTTGTTTTGTTTTAAGGATGTGTGAGCGCGTGTCAGACTTGTGGTTGTCTGCACCCCCGGCCGCGTGGGTGAACCATACGGCGGCAGGCCTAGGTGAAGGAGGGTTACACTGACAGGGCAGTAATTCTGCAACCCCACAGCTCTGGAGAGCGAGGCTGGCTCAGCAGTCAGATGTCTACACGCTCGCGACGTCACATGCATCACGAGCGCCGGAGCTCAGCACCTGGATTCCTAGGCGTAGCTTTTCCCTGGCTCATTTGGGAATCTGGGATGTTCTCACCCCTGGACTACTTTCGACTAATCAATTACTCTCTTTTTTTTCCCCCTCCCGGAGCTGGAAGGAAGAGAAGGAAGTCGGAGGCAGGATGTGCTAATTACTGGGCTTCTAAATGCTTCCTGCCCAGGGGTGTTGACCGTCCCTGGACTCCAGCTGCTAGAGCTCTGGGGTGGTTTCCACACACTCTTAGAAGTACAGAAGCATCGAGCAAAGGCTTACGGCCAACCGAGGAAGACAAGCTAGAGCAGAGCTGTGTGGGCAGCCTCACCCCCTCAAGGAGGCCTCTGAGGGTTTTATCAGTTGGTTTGAAAGACAGACTGTAGAAGAAAAAGCGTCCTTGCCTTCTCTGACAGAAGGAGGGAAGAATGGGCTTCCCTGTTTTTATTATTGCTGTTGCTTGCTGTTTGTTTGTTACGGCCCATTAGTGGTCATCACATCCTTTTGGCGAAGACGGCCATGGAACTAGAGGACTGACTCACTCTCACAGCAGTCTTGTGAGGCACTGTCCTCCTCATTCTCCTAGGAGAACAGTGAGGCCTCGGGGAGCCCATGAATCAATCAAGAGCCTACAGATTAGCAGAGTCAGCACTCACCACCTCCACTGACCCAAGAGCCCATGCGCGTGAAGGTCAGAGAAAGGATTCGAAGTCACGCCCTCTGCAGGTATTTGTATTGTTCCCTTGTGCGGTGCCCAAAGGCATAGCATTTATTTTCCACTCCAACCATCCCATGTCTACTAGAACCCTCTGTAGCGAAGGAGGGTAATGAGTCGAAGAGACAGCTGTGAGGGTCCAGAAGGGGCGGGGGAAGGGGGAGGGGAGAGGAAGCAGCGGGCCTTCTGAGTGAGCCAATCAGCTCTCCTTCAGGGAGAACACAAGAGAAGCCTCTGTCAGGAGACAAAGCGCAGACATAACAGTAATCCCATCAAGGTCAGCCAAACACGGTTACAACACAGGCAATTTGCCCATAACGCTATAAGCTGCACAGGAACGTAGCTGACAAAAACAACACAAGGTTTTCTTATATACAGAAACTAGTAATTTTTAGTTTAACAACACAAAAGCTGGCCTCCTACGCACAGTGACGCGGCCATGGTTACGTGTGCTGGTCAGTTTTGTCAGCCTGACCTAGCCTAGAGGCACCTGGGAGGGTGCTCTCAGCGAGGGACTGCTTAGATCAGGGTGGTCTGGGGGCATGCTTGTGAAGGATTTCCCTTCACTGGCTTAACTGATGGGGGAAAGTCCAGCCTGAATATGGGCAGTGCCATTTCATGGGCCAGGGTTTGAACTACATAGACAGCAGCAGCGAAACACACAGGGCTGACCACATAGGCATGCATGCATGTATTCTGTCTTTGCCCATAGCTGAGTTCCTGCCGTGACTTCCTCGGAACGATGGACCCTGACTTGGAACTAGAAGCTGAGCAGGTCCTTTCTCCCCTACATTATTTTAGTTGGGATACTTAGCACACTCGCAGAAATGATACTAGGATACGTGGGTGGAAAGGCAGGACGCTTCTGAAAATTAATCTACACACCTATCTTTACAAAAAAATCTATATTTGAAATTAAAACCAATATTGATGCTAAATTATAAACAGTTAAGTATAGAGGTTATCCAACTTGAAAAAAGAAAGTGAAATGTATCTGTCGGCTTTGCATCTCTACAAGGGATTTCCTGACAGACAGGCTAAGTACCAAGTAGAAGGTGTAATTTGGCGTGTGATTCTGGATGGTAAGTCTAAGATTGAATGGCCCCACTGGTTTGGGCCTATGGCAAGGGTGGCATATCCTTATGGGAGCTCATGTCAGAATGGGTGTCAGATCAAACCAGGAGGAGAGGGAACAGGAGGGGTCCTCAACCCCTATGGGACCCTGCCTCCATGACTTGAGGCTCTCCTGTAAAGTCCCACCTCTCAAAGTTTTGCGAAACCACCCAATACCCCCGTCCTGGGCACCAGATGCTTATGTAGACCTGTGGAGGATGTTCCCCGTGTTCAAACGATTAGCAAGGCAGGAATGTCCTTTCATGACCAGGATGTAATTTAGATTTCTTCCATAAAAACCACAGTGTTGGAAATGTGTAACACAGAAAATAACTGAATAGAAAAAGCATGAGCAGACCCATGTCTACACATCAATAAAGTCATTTCATGAGGACACTGACTTCCCCAGGCAAACACAAGCTTGCTCCTATCCCCTTTGGTAAGGAACAGGGAAGAAATCAGAGAACCCAAGCAGAAGACGGTGACAACACTTCAACAGGGAAGAAATCAGAGAACCCAAGCAGAAGACGGTGACAACACTTCAACAGGGAAGAAATCAGAGAACCCAAGCAGAAGACGGTGACAACACTTCAACAGGGAAGAAATCAGAGAACCCAAGCAGAAGACGGTGACAACACTTCAACAGGGAAGAAATCAGAGAACCCAAGCAGAAGACGGTGACAACACTTCAACAGGGAAGAAATCAGAGAACCCAAGCAGAAGACGGTGACAACACTTCAACAGGGAAGAAATCAGAGAACCCAAGCAGAAGACGGTGACAACACTTCAACAGGGAAGAAATCAGAGAACCCAAGCAGAAGACGGTGACAACACTTCAACAGGGAAGAAATCAGAGAACCCAAGCAGAAGACGGTGACAACACTTCAACAGGGAAGAAATCAGAGAACCCAAGCAGAAGACGGTGACAACACTTCAACAGGGAAGAAATCAGAGAACCCAAGCAGAAGACGGTGACAACACTTCAACAGGCTTAGCAGGTAGGAATGTGCGACCTGGAAACCCCTCTGGGCTGGGCAAGGAGCCCTGCAACCCACCCCACAGGGTTCTTACTTGGAGTGGTTGACTCCGTGATGTCAGCACACTTCTCTAAACCCCTCCCCTGCTAAAGGAGGCTTGATTTAACCTCGCCCAGTCTGGCACCTCCAGTTTTTTAGCGGCGGAGGGGAAGGAAGAGAAGTTTAGTTAGCCAAGTATGAGGAGTCAAAGCTGGATCTAGCAAAGACAGCTCTACCCGCACCCTAGGTGCTGAGCTTTTCGGGATGACGCAATCACACGGCAGGCTTCCGAAGGACATGACCACACTCTGTGCTCGCCGAGCTTGACCACTGGTGTGCCACGTGTGGGAAGAAGGAAGCAGCCCACTTCTGCAGCCATGAAGCTGCCGGCAGCACCTGTCTGCCCAGGTGGACACGTAGCCCAGTCATCTCTACTAAGACAGCATGGCCAAGTTCTCAGCAACAATGGTGAGCCCAGGTGCTGGGTGTCAACACCGCCAGTGAGCACAGTGCTGGGTGTCATTCTGACCTGCCACCTCAGACCTCCATGTTCCCCTCCCAATGGACCAGCGGGGACTCGCAGGTGGTGACAACCCTCGTTTCAACCACACGGCTGATGATGGCGGCACCCTAGACGGGAGAATAAGAACTAAAAGGGAACTGTGGTCCCTTAGGGAGAAAACTACCTAACCTATCTGTAATGTCGGTATTTACTCAAGGAGAAGGAAACAAATTGCACTTCTTTGTTCTACAAACCTGGCAGGTGTTGGGTGTTTTATCAAAATGGCTGAGCTGGCACACAAATGGCTGCCTGGCCCCTTTCATGCCTTAGCTCTGTAGTGTGACAAACTTGGGGAAATCTCTCTCTCTCTCTCCTCCCCCCCCTCTCTGTCTCCCTGTGTGTGTATGTGTGTGTGTGTGTGTGTGTGTGTATTTCCACTAAAATGAGCTGAATCAAAGAAATCAGTTTTTAAAGATACCAAAGAAAAACATGAGGTACGGCTCAAGAAAAACATAGTCTTGTTCCTGGCACAGAACTTCCAAAGCCTCTGGAATTTCCTGAGTGGTGGCCTGTCTTTGGCTCTTCCTAACAAGCACTCGGAAGGCCATCTGTCTGTAGTGATGAGGAAACCGTGGAAAAGGCCCTGGGTGGACTCAGGGCTAGAGTTGTGGAGGCTTTCTGTCCTACCCTGTGATACCCCAGGAGAAGGCAGAAGGTGTAGACAAGGCTACCAAACTTCCTTGGAGTCTCAAGGACTAGGAAGGAAGCTCCGCCCCCTCCCAGCAGCCCTTACCCTGTGCTCATGACCGGTATAATATACCAACATGGAAGCCACATATTTCCCTGATTCTGTCAGTCATTCCAACAAATTAACAAGCTTACGGAGGGCACCGTGAGACTCCCCGGTTTTCTCTTTTACTCGTTCACTCAGAAGTTCAGGGAATTGCTGGGATCTGAGCTGGCATCTTAGATGGGAACAGCCCGGGAGGCCTCCACTAACTATGGATGCTTCATGTCTACGGAGAACTGAATTCCTGGGTGCCCAGTTGGTGACGGAGAACTGATGTAGAAACCATTGCACATTTGTTGTCAGAAGTGGAGAGAGAGAGAGAGAGAGAGAGAGAGAGAGAGAGAGAGAGAGAGAGAGAGAGAGAGAGAGAGAGAGATCCTGCAGTAACTTCCATCTACACAGTGCCGGGGGAGCAGGATGGGACCAACTCCTCTGACATTTCACGTAACCCTTCCAGCTCGTTGTCTGCACCCACACAACTCCTGTAGCCTCAGCTGCAGCATCAACCTTCGGCTACCGCTGCACAGCCAACGTGGCTGACAGACTCCAGGACCCTGAAATGTAAGTTTATGAGGAAATCCACCTCGGGTTTTCTCCAGCCTCAGTGTGTGATGGAGAACAGTTAGGGCCAGGGTCTGCGGGGCCGTTCCGGAGAGATCTGCCGGCTGGGTTCCCTGGGTGAAGATGGAGAGCGGGCAGTTTCTAGGAGACCTGTGCATGGCTCCCTGAATGGGAGGGAGCCCCCTCTGCACAAGCCTCCCCCCCTCACTCTGCCCTAAGTGCGCTCATGTTTCAGGAGAGCGGGCTTCAGACTTCTGAGCTGCAAAGCTGTCACTCAGGGTTATGAATCTTTTTAAAGATCTAGTAGACACCACATTTCATTTTTTGTGCTTGTTTAGGGTGGATACAGTAGTTGCTGAGAAGGCATGACCTACTCCATTTGAATACATTTTTGGCAGCTGACCTCCATCTCCACACTGGAAGCCCAGCATTTCTTGACCCAATGGAGAAGCCTTCCTCAGCTGACAAGGGTGGTGGTGTAGGCTGACCCCCAAGTCGTTCTCTGGACATTGCTGAGACTTATTTTGGAAAAAGTTAAGCATAAAAAGGGCATCTTAGAAGAAGTATTTTGAAATAAAGTTTAGAAAGATCTACACTTTGAAATAAAATTAATGTATTCTATTATCAGTTCACATCTTCCTTCTTGACAGATGCTGCCTTCGATTTTGAAACATTTGCCATGGTGGGGGGGGGGAGCCTTTTGCCAACACACATCGATGGGCTTGCCCGTTTCAGACAAGAATTCAGAAACACTGCCAAGAAATCATTTGTTTGCCTTTGTTGTTTTTGTCTAATCTCAAAAAAATGCTAAGTAAAAAGTAGGACATTAAAACTTACTTTAAAATCAATTAATAATAGCAATGCTAGGCTATCACCCAGGGGTAGAACGCTTGCCTGAAATATCCAGGGTCCTGGGTTCTATCCCCAGAAACGTGTGTGCGCATGAGCAGGAACACACAGACACACACCGATCGACAGAGAGATAGATGGGAGAAGAGAGAGAAGACAGAATAGACGGGCAGATAAAATACAAGGAGATGTTCTTACCTGGTCCTCAAAAGACAGAGCCTGGGCAACGTCCCTTGGGAATCCATCAATCACAATGCCTTCTTCGTCAGGTATTTGCATCAGCTTTTGTTTTATCTCGGTGATGGTTGTTTCCTTTAACACAAGGATGGAAACGCATGCTGTACTCCAGGCAGGGACAATTATGCTCCACACAAGAAAAGACAGCCATGCAGTAAGTAAGTACCTGTGGGGCCAGCTCCCCGTTGGTGATTATCTTGGCAATCAGACTCCACTTTCTGTTGCTGCTGGCGCTGTGGATTTTCTTTCTCAAGAGTTCTCCCACCGAAATGTACTGGAATCCGTACCGCTCTGCAATTTTCAAGCTCTGAGTGCCCTTCCCGCTTCCTGGACCACCTGATATTCAAAACAGGCAAACCTGTGACCTTGTGTCCCTCCATGGCAACTACTTACAACATGCTCAGCCTCTACTCCTTATGAAATGGAATCGTATTTTCATATTCAACACGAGGCTAACGGAGCTTTCATCTTGTCTTTTTTGCATGGTAATCAGAAGCCTCTGGTGGCATAAAGCACCATTCTCCTAAATCTGCTTGTCAGTAAGATGGAAGCCGACCTGAATATAAGCACTAGCTTGCACTCATATGAATACTTCCAACACATTGTGTCTCTTCCTCCTGTGGTTACTAGGGAGTAAACTTTTGTCAATTAAAGAGAAAAACAATCCTCATTCTTAAAGAAAGCATCTGACTAACTACATTAAAGACTGAATGAAGGAACCCACAGATACATAAATCTAGAAGGGATTATTTCTAGTCTCTCATAGAGAATTACTGTGATGTTGTAATGGGATGCAAACTAAGTGTGAAACAGAGTTACGATTCTGCTTTGCTGACAACTATTCTAAGGTATTTCCACTTACTGCCCCTTGCACCTTTGTTCCTGGCTGACTGTCATTACCCAGCTTGACATTTGCAGATGAGACCCCCTAGCTATTGTTTCTGAAATGGCATCAGGTGAACTAACTTGGCAAAGCGGAGAACCTTGACGCTTGCTGTCCTACCTATGACGAGGATGATCTTGGGCCGCGGCCTAGTCGGGTCAAAAACCTCGTACTCTTCGATCAGCTCTGCGGTCTCAGACAGGTCCGTGTCACTCTCTATGGAGAACTGATGGATGGGGGGAAGCCGGTCATACCGTCGATAAGGGAAGTTTGAGTTTTCAGGCATTACTGCAAAAGAGTAAGACAGGTTTGAAATGGGGAAGCAGGGCACAGTGAAACGCTTTTCACAGTTCACCAGTTAGTACAAGAAACTGTATACGATAGCCGATCCCTGGAAGGAGGAAGGCTTCCTTGGTGGTCAGCCGACTATTTTCTTAAAGGGGCAGAAAGCTGATATCCTGGGCTTCTAGAGTATATTATATCATCCCATACTCAACAGGCATGGTAGCAGAGATTTGGGCAGAGACAACACCTGAGTGAATGAGGGGCCAGTGTCCTAGTAAAACTTTATTGATACAGATGGTAGGCTGGTTTGGGCCACCTGCATTGAAGAAGAGTAACTTTCTCAGGCACAGCTTCATTTTATTTAATAGCCTCTGTCAAGATGTTCTGGAATCTGATAACATAACCTACCCAGACGCCCGGGAATTCACTTCCTGTGTGGAATATACTTTATTCACTCTGGTGGTCCGGTAGAATGTTAAGGGGCATAAAGATCAAGTGTGTAACGTGGAGGACCTTTTGATGTTATTGCATTCTGTATTCTCAGTGTGCAGTGTTGTGATGGTCTGAAAAAGAATGCCCCCCCCATGGGATCACATATCTGCATTCGTAGACCCCAGTTAATGAACTATTTGGGAAGGATTAGGAGGTGTGGACTTGTTTGAAGAGGTTTGTTACTGGGCTTGGGCTTTGAGGTTTCAAAAGCCCACATCACACCCAGTGTCTCTTTCTCACCCTGTTTGATGCCTGGGGATCAGGAGATAGAGCTCTCAGTTACTTATTCCTCACCATGCCTGCCTGTCTGCTGCCATGCTCGATGCCAACAATGGACTAATGCTCTGAAACTGTGAGCGAGCCCCTGATTGAATGACTAAATGCTTCATTTTATAAAAAATCGCCTTGGTTGTGGTGTTCCTTCATAGCAATGGAATGAATGCTATGCAACTAAGATGAGTATCTTCAATTTTGTTGACTTACAATGTAAGTATGAAGATTTAAATTTATGTCTATACTGGCAACAAGCATTTGCCCTTTTACTTTCAGACGCGTCTATGTGTGGAGGGTGATTTTAGCAGGACGCTAAGCTGTAGCAGTCTCCTCGGTTCTAGCTAATTCTAGAGCTTAAATCCAACAGCCACACAACCATCAGGTGGAAAGGCTACGTTCAAGTCTTTCCTAGAAAACTCTACAGCAGATCAAGGAATGGATAAGTCCATTTGGGCTGGAGTCGTAGGACACGGTTTGCAAAAGAGGCAGTCAGAAGTTAGAAGACAAACAGAGGTGGTGAAAATTGGGTAGCAGGTCCCAGTTGCCACTTGCAACATTAAAATGAAGAGTTGAAATACAAACCACACACATCCCAGCGGTCCTGAAGACAGACCTGGCCAGCTCCAGACAGGCAGACAGACAGCACCAGCCATTGTCACTATAGAGCTCATGGCTTCTTCTCCTCATCCCAGGTGATGTTATTTCATCCAGGATACAAAGCGAACCCTAACTACCAAACAATCCCTGCAGGGGAGAATGGGCATCTACTTGGCTTTCCAAGGGGTGCTTTCAATAGTTGACGCACAAGGCATCATCGCCCAAGAGGGCTCATCAGTCGGAGCTTTTCATTCTCTATCGACAGAAGACACTAAGTCATTTGCTCGCTGACTTACTAGACTGCTTGACTCCACTAATCCGGGCGTCAGACAGTGGTAGACAGACTTTAGAAAACGTGGGGAAAGGCCGTGACGGGAAAGGCATTGGTCACAGTAACTGCTCTGCCTTAAAATGAAACAATTTAAAGATCTGTCTGCCAATCATTTGCCTTTGCTTTATGGCATTTTCATTTAGGAAAGTAATTTGCTTAGATGATGAAAATATTTTATGTTATAGAGTAATTTCTCAAGGTAATTGTATGTTAGTATACCATTGTCACTACGTTTGTAAAAAAAATCGATGAATCACTATGTTTCTAGAAATATTTAAGTTTAGGGGCAGTTAATAATTTTGTTGAATTTAAAAACCTGTTCCACCAACTATGGCTTATGCCATAGATAGAATGCTTTTCTTACTTGCATGAGATTCTCCATAGTCCGACCCCCAGCATTTTAAAATAAAACAAAGAATGCAAAGGGTAAATCACTACAAGATAGACAAATTTAGAAAAGGTTTGTGCCTTCCTATCATATATTCCAGGTATAGGACAGCCAGGCGTAATATAGAAAAGTCCTTAGAAAGGTCTGTCTAATGATTAATGAAAATATAATTAGCATCACAATCACTCCTGTCTGGACAAGGAAGGATGCTTCTCACTCTGGAGATGTCTTCGAGGGAATGGCATTTCTACTTTCCTCTTACTGAGCTTCTTAAAAATTAGCACACTATGACTTTTATTCCCCACACCACATTCAAATAAAATCTAACTGGGCCATGACTGACGAGGCCACACAGACTAAGCATTGTCTCCTTCTTATATGTTTTGAGAAGGAACCATGTCTCATCCCCTTGGTATGCCTGAAATTTCAGTGAACAGCATTTCTAATTTATTTTGTTATTTACTTAGGCGTGTCTCTGTGTGGGGTATGCACACGTGAGTGCGGATGCCTGAAGAGGCCAGAAGAGGGCAGTAGATCCATTGGAGCAGGGAAAAACCCGTCCCTTGTGAGCTGCCAGTCATGAGTTCTGGGAACTGAAGCCTGGTTCTTTGGGAGAGGAGGAACCGGTCTTTACTGCTGAGCCATTTTTTCCAACCTCACTGTAGAACCACTTTTGAACACAGCTTGCATTTTGAAAATATAATTGCCTTGGCCACTGGGAAAGAATTAGTTTAGCTTCCCCTGATTGGAACTAATTTTACATTGGCATACTATTATACTCACAACTTCATTCAGCTGAGAAGGCTGATTGGCCCATGGTTTCCGACAAACATATACTTCGGAACGAGACTGGAAAGTTGTGAATCTGCTACAACCAGCTACAGCCTTCACTTCTCAATGACCCCTGACACAGTCAGCAAATTTATTTCTGCATCTTTCACCCAAATGACGAATCTATTGTATTTAGTAGTGAATCTTTATCGGATGAACCTTATAAGCCACCTACGCACCTGTACTAAAATGTACCCTGTCCTTGGAAGCAATATTATTAGTGAGCAATGGCTCTTTCAAACTAATAGCAAATGTTGAGTTGTTACATACTAACTACCAATTTGACCTGCATTCCACTCGTGCATTTGGGAAGAGCCTATTTGCAATTAAAAAAATAATGCCGTGGTTCTTAAATGTAATTTATGTTGCAAAATAATGAATTTGGTAAATATAAACTTTCATTACATTTACAGAAAATGGAGTACTGTTTTCCCCCTTATCACAGATGATTAGAATAATAGCAGAAAAGGACAAACTCCAGAATCCAGTCATCAAAAGTGCTATCTCCTGTCTGCACGGTGTATTTTGAAGAGAACCGCTCTATCATTCTGCGTGCGCACATTTACCGTTTCTGAGGAAGGATCTCCGAGATTGGCCTCCGTTCAGCGGCGGTAGAGTCTTCTTCTCCTGGCTGACGAATGTGTCCCATTTCACCTTGTCACAGCCTCCTAACTCCTTGACTTTCTGTAAACAACTTTCCAAGTACTCTACGGGGTCTTCAGGCTTGGAACACATCAAGCCATTCAAAAGGCTCTGAAACAGACATATTTAATATATATATAAAGTACAGATAAAAATCTATTTTGACACCGTGCCCTAGCTTGTTTTCTATTGCTGTGGTAAACATCATGACCGCGAGGTGCGGAAGAAGGGGCTTATTTGGTTCACATTCCCGGCTCACACTTCTGCATCCCAGTCCATCACAGAGGGGAGTCAGGGCGGGGACCCACGCCGGAACCTGGCTGCAGGCATGGGAGCAGAGGCCCTGGGAGAAGTCAGCCTTGCCTTCATGACTGGCTCCTCCCACTTTCTTATACAACCTGGGCTCACCCACCCGCTGGGGGCGGCACCGCCCGCCTGTGGTGAGCCTAGCTCTCCTGCATCCCAAGGCTGGCTTGCAGGCCAGTGCCACAGAGGGGTTTGTGCAACTGAAGGATCGCTCTCTTCCTAGGTGACCCTAGCCTGCATCAAGTCGACGGAGACCCGCCAGGAAGCATCGCTTTTGTGAAAGCGTTGTTGTGTCTCATCTCTCTAGATTCTGGGCTGTCTTCAGCGTTTGTTTTGCTGTTGTCTTGCTAGTCTTCACTAGACACAGTAGTGGATTCCAGAATGTTGCTTTCACTGTATGTGTCTCCTTGTGCTTTGGTCATGTTCGGGGCCCCATCACCCTCTCTTGGCTCCGCCTCCCACTGGTCCCCTCTTGCCCCCAAATGATCCCTGCTCCAGTTTCATGCCAAACATGTTTAGATGTATAGTTGATTCTAGATTCCCTCCATGAGACAAAATGTGCAATATTGGTCATCTCCCGCCTCCCTCTCTTCCCGTTAGTCTCCTTCCTCCCCACAAACAGCTCCCTCCTATTTTTATGCCATTTGTTTGTTTGTCTCTTTAAATCTAGATTTTACATTAGAGGAAACCTATGATTTATTTGGGGGGGGTCTGGCTTAGTTCACTTAACGTGGCCTCCAGTTCCAATCAAATAATCTCCTGTGTCCCTGAAAAGTTAATTTTGTTCTTCTGTATAACAGGTTAGAACTCCATGGTGTATTCACACTACATCTTTGTTTTTTTTTTTCAATCCATCCATCTGTTGATTAACATCTGTCCTGGTTTTATCTTTAGCTGCTGGCTTGACACGGTCCAGAGTCATCTGAGTGAGTCTTAGTTGGAGGACTGGCTGGGTCAGGCTGGCCCGGGGTCCTGCTAGTGGGGGACTCGCTCAACTGATGAATGTGGAGGGCTCGGTCCACTGTAGGCAGAACCTTCCCTAGGCAGGACAGCAGTGCTCATCCTGTGGCTTCCGCTTCCGTTTCTGCCTGAGCGTTTGTCCTGACTCCCCTGCCCCCATGAGGGATGGTTACCTGGAAATGTAAGCTGGAACAATTCCTTTCCTTTCCAAGCTTGGGTGGTATGCTTAAACCCCTTTGAGTGCCCAGGGGTAGTCTGGAGTCGCATGGTAGTTACGCTTGCGATGTTGTGGCTTTTGAGACAGAGCCCCATGTAAACCTAGGTTGGCTCTGAACTTGCTTTGTAGCTGAGGGCAATCTTGAACATCTGATTCTCCCGACTCTGCCCCCCTTGTGATAGGGTTCCACGTGTGCACCCCCACATCCGGCTTATGCAGTGCCTGGGCTTGGACCTAGGTCTTTGGCATTTGAGGCAGGCACTGTACCCACTGAGCTATGTCTTCAAGTCTGTTTTGAGCCGTACTGAATTTCCACAGGGGCTGCAGTAGTTTGCATCCCCATAAGAAGCATGTGAGGGTCTTCTCCCTAAATCCCCCTGCGTCTTCTCCAGCGCACGCTCAATTTCTTTACCACAGCCTTTCTGACCAGGGAGATGGGATATCAGTGTGGTTAAAATTCACATTTCCCTGGTGACTAAGGATGTTGACCACTTTCGTTTTTTTCTTTACTTTCTTTTGCCCCTCAATTCTTTCTATATTTATTGGTTAGATGATTTGCTCTACTGGTGCTTTATTTTATGATTCTTCATATATCTTACACGTTAACCCCTTGTGAGGTTTATAGCGGGACAATTTCTTCCTGCATTCTGTATGCTGTGTCTTCATTCGGTTGTTTCCTTGGCCTTACAGAACTGTCTTAATTTCATGTAATCCCTTCTGTCAGTCCTTGCTCATATTTCTGGAACTTCTGATCTTCCCCTCCCCCCGCCGCCCCAGGAAGCTCTTGCCTATGCCTCGATTGTGATCTGTCTTCCTTATTTTCCTCTGGTTGTTTGATCCATTTTGAATTTTTTTAAAAACCAGGGTGAGAAATGCATATCCACTTTCATTCTGCATGTGGATACCTAGTTTCCTCAGTACCATTTGTTGAAGAGGCTGTCTATGCTCCAATGTTTGCTTTTGCCAAGTTTGTCAAAGATTGGGTGTCTGTAGCTTCATGAGTTTATTTCCAGGCCCTCTCTCCTATTCTGCTGGTCTCCATGCCTGTTTCTATGCCTTTATCATGCTATTTTTGCTGCTAAGGCTGTATAGTGAAACTTGAAACAAGCATGTATAGAGAACCCACCAGAATTGCTCTTTTTGCTCTTGCATTTCTTTTAGTAAGCTATTTGAATTGAAACTGAGATCTGATCAAGGATTTAAGATAATCCCTTAAAGTCTTGACCTGTTCAATTGTGTCTTGTTTGGTTTTGGTCTTTTGAAACAGGGCCTCCCTATGTAGCCCTGGCTAGCCTGGAACTCAACTATGTAAATCAGGCTGGTCTCGAACTTACAGAGATCCTCCTGCCTCTGCCTCCTGAGTTCTGGGATTGAAGGTTTAGCCACCATGCCCAGCACCAGGAAGTTCTCAGCTCAGCATTCTCTGCCTTTCAAAAGGGAAGGCAACTGTGTAATTAAAGACTTTCATCAAGACAAGTGCATCATGAGAAATGACCCCGTTGTCATTATTTATTTATTTATTTATTTAAGTCCCTAAAGTCTTATCCTGCCTTTATTAAAATGTCTAAGCCTTACCTCTGCTGTGAAGTGGATTTTATTTTATAGATTTTAAAAAATGTATTTATATGGTCCTTCTTAAGAGTTTCACATGTAACACTTGCTGGACAAATGTTGGCTTGAGGCGTTATAGTCATAATTATCACAATTCTGAATGCCTGGGCTGGCCTGTGGGACTGAGGAAACACCACACTTGTCATTTACATTGGAGCACTGGTTTATCAGTCTCCAAGACTGTAAGATCTCATTAAGACAGAGTAGGCCCATCCACTTCTTAGTTGGATGCACACGTTGAAGTTCTATGGTTAGGACTAAAACTCAAGTCTAAAAGTGAGGCTTAAAACTGAAGTCGGGGGCTCTAAACATTGCTGGGTGGTCAACTTTTCTCTGCTGCTCTTGTAGGGGGCCCGAGTTTAGTTCCCAGCACACACATCAAGCAGCTTACAACTGCTTATTCCAACTCCAGGGCACCTGACAACTTTTGCCTCCACAGGCACTATACTCATGTGCACACACATGAACACACGCACACACACACACACTTTAAATAATAAAAACAAATCTAAAAGTTTAATGTTAGATTTGTGATATTGATATGCAATAAATCTCTACAGTATCTCTTAAGATTATAGAGGGGAAGTATGGTCTTATTTGGTTTGAATTCAGGACGCCTTGTAGAGGGTAAGATGTCCATGTGCTCACACATAGCACTAGAGGAACCAGAACCGATAAACACCCTGGCTTTGTTTATCAGTGGAAGACGCCGGCACCTGTTCCCCGGAAGGAAGGCTGGAGTGGACACTGCTTGATAACTTGGTGAACTGTTGTTAGTCTATGAAGCCAGCCTTTACCAGAATCCCCCGGAACCCTGAGCATTGTTTCCCAGGCAATAGAACCCATCCTTATGCTTATTACAAACCTGTCCTCCCTAGGTCCTTACCCCGAGCACTGCCACAGTCAGTAGAGCCCATTCCTGTGAAAAAGGCCACAGGTGATTTTCTGGAGATGCACTTTGTAAAGGAGCTTGAATGTAGCCATGTCTAAAGCTTTGCTGTGATAAACTTGTCATGAGGAAACTTCCCCCAAAGTTTTGTGTGCATATGCAGACTCCAGACATCTGAACTAGCACTAAGTTGGACTGAACTTGAGTTACCTTATTTGGATTGTTTCCTAACTGTGTTTGCAGGGACCCCTAAAGTGTGTGGCTAGTGGAAATTAATACATACTAGTTTCCAAAACTTCTACATCTTTGGAAATGCTGACTCCTGAGAACTGACCTGAGGTACAACCATATTTTCCTTTAGAATGTTTCATGGAAAAGCATAAATTACTCTCATGTATAAATTACTAACACATGAAGCACACCCTTGGGAAGGTTGGCCAATCTCAACACAGCTTTGAATTTTTAAATCACTATTGTTCCATTTTCCCAAAATGGCAGGCAATTCCTACTAGGTACATTTGTTTTCTGAAATCCTAAATGGAGTGGGTGTGGGTGTGCGGCTTCATCAGATGAATTCAGCTGCTGAGGGGGCAGAGAAAGCATCATCCAGCTTCTGGGAGGGTTAGCTTCCCACACTCCTGCTATTCTCTGGGCCTGAACCAACGGCATCTACACAGGAAGTCCTGTGTCTCACGTGGACTCTGTGTGTATGCTCACACGTACATGCTGTGTCTCACAGGGACTCTGTGTGTATGCTCACACGTACATGCTGTGTCTCACAGGGACTCTGTGTGTATGCTCACACGTACATGCTGTGTCTCACAGGGACTCTGTGTGTATGCTCACACGTACATGCTGTGTCTCACAGGGACTCTGTGTGTATGCTCACACGTACACGCTGTGTCTCACAGGGACTCTGTGTGTATGCTCACACGTACACGCTGTGTCTCACAGGGACTCTGTGTGTATGCTCACACGTACACGCTGTGTCTCACAGGGACTCTGTGTGTATGCTCACACGTACATGCTGTGTCTCACAGGGACTCTGTGTGTATGCTCACATGTACATGCTGTGTCTCACAGGGACTCTGTGTGTATGCTCACACGTACACGCTGTGTCTCACAGGGACTCTGTGTATGCTCACATGTACACACATGTACACACTGTGTTTCACACGAACTCTGTGTGTATGCTCACACGTACATGCTGTGTTTCACACGAACTCTGTGTGTATGCTCTCTTACGTGCACCCGCAGTCCTGTGGGCAGCACTGGCTCTATTTGGGGGGGGTCACAAAAATCACGTTTTAGAGATATTAGTAACTTGTTTAGCTTCAGACCTCTAAACTCAGGTATCTTCCTTGTACATTGTATAAAGATATGGAACGGGGTTAAAGAAAACAGGTTCTCTGTGCCTCATACATAATCCAACTAAAATATTAACATTTAAAATTTTTACTTTCTTAAAGCTGAAGTTGGGTGGGCATATGCAATGCAAGTTTTTCTGACTGGGAAACAGGTTTTCAAGCTCTCCTGAGGAGCAGTGATTTTTTTAAAGGGACAGTGGTCACCACTATTTCATTGATAATTTAAGTCCTTTTTTTTAGTAACCAGCTGCTCCAGGGTGACAATTACTAGTAGATGTTACTTCTTAGCTTCTGAGTTAATCCTCTGAAATTATGACTAATCTGATCGGACCTTTGATAGCGTTCTGACTAATTGCCAAGTCTTTGTTCTAAGGTCCCAGATCAGTACTCACATTACAAAGCTCAGTGGGATTAGGGGACACAGCAAAACCTGAAAGTGTTTGTTTTGATTTTTTTAATTTAATTTTAAAGGGGAAGTACTTCTTGGCTACGAGTCTAGCAGACACCCTATGCCGCCCAAAGAAATCTGAGACGTTCCCTTACATAGGTGGCTGTTTTGGTGACACATAGATTCATTGTCTGTTTCCCGACGGTCAATGGCATGTGCTGCTGTGGCTGTTGGGTTCCGGCAGCCACCTGGCTAAACTCCACACACTCAGAAGAGCGTGGCTCTGGCACAGAAAACCCAGGCTGCTGTTTGCGGTCTGTGCTCAGCACGTGGACGATCAGGTCCCGCTTCCCCCACCCAGACTGCACAGCTGATTCCTCTCACTGACTGGATGGAATCTTGAGGTCACCGGCCCTCCCCTTCTGACTCTTTGCAGGCCCAGAACTCAATCTCAACAGGCTGCCTTAGTGCCTGTCACTCAGGTAAGCAGGCTGACTCCCTTTTGGGTGTGTGCGCTATTTCGAGACGCCCCATTCATATGCAGAAAAGCTGAAGCCTAAACGACCCCCTGCCGTAGCTTATTTGCAGGCGTGCTGAAGAGTTTTGTGAGCAGGCCATCAGTCCAGGCTTCCTGTAAGCCACCTGACACCAAGGAAGAGAAACAGTTCCCGCATGCATTTTGCAACCAGAAGACTCTCCTACCGATGCATCTATCATCCTTTCAGAAGTGTAGAAATAAAACCGGTTACAATCTTAACGTTTGTGATTTAAAAAAAAATCTTTCCGCTCTTCATTTCCATATTTGCAAAAGAAAGCAAAAAACTCTTGAAGCACTGTAATTATGGCTTCCCATGTTAAAGATAGTTTTTTTTTGGAGAGGAATTATTGTAAAAATTATTTTCTTAAAAGATACTTTCCTTTGACCAGAACAAGCAGGGAAAAGAACAATGCGTGGCCTTTAGTTTATTATATTAGTCTATCATTTCCTTTGAAATGCGAGGCCGGTTTTTAAGGTCTCAGCCTATGAAGCTTGGCTTGGTGCCATTCTTTTTTAAATTTTATTTTGTTTTATAATCTAAGCCAACAGCACTTCGCATCTAGGGGTGTTTTAAGATCGAATATGGAGAGAAGGGGACGCGGGGCTTCTCTCTGGGAAGGCCACTGTGGCTGGAGCAATGTTCCTTTAACCCTGCTTCACGGTCTTTGAGTGTTACCCATCCTCTGGTCCGGTGCGGATGCTGCTGCTATGCTTCAGCAGAGGCCAGCAACAGGAGTCGCGCCTGTCTGGCCGCTCCTAGTCAGACCCAGTCTGTGTAGATGGGCAGGAGGGCTGGGCTGAAGCCGGAAGGAGAGACAGGATCCTGAGCCTCTCAAGCAACCAGCAAATGCGCTCTGGAGTTCATTGACTGAAATAGAGCTTCGGCTCTGTGTGTCTGTGCGAGTGTGTGTGTGTGTGTGTGTGTGTCTGTCTGTGTCTGTGTGTCTGTCTGCGTGTGTGACTGTGTGTGTGTCTGTGTCTGTCTCTGTGTGTGTGTCTGTCTGCGTGTGTGACTGCGTGTGTGTCTGTGTGTCTGTCTCTGTGTGTGTCTGTGTGAGTGTGTCTGTGTTTGTCTGTGTGTCTGTGCGCGCGCGCGCGTGTTTCCTCCCTCCATCTCTCTCTCCTCAAGCTGTTTTCCGGGAGGGTCGCTTCGCCCATGCTCACCCTTTCCCTGCAAGGGTCCCAACTCCTGGCGCCTGGAGTGTTTGGGGCTCTGGACCCTTCAGTCTCCTGTCTTGGCTCGGTGTGGGCGACTGTACTCTCACCTGGCTTAGCCCCAGAGACCACGGTGCTGCCAGGCCACGGTCCCCCGTCCACTCGGGGCGCCCATGTCTGGGGGATGCGCCCCGGGGCAGCCTACATCCAGAAGCCGGCTTAAGGAGGGAAATTTGATCCCAAGGTGCGGGTTTTGAAGCCCACATTCGAAAGGGACCCTAGCAACCCGCGGGAGAGGCGACTCGTCTCGGGCGAGGGGACAGCTAGCTCCTGTGAGCGCCTTCACTGGGTACCCCGCACCGGAAGGTGCGGTCAGGCACTGGCCCTCCGAGCCCCGGGGATGGCCGCCGGGGACCCGCGGGTCACCCAGCCTCTCACCTCGAAAAGCTGAGGAATGTCCCTCCGGGCCAGGTACTCCTTGGCGTCGTTGGTGTTCATGGCTGTGCGGCGCGTGCGGTGGGGTGCAGGCGGGGAGGCTTCCGGAGCCGGGGCTGGCGGGGCGCAGCCCTCACTTGGATGCGCGCAGGCCGGGGTCCCCTCGCCGACTCCCGGGCAGCTGTGCTGTCCGCGCTCCCGCCGCCCCCGCGTCCGCGCTGGTCCCCGCGCCAGCAGCGAGCAGCCGCGGCTTCCCCGGCGCAGGCAGTGCGAGCGCCAGGGGAGGGGCGCGGAGGAGGACCGCGCGGCCGACGCCACCAGCCGCCGCCTCCTGGCTCTGCGCTCCCGGCCCGCGTCTCCCGAGCCCGCTGCAGCGGCCGCCAGTCACGCTGCGCGGGCGGGCGCGGGCCGCGGGGGTGGGGACACGCGGGTTGCAGTCGCTCCCCAGCCCGCAGCACCGCCAGGGCACCCGGGAGCCAAGGACTGGGCGATTGAAACCTGATACATTTTCACTTCAACACACACACACACACACACACACACACACACACACACACACACCAAACACACCCCCCCCCCAAACACACAGACACACACTACCCTGAGGCCCCCCAGGAAAAACCCAAGTCAGAGAATTCAGCATATGTTCTTAAAGTTAATGATCTTTCAGTGACAGGGAGTGGGGAGTAGGGAAGGAGAGGGGAGGGTTTCCGTGTCAGTCATTTTAAGTACCTGGTGCTTAAGGGAAGTTTGGCTAGATGGCTTCAGGTTTCCTTAAACATGTGAGTAGAAGGCCTGAAATCGTTAGCAGAAGAGTTGGTGAGGAGTCAGAGAACCGCTCTGAGAGGTGGAGGCATGGGAGAGGGGTGGAGGACAGCTTTAAACCGGAAAGGGCTTGGGGGGTGGAGTGCGTGGACATCAGTTAGATTAGAGGGCTGTGTGGTCGCTGGCCCAAAGGCCGTCTGAGGTCGGAGCCTCCCGTTAGGAGCCGGCTGGTGAGGTGTCCTGGTGCCTACCCAAGGGTGGTGGGTCTGTCACTCTCCCCCAAGGTGCACCATCCTCCTCCCCACCCTACCAAGATGACTCATTTCTCACATGTCTTTTCCCTGCCTCCTTGAGAGATGCTCCCAGCTCCCTGGGAATGTGATGCTCTCTAACTGCTTGCAAGAGCCCACTCTGCAGGAGGGTATGTGGCAGACAGGAAGTTAAAAGCTACAGATTACTGGCATCTGGAGTCTGGTGGAAAGCAACACTTTCAATCCTTCAGATTCCAAAACTCACAGTCTGAACGTGTCTCAAGTTCATCTTCAAAGAGCTTTGTCTTGGTCCTATTTCCTGCCTCACAGGCCCCTGCTTCTCAAGCTCAAGGATGGCTGAAGCTGTATTTGACAAGCAGAGGAGGAGACCAAACATTTACTAGCCCAGCTTTGTGAATTAAAAAAATTGTGAACACCCAAGAAGCCATGTGCCGTAACAACATGTCCTGTGGTAGCCTGGATGGAGGCAGGCATTCGGTTCTGAGTACATTGGGATCCTCTGCTAGAACGTGTCCCAAGGTAGGCTTCTCAAGCCTATTTGACAGCAGGCTTCGGAAGGAAACAAAGCCACCTCTGTCCCAGCCAGCGGTGGCCACAGTCCTTGGAAAGTCCTAGGGCCCAGGGGCTTAGTGAAGTTCGAAGCACATGGAACCTAGCGGTTAGTTCTTGTAGGTCTTCTCCAGGTCATTTTCCCCCTTAGTTTTGTTGCCGTTGTCATGATCTGTTTGTTTTAAGATGGTGCAAGATTCTTAGGGTCTTCAGTAAACCCAGCAAGTAACTGCAAGGCCCAGTAAAAAGACGTAAGAAAGAGTAACTCACTTGAAAAAAAAAAAGACAAGTTTTCATTAGCCTTAGAGAGTGCAAGAGGCTCACCACTCCTATTGCAGAGTGTGGCCTCCTAGGAAAGGAACATTCGCAGGAAGCACAGTGTTTAGAATCTAGCCTGTTCGTTTAGAAGGGGAGAGAGCTCAGGGACAAGGACACAAGGGCATCCTTGCCATGCATGTCTAAGCTGTCTTGCCAGCCCCGTGATGTGATTCTAAGGTAGGTTATAGAGAGAGCCTGACGCCCCTTGCACCGTGGATTCCGACACGCTCCAACAGACTACGATTCACCCCACGTCTGCTGTATTTCTGAACCATTCATACATCATGGCATGTTCCCACACTAAATTCAGGTTAAAAAAAAATCTAAGTGGGTCACGACCAAATAAGTTTAAGCAAACTAAGACTTGTTGTTTTCATTTTACATTTAATACAAATGGAATTGCCCCCCCATCCTCTTCAAAAATCTTTTTGTCACGGCTTTAACTTTCTGTAGTACAAATTTCAAGAAAGGTTAAAATTTTGAAGATGTAAGGAGTTTGGACATCTGAGAAAAGTTAATTAAATTGTCTCCTGGGTCAGAGCTTGGGAGGCTACGCACGTTTCTGAGCTATGTCAGTAACTGGGACACACACCATCTCTTGCTGGCGGGGAGCCTCATCTCCGCCCGAGAACGTATGTAATCGGTGTGGTGGGGAGCAGCAAGATGCTGTGCTGACAAATCGGACGCACTGGGTTTGTTCCCCGGGACCCACATGCTTGGAAGGGGAGAACCAACTGCCAAAATCTGTCCTCAGATCTCCACACATGTGGCATAGGGGGCCTCACCCACCCACCTACACTCACACACACACACACACACACACACACACACACACACGCACACACACACACACCACATAAATAACAACGTAATAAACAGTTTAAGCTGTACACTGGGGGAGGGAAGAAATTAAATGGGCAACAGCTACTTCAGACTGTGATCAGCAAGAGGCAGACAAACCACAGAGATAGAACAAAGACAGACGCAAACAAGAACACGCCAGATAGTGGCAAGAGTGATAGGGACAAATCAGAGCTAACTTGATTTGAAGCGGTGGGGGTGTGTCCCGATCTAGCCTGTGGGAGGTGCCCAGGAAGTGGACTGTAGGTGGTCACAGGATGATGACTAGGACTTCCAAAGGACCGGGGATGTTGGAGGAGGGAGGAGCTTTGGGAGGGATTTTTCTCTGAGTCATCATCCTTAAGGAGCCTGCTGCCGCTGACACACAGACATGAGTTTCAGCAAAAGGCCAAGCCAGCTGGGCCCCGTTCCTCGAGGAGCTGAAGCTGAGGACCGCACAAAGAGGGCCTGTGGACTTTCTGCTCACTGCGTTAGACCCCAGGCAGAGAGCAGGAGCCTACACTCAAGCCCTTGGGTGCTACTGGCAGCTGTGTCTGTCACCATCACCTAACTGTGGCCGGTTCAGCATGGAGGACTTGAGGAATAAAGCGGAAAACGTTTCTCATGGAAAAGGGGGTTTGGCTAGTGGGGGAGGGGACCATGGGGGGCAATGGAGAGTATGGTCTAAGTAACATATATGTGATTATGTGCGAAATTTTGTAAAAGAATAGAAGGTCTCTGCTGATAATATTTAAAGGATCCAGAGGTTGTGTAGGAAACATATAATTTCTAATCATTATACTTTGGAGTGTTCAATTTCTCATGAGTAGCACAGAAAACATCTGTCTTCTAATTGTCCTGTTTTCTTCACTTATTTGTAACCTATTGGACCATTTAGGTTTGTGAGAAACTTGGGAGCTTTTTTTTTGGCCTAGAAAAATTACTAAATATGTAAGACCTGCCTCCACATTTTTGCAGACAGTTTTGATAAGTATCTCTCTGATTTACAAGCAGTCTTTTCCAGAGGGCTTTCCTGAGGCTTTGACTTTTGTGGGAACTGGGATGTAATTATTACTCTCAAATCTGGGATGAACATAGGGCAATGTAACAGTGTGTGACACAAGTCTCCAGCCAAAGAGAAATTTCCCTATGTTCCCTTTCTAACCTACGCAGGCTGGACATTTACATTCTAGATTCCAAAGACCACCCTGAATTCTTGGGTTAGGAGCTAAAAGACTAAAATTTCTCACAATGTCTGAAAGAATTAAGAAAAGAATATCAAGTAGAATAATTTCAATCTGGCACCAAAACAAAACAAAAGCTATGGTTTGGGAGAACCTTACATTATAGTTTCATTAATCGATTTTCATGCAGAATGTATGTCTCGAGCCAATGTTTCTGAATAACCATCCCTACATTTCCAACCCATATTTGGAGGTAGAAATGCAAAGGACAAGGCCCAAAGAGCTCAGCGTCTAGTAGTAAGGGAGAAATGTGTGTCAATTAGGTCTGTATAAATGCTGTATTTCAGTGGTGGGGTGGAGACAGACATGTGAAGATTTACAGTGGAGACAAGAGATGGCTCAGTGGTTAAGAGCACGGACTGCTCTTCCAGAGGACCTGGACTCAATCCCCAGCACCCACATGGCAGCTCACAACTGTCTGTAACTCCAGTTCCAGAGGACCCAACACCCACAGCAAAACATCAATGCACATAGAAAAAGACCCATAAAAAGAATCACATAAACACACCAAAAAAAGCACTAAAAAGAAACCCCAGATAGACTTTACATTTTTCACCATCCTCAAAAAAATTATTGTGTTTTACCTGCTGTCTTTCCCACCTCCTTGACCTCAGACAGACAGACATTATTATCGCCATTCTTGCATGTTTATGACCTTGACAGCATCATTTTAGGTGGCTTTGTAGCCCACTGACAGAGCAGTGTCCCTATCTTCTCCCAAGGATGTACATTTGGGTGGCTTCTATGGTTATGCTACTCTAAGCGACTCCTGTACAAATTCTGTGCATAATTTTTCACATTTTAAATTATCCCTTAGTATAAACTTCCCAAGGCAGGGTTGCTAGATGAAATGGAAAAACCATTGTGTGTTTCTTACTTAAGTTTCCAGAAGGATCCAATCTAATTATAGCACCATAAGTCATGTTTTGGGTAGATGAGAGGTCTAGTTTTATTGCACTTTTTAAAATAAGGAATTCTGTTTTTCATCTTTCACTTTCACCAAAATGGATGAAAATTGCACATCAAGACAATTCCATCAGGGCTTTGTTCCCATCTCCTTTGCTAGGTCCTGTCTTCTGATGTTAGACCATTTTCATCTCTCCATTTTCTCTCATTGTTTACTTTCTCATGATGATACTTTTGTTTATGACTTGATTACAATGTTTATTATATTCTACATTATAGGACAATTACTTCCCAAATTGTGAGGTTTTTTTTTTTTTTTTGGTTGGTTGGTTGTTGGTTGGTTTTTTGTTTTTGTTTTTTTGTTTTTCGAGGCAGGGTTTCTCTGTGTTGTTTTAGAGCCTGTCCTGGAACTTGCTCTGTAGACCAGGCTAGTCTCGAACTCACAGAGACCGGCCTGCCTCTGCCTCCTGAGTGCTGGGATAAAACGCGTGAGCCACCAACGCCCGACTGGTTGGTTGGTTTTTTGTTTTTGTTTTTGTTTTTTTTTAAGGCACGGTTTCTCTGTGTAGCTCTGGCTATCCAGGAACTTGCTCTGTAGATCAGGTTGGCCTGGAACTCTGAGATCCACCTGTCTTTGCCTCCTGAGCCAAATTGGGGTTTTAATTTGCTACCTGCGCCTTTTGGAAAGAAGTTATCTTCATAATGGCTACAAGGCACAGTGTAGCATTTTACACTTTGTGAGTTTAACAAGGAAAACACTTAAGCACTAAGTCTTCTTTATTGGCACGTAACTTAAGGCAAGCACAATTTCCCTTTTTTCAGATAAGAAGAAAATGAACTTGAGTCTGAGATCACATAGTAGAGAGAAATTAAACAGTACAAACAAAAATCACTTCTGTATGTGCAGATCTAAATGTCAACCGCGAAGCCACACAGCTTCAAGGAGGACATGGAAGAGATCACGTCTGTCACCAAGAAAGGAAAGATGAGTGGGACCAACAAGAGTAAGAACTTCTGTTAATCAAAAGATGCACCTGACTGATCAGGAGACATCTTTTCAATACATGCAGTCAACAAAGGACTCACATATATAAATAACTTCTACAAATCAATAAAAAAGACATTCCAATGTAAAACTGGCCAAAAGACTTAAAACAGATGTGCCGCTGAAGACACTGTCACAGTTCTGACTCAATGGTCATTAATCAATCAAACTCAACAACTCTATTAGTGGTAGAAAAAATGTATGATAGCTAGTGTTAATTGCTAAATCGATATGGCCTAGCATCACCTTGGAAGAGCATCTTGGTGAAGGATTGTCCTCGTTGGTTGGCCAATAGGCATGTCTGTGAGGGGATGGCTGGAAGACTCCATTCACTGTGGGTGGCGCCATTACCTACTTAGTGAGGTCCAGAACTGTCTAATGGTGAGAAATAGAGATCAGCACAGGCAGGAAAGGGAGCACTATTCACTCATTTCGTTTCCTTCTTATTTGAGGTATGGCTACTGCTAAAAAGTCCCTGCCTTTACTTCCACCTAATGGTGGGTTACTGTAGGCTTTAACCCTGTAACAATGCGCGACACACAATTACTGACAGTAAAGCTAAGTATTTAATGTAGAAATTACTCACAAGATACCAAACCCAGAGGAGCAGTTTTCAGTGGCCGACCCGGAAGCCGATCTCCAGGAAAAGAGAGCGAGACTTCCTGTGTGCTGTCTTTTATGCCTTCCCCCGTAACGCCCCTAGCCATGCCCAAAAGTGGGCCTGGCTAGTGACGTAGTTCCGCCTACGTATGTATACGTCTTTACGTCCAGCCGTATACGTCTGTAGTCCTGCCTAAAGTGGGTGTGGTTAGCGGTGTGGTAAACCGCCCTTTTATTACCTCATCTGTATGCGCCTCTAATAAGTCACATGTTTAATGGCAGCATCAGACTTCCTCCTACAGGTTACAACCTGGAATTGTGAGTTGAAATCAACTTTCTTCCCTAAGTTGCTTTTTTGTCCGGTGTTTTATCACAGCCACTGAAATGAAACTGGGACAAAAACGCAAACTCGCATCACAAGACCATACCACTGTATTCCTCACCGGAGCGTTTAAATGGCAGTAAAACAAAAGATGCCAATTATCAGGTTAGTGAGCTCCCCCGGGCTGTGAGAATCTACTGTGCTTTGAGGAAACATAAATTCGTGCAACCGCTCACTATACAGCTCCCCCTTTACAGGCAGCGTGGTCTGGAAGAGCCCCAAGCTGGAAACTACACCAGTGTTCCCCAACAGTATACACTGTGTTTTACTCACAAAACGAGATCCCACAAGCAGTGAGAAGCACTGGTCTCCAAGGACTTGTTGAAATGGATGAAGGTCACAGATTCTTCGAGCGAGTGCCAGACACCCCCCCCCAATTGTATATAAAGAAGTACAAGACTAGTCACGCATAACTCACCTCAGAAACCGCAGCAGTGTCTGCCCACAGGGGACTGAAGCCTCCGGGGAGCCTGAACAGAGTCTTGGGGATGGCGCTTGCATTCTGTTCCTAGATTTGGAGAGCAGGGTCCCATGGGTGCGCTCCTTGTGTGGGTGCCCGTTCAAGTGTGCGGGAGGACAAGTATCTTTCTGCCTGAGTAGCACACGTCTACAAAGACTCACTCACGGAAAGTCAGAGGTGATGGAGCGTGAGGTTCAAACCCAAGACCTCGCCATTCTTAAACCCCAGCCTTCAGAACTGTTCCATGTGGTTTTGTCATTCAATGACCCGATCTCAAGAGACATTCGTAATTCGCAGCCATTTGCTTGGGTCTTTATTACTGCATCCGGAGCCAACATTATAGTACACATGCGATGTTTTGTGCTAGGCAGGCCATAATCTGTTCCTGCTTTATTCTCTCACTGGTTCTGGGCACCTCGCAGGCAGGGATCATGTCTTAGAATGCTTTATATTTCTGGGTTTTGGATAACGCTTGTCCCAAAATAGGCACACATGGGTGAAAGAATGAAGTGCCTATATCCGTAGCTGTAATAAAATGCTCAAGACTCCGCCAAAGGGGTTTATTTATAAGTGAAAAAGTAAACATCCTAATACCTTTGCAAAGAAACACATGGAACCCTTTTAAAAATTACAGCCCAGCGGCTTCAATTAACTCTTATACGGATTCCAAGTTTACCTTGCAGGAGTGGTTTTAGGTGGTACGGGCATTTAGCTCTCACAGAGTCTCTGTAATACCTAGCAGCGCAATAATTGGTAAGTGCACAATTAACCTTATAAGTAAGTATACAATGTAAGTATTCAAGCCACGGTGAAAATAATATAGGTTAAGTCCTGGAGTCAACTCGTGTTTCTGGAGGACCTACTTGTACACTCTCGATAATAACGGCAGGAACCAAAGTGAGTAAGTTGCACCTCTGGGCCAGCGCATTCCTGAGAATCCATATGGTGTCTTCTCAACATACCTCCCTACAGGCTAAATGCATGAAGTTTGTTTTTGCAGAATGCAAATGACACATTACACTTCGTTCTTTTATATCACTGCTGATAAAGTGTGATTCTGGAAGCCCGGAGGCCTGATATGCGATGCGATATATCTGTATCACAAGCAGCCTTCTGGGTGCTGGCATTGTCGAATGTTTATGTCCTTACCTTGTGGCTCAGGAACAATGTGTTAGTAATGCATACGTTAATCACCTAGGATGAGTAAGACAGAAGAATCTGAGTGTCCAAGGGGGGGGGGGAGGATGTGATGCTTCTCAAGAGTCACAAGTCAGTCACATTGACGTGCTAGAATTTTTTTTAAAAAAATTACCAGAATCTTCCATCTGTTGCTGCTTTTATCTAGTCCATTCGGCCGCATTTCTTCTGCTAATTGTCATCCTGCAGTATAATTAATTTCCACGCTGCTTCTAACTGGATGAATTCACAAAACTAAAGATGGAGTGGAGCTTTGCCGGCAGTGATTGCTGACTTTTTTTTTTTTTTTTTGGTTTTACGAGACAGGGTTTCTCTGTATTGTTTTGGAGGCTGTCGGTCCAGCCTGGCCTCGAACTTACAGAGATCCTCCTGCCTTTGCCTCCCGAGTGCTGGGATTAAAGGCGTGCACCACCACCGCCCAGCTGCTGACTGTTTTTTAAGGGAACCCCTGCCACATAAGCCAGCGCTGTTGCATGTGTGTATACGTACATGGGAGCAGATGCCCACAGAGGCCAGAAGAACGTGTCAGGTCCCCTTGAGTTGGAGCTACGGGTGGTTGTGAACTGCCTCTGGCTTATGTGGAGCCTGGGCCCCGAACTCTGGTCCTCTAGAACAGCAAGGGCTCGTAACTGCTGGGCCATCTCTTCGGCCTCCTGTGTAAAAGTTTGAGTCCCACAACGTGCATGCCCAATGCGGTACCCATTAACTGCCTGTAATTAAACTTAACACGGTCAGATTAGTTAAACGCATTTCATTGAAATTCAATCAGAATTTTAACTCCTTTATTGGATGAACCGCACTGCAACCACTCAACAGCCATGTGTGCCCAGAGGCTGCACACGCGTAAAACATTCCATTACCATGTCAACATCTATCGGGTCTTCACAGAGAAGGAGAACTGCCCATAGCTTAGGGGTCTAGGCACTCCGCCACTGCATCCCAACTTCCTTTCTAGATATATATTTTCACTACATTGCTCACACATGAGTTGTGCACCCTGAATCTCTTTGCAAGCCTCTGAGCCTCAACATGATTGTCTCAGCTGAAATTCAATTCCCTTGTTTTGCACTTGGTGAAATATCCCTGGACCACTGAGGCCCCATTAAAGAAAACATCCGTAACAGTCATTGAGCCCTAATGGGTTTAAGTACCTTCCTCTTCGGTCCTCTCTCCTGCCATGTACCTTATCTATGAACCTTTTTGATCCTCGACTCATGCCTTCAAATGTGTCTTCATGACTGTTCCCCTATGTAGCTTGTCAGAGTGCTGTGTCCATAATAAATACTCTAAAATGACAGCTTGAGGAATCTCAAACACTAGCCCTATGCGTACCTATAGACCCGTTGCTTGATGCGTAGTGGATTCTAAAACTTATTTATTCCATTATTTTCTAGGATTATTTTTGTTGTTTTGAAACACGGCCTCAGTATATAGCCCCGGGTAGCTTGGAACTCCCTCTATAGATCAGGCTGGCCTGGAACTCACAGAGATCAGCCTGCATCTGCCTCCCAAGTGCTGGGCTTAAGGCATGTGCAACAATGCCCTACTTTTAGTATTATAATTGTCAAACCTCTTTTGCATTGGCTGGGGGCAGTAGGGTCAACTAATTATATTTTGTCACAGGCACAAGTTTTTCTTTTCCTGACTGGAGTTGAGGCTGGGGCATTTGAGTTACCTTCCTTTGTCATTACCTCTCTTATGCCAATAGTTGGCAAATGAGAAGCAAGTTAAACCAAAGCCATGGACAGTGTTTGTAATTCCTGATAACTGGTGCGAGGTTCTAGAAATTCTTCCCTTCCAGTTGTACCTGGTCACTGGTTTTCCAGAACACAACCAATGAAGCAGAAAATGCCTGTTAAAATCACGTGTATACTTACCTAGAACTTCACCCTTCGAAACGCTTCCAGTATTTAAAGCCAAAGGAAGTGTGACATCCACTAATCTATTTTCAAATGATAATTCCAAATAGATAAAGGAGACCGCCAAACTCTCTCATTCTGGGAGACTCAACACGGGGTCACATGTGCCTCTCAGGAGTGGTTTCAATTCTACTCCTCTTCTGCAGCGTTCTGGGTTGAAAACCCAGGAGATGACAGGATTATTTGTGAAAATCATCACGTATTAATAAGGTGCTGGGCATCCTAGTGATGGAATTACATCATGAAGAAGTTGGTTTTGTGTATATCTGGTACCCTGAACAACTTGTTGGAAAGAAGATGCTCACTGATGTGGCCCTGCTGGCTTCGTGACCCTCATCCTGATGTCCTGATCACTGTCATCCAATAAGAGTAGGACATGAGCCAGGCGGTGGTGGTGGCGCACACCTTTAATCCCAGCACTTGGGTGGTAGAAACAGGCAGGTCTCTGTGAGTTCGAGGCCAGCCTGGTCTACAAGAGCTAGTTCCAGGACAGCCTCCAAAGCCACAGAGAAACCCTGTCTGGAAAAAAAAAAAACAATAAAAAGCAGGACATGGAAGCACCTAGAACTCATACCAGAGTTCACACGTTCAATGAATCCTCTTAAAACGTATTCTGGACTCCTCTCCACCTATCTATCCAGTAACCACACCACTGACCCTGCTGCCTATGACTTTCGTAGACATCTTCATTGGTGGCTGTCTCCTGTCCCCAGCTCTCCCAGGACGGATGGACTGACTTCCCAGTCAATTCTTTCATTCACCTAACACTTACTGATGATTGGTTATTGATCACTGGTTTGAGTCCAAGCATGTGCTTGGAGGAAATAAGGTCACACTCACATGGAAAAATGCTCACGGTCTCCACAGAAGACAAGGGCCCTAGTCCAAAGCATCATACAGTACAGGACAATGTAGGGGAGCAGGAGAGCTATGTATGGCATTGTCTGATCTCTTCTTTCTTACTCGGCTATCCACGACCACAAGCTGTTAACTAAGCTACATATTTCTCCTTCAATTATAGTACGTGAGCAGTGGAGGAAGGAGGAGCAGGAGTTCAAGATCTTCCTTAGGTGCATGGTGAGCTTGGTTACGTGAGACCTGGTCTAAAAAAACTCAAATCAAACCAACAAAAATGAGACAAAAAAGATATTGTAACCTCTGTCTCACTGAGTTCTTGTGAGGGTTTAAACTGATGCATGCAGAGTTGATTTTTTTTTAATTTTTAAAATTAAATTCTTTGGTTTTATCAAGACAGGGTCTCACTACATAGTTCCAGCTATCCTGAAACTCACTATGTAGATCATGCTGGCCTCAAACTCACAGAGACCCTCCTGCCTCTACCACCCAAGTGCTGGGATTAAAGGCGTGCGTCACTGTGCCTGGCCGCAGTGCTGAATTTAACATAATTCTTTACCTCCAAGTTGTAGTTCATTGCCTCCCAAACTTCTAATTCTAAACGCTGATTTAAGACCCTGATTCTAACATCCCCTGCTCCCTCCCCCAAGCTCGAATTAGGCAGATTCATTTCCATGGATACCTGGACCTGATGTCTCCTAGTCTCAGCTGAGGTGGTCCTTCCTGTCTGGGTCACATTCTCCACCATACGCAGCTACATTCTTCCTGCTGCTACAACCTGGATGAATGCAGTCTTCACCCTAACACTCCCTTGTTTTACGCACCATGAAATAAGTGTTTCCCATAAGGTCCCCGGCATGTCATTTACAGTTGTAAAAATATTGTATTTTTATGAGGCGGTACGCACAGAAGCCTAGAATGAGAGCTACTAAAATCTGTACATGGAGAACTTACCTGTGGTGTCAGTTTGCATTTTGAACTTACGAAGGATGGATGGGAAAATTAACACAGAGATGAAAAGAAACTCTCGGAGTCTGAAGGAGTGGCGGTTGGCTGTTTTAGTCAGCTCCTATACCGCTGTGACAACATGTCTGACAGGAACGGCTTTGGGAAGAGTAGATCCAATTTGTCTCGTGGTTGCAGAAGGCTGTCTGGCCCTAAGTGCTTAGGCAGGACACGGCAGAGGGGGCCTGTGGAAGAGCCGTCTGTTTCTGACAGGGGGGAGCAGACAGAGAGGATGTAGACATGGCCAGGACATAGCGTAGCCCCAAGACACACAGTAAATACTTCTAGTTCTCACTCTTACTTTCTCACTAAGGAAGCTGGGGTGTTTGTAAGCCAATTAAAACATTAACAATTTACTAGTCATAAAAACTTTAGGCTTTAAGACCTTATGACTAACTTTAAAGTGGTCATTTTCAACTGTCGCTACCTTGGCTTTTGCTTCTTGCTTTGCTTACTGACTTTTAAAACCATCTTTCAAAAGAATTGAGTACTTGAAGAGACGTGGACCTTCGGAGCTTCAAAGTGTCTTAATTATTGAAGGGAGAATGGATTTCGCTGGTAACACCATTTGCTTCATATGCCGTCAGATCATTCAAACGAGGAAAAATGTTAAATATTCATAAACAAGGAAACTTTCAGACTCAGCGATTTGATGGTGTTGTGAGGTTGGCTTCAGAGGAGCCTGGGGATGCATAATGAATTAAATCATCTGTCACCAAACAGTGTGACTTCATGTTTGTGTGAGTTTGGTACAGTCTTCTGAGCTCCAAAAAACGCCCACCTTCTCCAAGTGTTACCTATGACTTGATGGGAAGCCTTACCACACCCATGGTCACCAGCAGGCAGGACCTAGAAAGCGCTGAGATGACTGGGCAGCTATGTACAGTTTTCACATTTTGCCAGCACACCAACTGTACCTTCAGAAGAGGCCTTAGTCTCCAGGTCCCCATTAGTGTGCACACAAAGTAAGACAAAATGAACACACATCCAACGGCTCTCTGAGCAGCCCCGCCCTCAGCCTAACTCACGCTTGTACCTACACGTGGCGGAGTAAACGCACTCTTTCTTTTCTGTGCTTTTGGGTTGTTTCTGCACACAGACGCTTGCCTTCTTACAAACCCACCGTTCCTGCCTCGTTTGTCCTGTGGAGTCTGAGATGGGAGCCCAGGCAGCACGACTTGCAAGGACTGTTGCAGCACTGATGTAAAAGGACTCACATCCAAAGAGCACAGCTTAACGATGAGGCTGGCAAACCCCGTCCCACAGGTACCACCAGGGATGACAGTGGGTAGACTTAGTCCCACAGGGTTGATGATGGGTGGACTCAGTCCCACAGGGAACCACAGGGATGACGATGGTAGACTCAGTCCCACAGGGATGATGATGGGTAGACTCAGTCCCACAGGGTACCACAGGGATGACTGTGGATAGATCTGGTCCCACAGGGTACCAACAAGGACGACAAGGAAATTTGAAACTCGTGTACTTAACTTTGCCGGAGGGGTTCCCCCACTCACCCCATTCTGACAGAGCAGATGTGAAGCCGGGGCACTGGTAATGACCACAGAAAAGTGACAGTTCTGCCACGCTCCAGATGGAAGCATTTGTGAAAGGAAGAACAGCTACTTCCAAGAACGATGGAGCCAACTGGGTAACCTGGGCCACTCGGGGCAATAAACATTTGTCCCTTCCCCTTCCTAAAGATGAAACTCCGTATAGAAAACACCTGACCCTGGCCATGGCAGTGGGCTCCCATGCGTGAGTTACCCTAGCAGCACACCCCCAAGTCTAGATGAAGGAGCTACAAAAGCTCACCCAGAAGACCAGAGAAAGCAAAGGAGGGCTCAGGACCTCAGCTCCTTCCAGATGCTTCATGTAAGGCACATGCTACCTTCAGCTCATGGAGACCGCCGAGAGAGAGAGAGAGAGAGAGAGAGAGAGAGAGAGAGAGAGAGAGAGAGAGAAGCAGACCAGATTTCTGAGATGTAGTATGTTTATCTAAATACCTTCCATTTTGCCAAAGTAATTTTTACAGAGCCCCACGTATATAGGTATATAAAATAGGTTTACAAATCATTTACTGATGATAAAATAATGAGGAAATTTATTTCAAAACCATCATGTGGTAAATATATATATATTTCACCATTTGTTAGATATGAAAGCTAATTCACACGCTAATGAGATGTGTTTATTTATTTTGCACAGATAATTTAATCTTGACTGGATATTTGATGCTACAGGACACAGAACATCCATAATGTCCCTGAGTCGATTAATATTTTGATTTATAACCATCAATGGTGAGTATTCTGCTGTGCAAAGATACAGAAGACAAAATGGCAGAGGAGCGTGTGGGCTCATCTCAGAAACTCGACAACTTCTGTGCTCGTCCCAAGCCAAACGTCACTGAACGTCTTTAGCAAGACTTAAGTCAGTCATCCAAACACCGATTTTTAAAATCAGACATCTCAAGACAGTGATATCAGAAATATATTAAGCTGGCACTTAGAGGCCAACTGTGGGACATTGTCATTTCCCACAATGAAAAGGGTACGCTGCTCTAAGGGCGGAACACTTTCCAAGCACAGTAAGACACCTGCGTTTCATAAAGTGTTGGCGCTCGTGTGGCATGCAGATGTGTACGCACTGTGTCTGGAACAGAGACGGTAGTGAAACCATCGGAGGCAACCCGTACAAGCGCTGTCAGTAACACCCCAAGTTCATTATTCATTTGATTTTCAACAACCTTCTTGTTAGTGGGTGTTCAGAAACCTTTCACTATGGTCCAAATTTTCATCACCCAGTACTCAGCTGCACGGAGTCCTGACCCAGGTTGAAGAAGCTACGATCTAAGGGCCTAGACACCTCGGATAGGTATGAAAATGACTGTGTGGTACTGGAGTTTAAGACATATGAACCGTGTTACCTTTGTTCCCTGTGAATGAGAGGCTAACTTCCTTCCTCTTCCTGGGTTTCCCAATCTGGATTTCCGACTTCCAAATATTGGAACGAGTTATTGCACGACAGTGTCACACACAGGCTTCATCAGCAATCCTGATACATAAACGACAGTGAACATTGGCAGATACCGTTAGTGTTATTCCTATAGCTGCGGCTGCATTCTGGAGTAGAGGGGGTTGGGGTCTACTTTTTATTAACGAGGGCTTAGCTGGCGATAAGCTAACAGACATCTTAATTGTGCCCAATTCTCCTTCTGCACACTGTGGACAGGTTATGTTTACCAAAACTGCATGGGATTAAAATTCTAGTTGACATTACTTTCAAGTTCTGAAGTAAAACAGACAAGACAAACAAACAATTTTCTAAAAAAATCACAGAACTAAGTGTGGAACAAACTTTAGCTCTTTGGGGCTTGTCTCTTAAATAATTAAAAAAAAGGAGAGTGGAAATTTTACTCCTCGGTTGTAGCCAACTAGCTTATTTTTGGCTTCTAGCTCCTCTTTATCTCAAAGTAGTAGAAATATTTTTGTAATGAGGCATCAAAAAGTTACTTTAGTTCCCTCTAAAGAGATATTAGATTGAAAAATAGCCTCAGATATGAAAATATTACTGGAATAGTACAGTTTACTGGTCTTAGAAGCAAGCAAGTAGCAAAGGGTGCAGGGTTTCTCCTTGTCTGGTGTTTATTTTTTTCCTTGTTTACTCACAGTATTTCTTCAAAGAAGTATATTAGCGGCCGGGCACACGCCTTTAATCCCAGTACTCAGGAGGCAGAGGAAGGCGGATCTCTGTGAGTTTAAGGCCGGGCTGGTCCTACAGCCTCCAAAACAATACAGAGAAACCCTGTCTTGTAAAACAAAAAACAAAAAAACAAAAAACAAAAAAACAAAAAAACAAAAAAAAAAACCAACCAAACAAACAAAAAACCAAAAAGTAGTATATTAGCATGAGCTTTAAAAACCCACAAGAATTTCCCCTAAGTTTTCTAATTAAACATGCCGCGAAGTGTACATACTGGACCGCAGCCTTTGAGATGAAATAGAGGAATGTAACACATCCAAGTGTTTCTTTCCCAGCATCCTTTTCTCACCCACACATTGTTTTTGCTTTCTCTAGGTTCAGTTACCTGAGACCAAACATAGCCTCAACATTGTCACCCAGAAAACTCCAGAAATAAGCAACCCACAAGTTTTAACTTGCACACCCTTGAGCGACGCGGTGACGCCATGCATTTCTCTGCTCTATCCAGGCCGAGACATGAGTCGTTTCTTTGTCTGGCGCATCCATTCTGCGTATGCTACCCATCCATTAACCAGTAGTCTTCTTGCTTTCCAGGTGGACTGCCACAGTATTGCTCTGTTGATGGTCGAGTGACACTTACTTCACTCAGTAGGGTACCCAGAGCACAAGGGTAGTGAGGCTGGCCTCTTGGACGTGCCGAAGAGAGGCCATGATGGGATTGTCTTAATCAGGGAAGGAAGACACTATGTGCTGACGCCACTAAAATCGACGGTGTCTTGTCGCCCTGGTGTTTCTAATTTAAAAAGCTGAGCTTTGTCAGGGGAAGGCACCCACTGAGATCCTGACTAGCATCCCCATGGGAAATGCGATGCTGTTAATTTAGATGCCTTCCTGTTTGAAACAAACATTTGTGGGGTTTTAATTACTCTTGTTTTGTTTTGTAGCTCGCATCTCTATGATTAATTACGCCTCGCGACTAGGATTTCAGGATTGCCCCGTTAGTCTGTTCTTTGTCGCCGCGTTGACCCTTGGTTCCACGTTACCGCTGGCCTCGTCATGCTGTCCTGAGACACCTGTAAGATCAAACACTCTGTCATTGCTTCGTCCTTGGTGTGGGCTGAGTAATTCACACTTGCAGGCTGTATCCCGCGCTCTCTTTGGGATGAAGAATCTGTGAGTCCTTAAGAAAGAAGATGAGGACGTAAAACCAATTGGAGTTCAATGCCAGTTTCTGGGTTCACGTTATACGAGCCACAAAGAAGTCTACCATTTGGTGTGGCTACAAGCAAAGAGGTGACAAGAGCAACACCTCTCAGTTTTCCTCCTACTTCATTGACCATGCCTCCTTGTTGCCTCTGTTGGGTCCTCCTGTGGTGATAATTATTCAAGGAACCTGTGCATACTTGCTTTGTGAACTTATCCAGTCTCCTGGCTTTGTACACTGTACAGTGATTCCTTTCCCTCCAGCTGCCTGGGTCCCGCCGCTGCCTCTGCCCCCGAATAACACACAAGACACTGTATTAGTTACAAAGCTGTTGGCCATTTGCTATGGTCCCTTATCAGCTAGCCCTGACTTGATTATTAACCCGTAATTACTGATATATATTTTTATAAGGTTTTATTTTTACGGAGGATGCATGAGTCTGCGTCCTCTCCTCCTGGGATCCCATGGCGGCTCTCCACTCTTGACTACATTTCCCAGAATCCTCCTCAACTCTTAGTTCCACCTATCTTGCTTCCCTATTGGCCAACAGTGCTTTATTTATCAACTAATCAGACAAACATACACAGAAGGACATCACCCCCGTCAGTCCATCGTGGGTATACTCTAAGTATTTGCAAATGCAAGTTCTTAGTCTATACCTTGATTTAAAACAAACAAACACCTCTTGCATACAACGCTTGCTTGATAATTCCACTTTAGAGTATGCTTGCACTTCAATTTTAGCACTCTGAAACCAAGTTTCTGGTCACGCCCTGTGTTCCTATCCTTGTGAAGTCTTCTCTATCGCTGTGGTTGGAATGTGCTTTTCCCTCCAAATCTCACAAGCAGCGCTTAATCCCCATGGTGTGGGTAGAAACTCAACTGTGTTGTTCAGACTTGGAACCTCTTGGGGGGTGGGGGTGATTAGGAGTAGAGGACGTCATCAGCCCGGAACTCTTGTGATTGGCCCCCGGCGGTTGTGTGGGAAGAGAGACTAAAGCACACAAACACACCTCTGCACATTGCAGTCTGCCACTCCCTGTCTCCTGCTGTGTGATCTCTTGTACACCCCGAGACTCCACCAGCAGGAAATGGCTCCTTGACCTTGGACCTCCAGAGTCAAGAGCCCAAGGAATCTTGGTGACTCACAATACATGTGATAAAGTTGCTTCCCCAGGTGCTGGAAAGATCTCAAATGGAGCCGGTGGACGCCGAGTTCTAGCCATGCCCTCTGCCGCAGAGGAGTTTGTTTCTTCTAGTATTTGTTTCATTTCTGTGATTACTGATATGATGCATAAAGGGTTAGCAGTCCCAATATATGTGTCTAGAAAGATATTTGTAAAAGGTAATTTATCATCCCGAGGAAAAACAAATGTATGCTTAATTTGATAGGACTTAGCTCCTGGAAAATAAAATCTTGTGGCAAAAGAATCAATTACAAAACTTAGTTGGGTTTCTTGCTTAACATGGGAAGCCGAAGGATCTGTTTTTTACTTCTGTGTCTGTGTGAGTGAGTGCCCATGTGTTTGCGGGTGCCTGCGGAGACCACAAGGGGGTCCCCTGAAGTGGAGTTTCAGGGGGTTGTGAGTTGCCCATCATGGGTACTGAGAAACGAACCCAGGTCGTCTGTAAAAGCAGCTAGGGTTCCTAACTTCTGAGCCATCTCTCCAGCCCCTCAATAGTTTGTTTTCCTGAAATTAATAATGCTGCGTGTCAGCATGTTTGTAGTTGAGTTTAGGAACTTCCTTAACCCACATTTTTTTTTTTTGTATCGAAAATGGACTTTTTTTCTTACCATGTATTCCGGTTACTAATATCCCTTTCCTGAGCTCCCTTCAGACCCTCCCCACTTCGACACCCACTCAGACTCACACCTTTTGTTTCTCTCCTCATTACAATACAAACAAGCATCTAAAAGATTACATTTTATTTCTCTACATGTTGCCACTAACTCAAAGTTGTCAGTGTTTACCCAATGGGGACATATTTTGTGTCATTTATTGAATGCTTTCTATTTTCCCTTCCAAAAGCAAAAAAAAAAAAAAAGCCTTTGAGCCAATTAAATTTGTAGCTCTACATAGCCTACTTGCTATGCAGTGAAGATATTTTTATGTCACATTAGGAAAAAGTCCAACAATTCCTAACGTCAACTCGTTTTTCTCACCCTCTTTCTTGTGCCCTGGCCTCCCTGTTCTAGCCTCTGGCCCCTGCCTGGCTCCAGCCCCGACCCTGAGTTGCACAGTGTGCTGAGCTTGTTCCCCTGAGATCTGCCTAGTGGATCAGTAAATTTACAGCTTGTTTGCTTCTCTTTGTTTTCACAGAAACTGTGGAAGGCTTGCCTTGGGCTCAAGCGCAGGCAGGCAGGAAAGTGGACAGAAAGGAAAGAAATTGGGAGGAGTTCCGTGTCGTACAAGCTTCGAAGATAGAGTATTCAGCAGTGTTCTCCCAGATTTCCCAGGGTTGTGGAAGGCTGTGGACGGCACTGGGTAACTGTAAGCGTTTCAGGATGGAACAGCAGTGGGTCAGGTATTCTGGCACTCGGGAGCCAAGGATACTGAGCGTTACACAGCTCAGGTGGAAAGGTATCCTGGAGCTCGGGAGCCAAGGACCACCACAGGTTGCAGTAAGCTTAGCAGCTTACAGTCCAGCCTCAGGAAAAGGCTTCTCTGTTGTATTGGCTCCACTCCGGCAGGACAGGGTCTTCCAGCTGGGGATGTAGCAGGAGGTTTCTCGGGCGAAGTTGCTATAGTTCAGCTCAGTAGCAGAGAGCCGGGAGAGGGAGCAGAGTGTAACAACTCCTTACACTTCGCTCTGCCAAATGAAGGTTTCCCGGGCAAGTGTTACAGCCCTGCTCGCTCTGCTCTGTTGCCGTTGCAAAAGATCTTCACCCAAAGCTCATCCAAAGGGGTTTATTGGAAGGCAGCTGGACCAGCCTGGCTGAACATACACAGGGTTTATATAGGGATTCTTGGGGCCGGGGAAGTTTTTCCAGGGTAAGGATTGGTCTGATCTCAGTGCTGAGCTCAGATTGACTAGAGCTCTGCTCGAGGATTGGTTACTTTTCTGCACAGGATTAATGTCAGATTTGGTTTCAGGGCCAAAGTGTGTTTCTTTCTCTGGTCCTTTTTAGCCTTTTGGCTCCAATTTTAGGGCCAGGGTGCATTTCTTTCACTGACTCTGATTCCAGGGACAAAGTGTGTTCCTTTGGCACTGGTTTTAGGGTCAGGGTACATTTCTTTGGTTCTGGTTGCAGGGCCAAAGTGTGTTTCTTTGGCTCTGCTCAGGGTGTGTTTCTGTGACCGGTCTCTTTTCCCTACAGTAGCTGCAGTCTAATTGGACACCTCTGAAATGAGAACGCCTACTCAAAGGGCGACGTGATGGAGTCTTCTGAGTTCTTGCTCAGGCAGAAAGCCCCAACATTAGTACGCTTGCTAGATACAAACAGTGTACAGGTCTCCCCAAAATAAAAGCAATCCCTAAACACAATAAAAGCAGAAAATTTAAAAAGAGTGATAAAACGCCGGGCGGTGGTGGCGCACGCCTTTAATTCCAGCACTCGGGAGGCAGAGGCAGGGGTATCTCTGTGAGTTCGAGGCCGGGCTGGTCCAACAGCCTCCAAAACAATAGAGAAACCCTGTCTCGTAAAAACAACAACAAAAAAGTGATAAAACAGCATGCATTTCAAAATGTTCAAACTCCAGATAAACTTCTTTGCAGGGGCCGGGGAGAGGAAAATTGATGAAATAGTGGATGCTTCTCTCTCGGCAAACATAGCCAGGCCAAACACTGCCTCAGTGCGGCAAGTGTGTTGTGATGGAGATGGGCTTCTGTGGCCCGTGGGATGGAGGAGACGCTTGGCAGTGCTGGTGTCTGGGAGGATGCTATCCTTCCTTTCGAATGCATGCTGTGGCTTCACCACTCATGCCTTTGATCAGTGCCTGGAATCATGGGATCAGCCACCCAGGGTTTAAGCACAGGCATATTTTTATTTATTTGTTTCTTCCCACAAGGAGGGCCTTCTGAGGATCCATTTGTCCCTGTTCTTATATAGAGCAAACTGAAGGTACTTGTCACATTTTATTAAAATTATTATCTTATTTCTATAGCTCCTCTACTGAGCAGGGCTCTGGTCCAGGGGACAGACAGACGCCTTCCATTGCTGGCCCTCAGAGCTCTGCAGCAAGTCTGGAGAAGCAGATACCTCGTCAAGAACAACAAAGATGCCGGCCTGGCTAAAGACGCCGACGACACAGCTTAGTTTTCTGTTCTTCTTCTCTACTCCTCTGCTGGCTGCCAGGTCACCCTCAGATATTGTTTTTCAGGTGAAAGCCATATTCATATCATCCACTGGGATAGCGGGATCTGTTTTTATTAAAATCTTTCTTGACAATTCACACATCAGTGTAAACACTGCTCATAGCCAGTCAAAAATCTCTTAGAGACTCACCATGAAGTCGATTAATTTTTTCTTCATTTTTAAATTCATATGCATGTTTTCATGCTTGGATGAAAAGGGGCAGAATAGCTTAGTATCTAAGAGGGTAAAAAGTCTCTATAATTCCCAATGCCTTAATTTTCCCATCTAAACAACTGGGGTAAAATCATCATATCACCTCAGAGGCTGAGTGGTGAGTTAGCATGTGTGAAATATTTGCCCATGGTTCCGTGAACCTTTAACATTAGAGTGGCTTGAATGAAGTCATTGGGTGTGCTATGACGGAAACAAGGACACAGCATCGATTCAAACAATAAATATTGTTTCCTCCTTAAACTGTTTTTAAAAACTGTGGTAATCACTGGTGGGAACTTGCCTATCCAGCGTACAGGAATGCAGACGTCAAGCCACCCTGGGAAGGTTGATAATTCTACACAGCGCCTCCTCTTCCAGCCTTTACACAAATGATGTGAGCGTTCCCTCTGTTCTGGCCACTGAGCGGAGTGGCCAGGTTATAAAAATAAACAACACTTTGCTGGCGCGCACCTTTAATCCCAGCACTCTGGAGGCAGAGGCAGGCAGATCTCTGTGAGTTCAAGGCCAGCCTGGTCTACAGAGCGAGTTCCAGGACAGCCTCCAAAACAATACAGAGAAACCCTGTCTCGAAAAACCAAAAAATATGAACTCTGGGAGCCCATTCCACACGGAGGGATGCTCTCTTAGCCTGGACACATAGGGAAGGGCCTAGGTCTTGCCCTGGATGAAATAACAAACTCTGGAGATCCCCTGTAAAGCCTCACCCTGCCTGGGGATTTGGTGGGGGACTAGGAAGGGACTGGTGGAGGGACGTGGGAGAGGGATCTGGGATTGACATGTGAAGCATGGGTGTTTCTAATTTAAATAAAACCATATATTGAGGGGAAAAAAGAAAAAAAAACAACACTTGTTCTTGAATTCACAGAAAACCATTCGAACCAAGACAAGTCAAGTCCCCATGTGGTTTGGGGAGCTGGTTGGATGTCAACATTGAGCCTAAACTCTTTGCTTAAGAAGGCACCCACTATCTAATGTTATCTTTATTCACAAAAATTCAGTCATTTAACAAACACAGACATCTTTCATATGAATACGGTCTGCAACAGACAAATCTACCAACTATCTATGGGGAATTTGGGGGGGACCATGAGTAGACTAATACATGTGGACTTTTTTTCCTGTGAGTGATTCCCGAGTGATGCAGTGTAATAACTATCTTTGTAACATCTATGCCAAGGAATTGTGTGTCATTCGAATCCCATGGGAGGATGCATGTGTAGGATATATACAAACACCACAGCATTTTATATAAGGCGTTTGAGCATCTAAAGATTTTGGTAACAGTAAAGGATCCCAACACCAACCTCCCACAATATGATTTAGGGCAAATAATTGTCAGTAGGCTCTTGTCAGCCACGGTGAGGAGTTGACCTTTTATCAAGGGACAGTGGAAGTTGTCCCGACCCGCAGGACATTCAACGTGGGTCTGGTGGACACCTAGGAGAAAGATGGAGGACAGGGGATACAGGAATGGACGCCAAGACAGGATTCTGATCAAGGCGACAACTTTATTTCATCACAAGGGGATTTATATAGGAGAACTGAGGAGGGAAAGGCGGAGGATGTGCTTGCAGCTGCAGGGGCAAGAGGTCAGTGGGAGAGGTGGTCTGCTGTGTTGCCTGGCTACCTAATCTACAGAGCAAGAGGTCAGGGGTAAGAATTCCTATGTTGCTTGTTAACCTGACAGCAGGGTCCGATCCTATCTATTACAATTTACTACTGCTCAGGCCTATCTTCTGAGGACCTTGTAGTTTTTCCAATTAAGCTAATCTTTAACTGACTGGTAAACCCCAGGCTTGTTACTTGGAATATGCTTTATGTCAGAAGGGGTGGCAGGGTAGTCTTAGTGTCATGTCTTCTCTATGAGTACGTGATACAGCCTAGCTGGCTGATGGCTCAAGGTCCCTGACAGAAGTGACTTCAGTGTTTGAGCAAAGAGATGAGTTCTGTCCCCCTGTTAACCGTGAGTTTAGTTAATAGTAAGGTCACTACGACTACTGCAGGGAGAATGGGCCTAGACCGCAATGGGATCCGAAAGACGGGATGGTGGTTCAGACCAGCACGGATGGCGGAGGCGATGTAGATCAATTATGTTCAGGCTGTGTTCTGAAAACATGTTTGGTGATGAATCAGATGCAGGAGATGTCACAAACGGAGAGGTGGATTCAGAGGGGGTTGTGTTTCAGTCAAACGTGTGTACCGCTTCCCAGAGAATGAGGAGATAAAGAAGCCATTGGGGGACCAGGGATGGGAAATGGAGAGCATTAGAGACAGTCTACTGGATATCGTTGGAGAGCTAGTCCTTGGAGACAGGGTTGTAATGCAATATACGTGATGGGGGAGTTTGGATGCTAGGAATTTAGGTTATATTAGAGTTGCAATTTTTGATAATAATAAGATCTAAGGCTGCGTAGAAACGAGTGGCTGACCTAAGCTGATGGCCACAGTCCTGGGGGAAAGCGGGCATAGGACTTGGAGGTTAGAGGACAAGACAGGCCCTTCGGGAAGAGACTGGAGCGTTGAGCGTTCAAAGGGGCCTTACGCCTGCTACTTCTTTAAGGGCTGTTGGCTCAGAATTGCACTCGCTCCAAAGTGGCCCCGTCTACCATTCTTCAATAGGATGAGACAAGGAAGAATGGTTATGTGGAGAACAATAGAAAGTAACCAAGAGGAAGTTACATAATTGGGTAAATTGTGAAGGGTGATCTCTACACCATCCTCTGAAGAATCCCGATAAGCCTAACATAAGGCTTGAAACTGAGTCACAGAGTTGAGAAATTTAGAAGACAGTGGTGGCAGAGAATGAGACTGGAGACTCAAGTAGAGGTCAGGTTGCAGGACTTGCAGCAGCATGGCAAAATTCTCAAGATTACTCCAAGTGTAATGTCATGACGCCTCTTGAATTTGGCTTGATCTGGCTTGCGCATCAGCAAAGAAACTTACTATTTGAGGCAGAAAACCTATCAGTGACCTCACAGAAGTTTCTTGAGCCTCTCTGAGAGGAAAAAAGGGACCAGAGTCCAGTAGCAGTCTGGAGTTCCTCAAAGACAAGAAAGGTAAGGGATAGTGGCCAACCACACACACACACACACACACGCACACACACACACACACACACACACACACAAAACTTGCATTAGTGATTGAGTTACTCAAAGGAAGCGTCTTGAGTTCAAAGGTCTCTTGGTTCTTCAAAGAGACCACATCTGGAGACACTGGCGTGGGCTGGGTGGATGTGAGGGTGTGTGGCTGTCAGCCATCTCCAGGAACCAGGCACTGGCCTCTCTGCCAGTCCCGAGACACCATGCCACAGCGGCTCCTCCAGCCCCAACGTGACATTCCACATGCCGCTGTGATGGGGTTTTCCCTGAACTAGAAGGCCAGTGATGATCTTAACTTTCTCAAATTAAACTTAACCAATTAATTCAGTGTGTATATTTTGCATGTGTGTGCATGGGTATGCGTTTTCTCCAACAGGTGAGTAAGAGATCCTGGGATTCAAACGCAGGTGGTCAGTCTTGGCAGGCAACCCCCTTTCCCGCTGCACTAGCTCAGCCCCCTGGGGAGGACAGGAAACGTGGTGGTTAAATCTTGACAGTCAGCTGAGGGGATTGGAATCACTCAGGAGACAAATCTCACGGCATGTTTGTGAAGGTGTTTCCAGAGAGGAAACTGAGGAAGGGAGACCAACCCTGGATGCGGGCTGCAGCCCTGGACTGAATGAAGAGGACAAATTAAGAGGAGCACCAGCTCTCTCTGCTGAAGAGTGAGCTGTGGCTATGGAGAGCCTGGTTAGCTGGTGAGGAGTGAGTCTGTGGTTACGGAGAGCCTGGCAAGTTGGCTCTGAGATCTTAGGAGAGCCAGGTGGAAGAGTCTCAGAAAAACCCCAGAATACTGTAAGGAGAGAATGGTGGAATGTTCCAGTGGGAGTGCAAAAAATTGAGTGCCACGAGAAATGAAAACTGTGGAAGCTTAGCCCGTGACACTTGGAGGGGAACAGGACTCATTGGGAACTGTAGCAGAAGCCATCCATCTGGAAAAAGAACATTGGCTACATCCCACACCTGTCCTGAGTAACTGAGGCTGAATTCGAAAGTGCTGGACTAACTTACGTAGCATAGGAGACTGCAGGACAGGCTAGCATTCAGAGTGTGGCGTGGCTATTGCTCACCATGTTTACACAAGTGACGGAGAAAGAGACAGACAGGGGCACACAGGCAGAGACAGAGACAGAGACAAGAAAGAAAACTGTGAAGGTTGGTGAGGAGAGGAGTGTGTGAGTCTAAACCTGCTAACAAGCTGGGCAGGGAAGAAGCAGCCAGGATGGAAAAGGGGATCAGGTTCTTTAAGGCGAAAACTCACACCAGCACTTGGCCACTAGGAAAGTTGACTTCGGGGCAAGACCCCACCCACCAGAGGCCCCAGCCCGTGGAAAGGTGACGCTCCTGAAGGGTTCCCTGCTTCTACAATGCTCCCCATGGGATCGTTTCTCAGCTCCAGCAGCCAGGATGAGCAGAGGGCGCTGTAGCTGTGGCAAACGGAGTCCATGTTACATCTTTAGCTGGCAGCAGAACTCCAGCTGGGTAAGATCATCCACGCCGTTTTCAATATGCAGGAGTCATGGAATCACAGAAGCCTCCCCCCAAGGTTCCAGAATGCTGCGGAGGCCAGGTACTGTGCTGGCAGGGCCAGACTCCCTGCAGAGAAGTCCTGGGTACAAAGAGGTCTCTGTGCAACACAAGTACAGAGACACTGGACAAAGTCAATGCAAACTGCAGGAACACCGCAGAACTGTCTCAGGAGAGGCGACACATACCTCAGGGACAGAACTGGAGAGGTAAGCCTATCCTATCCAAGCTTGCGGAGCCCAGAGGAAGCCAACCAGAGTCCCAGGCACAGGACACGGAGTTGCGGGTTTGGTGGGGCGTTTGTTTGTTTGCTTGCTTGTCCTGATCAGCTTGGTCTTACTTACTAGCCCAAATGGTGAGCTCTAGGTTCAACGAGAGAACTAACTCAAAACTAAGGTGGAGAAGAAACAAGGGAGATACAGGATGTTGCCCCTTGGTCTGTGTACATGTGTGTACAAGGGCAAGGACCCCCCTTAACCCTTTTATTCCCCCCGCCCAGGCTACCTTTGCCTGGAATGCTTCTTCCCCTTCCAAACTGGAAAATTCTTCATCTTTTTCTCCATTCCTGGAGAAAATAAAGGTGCATGGGGGATATTAAGGCTTCCTTTAGCTATCTGAAAAAAAAATCAATGTTGATATGAAGTGATCAAAGGCTCCTACTATAAAGAGAAACAAAGTATAAGCAGATTTATATTCACTCTATGGAAATGACACAAAACAGAGGGAGTTAAAATGCATTTTATTTTTAAGTTTATTCTGAGATTTCTAGACCTAATGATGCCCCTAAGAATTAAAGTACTTCGTATTTTGTATTATTTGAAACAATGAGGCTACAGCTTTAGGCGTTTACTAACATAATGAACCTACATATCTTCCACTGATGGGCCCTTCTCTATTCAAAACAGTCTGATTTTTTTATTGGCAAAAAAAGCTTTAAAAACAACACATGAAAAAATAGGCTTTTTTATTATCAATGCTGGCAGATAAAATTAGAAACTCTATTTAAAATGTAGCTTTGTGAGAAATTTTAATTTGTTTTCTCACCAGAATATGTCTCTAAAGAGAAAGATGTAAGGCCATGGAAATCATAACTTAACTATTTTACTATTTCCATGGATTGAAATATTACAACATAAATTTGAATTTTAGATTTTCTTGAAGTCATTGGGAAATTAGGAACAATGAAAACAGATCCTTTGTGAGTTAAATGAAACTCAGAAGGGCAGTGGAGTGAATTTTATATAGTACAGTTATTTGCTGGACCACTACGATGATTTTTGTGCCCATAGCCCCCAATACGGTATTCTATGTGACAGTGATCAAGCTAGGAACTTGTTAAGGATGGGGGATAGGATAAAACAAAGACAACACTCACAATTAGCATTAATTGAGCATTTGTGCATCAGATCTGGGGCTTCAGCCTGCGTATTAACAGGATTTCCTTTAAACCCACAACAATTCCATGGAGTTAGCATTTCTGTTAACTCCATTTCCTACTCAGGAAGACCACAGCGTGAGGGACTATGTAACTTGCCCATGGCCTCTCAGGTAGTAATGTCCAGGCTGAGGACAAACCCATGCTGTCTTGACCACAGGGCTTGCAGACCATCCCACAAAAGGCTGGAGACAGCTCTAAGTCTCTGGTGGAACTATATATAACATCAACTACTGATAATTAGAAATTCATGGTGATGTAGAGAATGAAATTTACGATGGCAGAGTACAGCTCTTGGGTTGAACTTCATGCATTTAACAAACTGGAAATCAAGGAAAACATTCTGTTCATGGTTGCTCGCCGTTGCTCTTGGAAGGGGTGCCCACCTTGAGTTTGCCATCTAGACAATAAAAAGGCAAACGCCCAAGCAGCAAGCCCAAGACCTGAATGAAAAGCCGTGAGGTGTTTGGCGCAATGGAGGACGCTGTATTGCTAAGATGGTAAAGATGAAGTCTTTGCAGTACTGTCAAAATCTTCAGAAAGGGTCATTTACAGATTCCATAAGAACACTGTGGCCATTAAAGTCCTCAGCGTTTAACCTCAGTCTCTCCAATTTCCCTAGTCACAAATGCTTTCAAGAAAATGCACAGTGTAACTCTGCAGGGAAATGGTGACATTTGGGTACTTAATTAATTAGAGTAATTCATGGCCAATGCTTTAGGCTAGAACAGTTGATGAGTCTTCTAAGTGTTAAGGAAAAGCCAACCCTAAAGGTCTAGACTCCGATTACACACTTGGGATTCTTCATGCCCGTTAACTCTCTCCTCTGCCTAACTGTTTGCTTCTCCACAACTGTTTGTTAGTAGATGTGATCACGAATGTTAGCTAGGCATGGAAGCAGAATTTCTTGTTCCAGCATCACGCCCCGGCATAGTGTTACATTTGTCCTAACTCACAAACATTCCGAAACAAATCATGATCTCATCCTTCATGTTAGAGCTCTGTATTCATTACTTTCTTTCTCTGTGATTTAAAAAATTACCATGGCCAAAAGCAACATACGGGAAAAAGAATTTGTTTTGGCTGGTAGTTCCAGAGGGCTGGAGTCTGTGATGGCAGGGAGGGCGTGACATGCTGGTAGAAGCAGGAAGCTGGCTGGTTCTATTTTTCATCCATACACAGGAAACAGAAGAGGAGAAGTCGAAGAACGAAGAATGGTGAGGTTACAGACCCTCCAAGCCTTACTCCACTGATGACCTTTACCTCCTACAGGACAGTGCCTCCTGGTGGAGACTGAGTACTCAAATACATCCGTCCTTGGGAGACGTTTCTCATTAATAATC